>NC_046343.1:6346030-6646030 GCF_000738735.6 Corvus cornix cornix | reverse complement strand
TTGCTTTTTAGAGGGCTCAGCTGAATACTGTTGGTTTTGACTTGCACATCACACCTGGACGATGTGCATGTGGAATTTGAATACTATGTGTTTGGGAAAGGGCTGTGTGGTGAAGGAGATTGGGAGTCAGTAGTGGGGAGAAAGCGATTTCAGCAGCAAAACTGTTTGCTAAGCCCCCATTCTGCTGCTCACTGGTACAGCTGAGTATGAAGCAGAAAATCTACTGTTGTTTCTGTATTCAGTACCAAGATCATGCCCTGGTGTTGGTATTTATCCCTGTGAGTTTAAAACTATTTTGAATGAGTTTGAACAGTCTTTATGAGTATTTGATAGCAAGGAAATGTGGGAATGTGCTTTGAATTTGGCTGGCCTGTCCTGAAGATACATGTATTGTGTAACTTACCTGCAAAGACTTTATTTTTGTAACTTACAGATCTGTAGAATGTAGGTAGGAGGTACCCAGATTGTCCCTGGGCATGGCTGGTGCTGTTCACTTGAGTGGTGGTCTGAATTTAAGTGAGAAGTGACTTGCTGAGAGTCGAAGTAGGGCAAGAGCAGCATGTATTTGTTCGTAGCATAATAATTTTTTATAATGCAATATTCTTCCAGAGAGCTTGACACTCAGAGCAAGTAGTGCTGTGCTGCTGATAAAAATAGATTGGACTTATTCTGACCTTTGAAAAATGCCCCTAATACAGTAGCACAGGCTTTGCCTGAGAACATCTGACTTTTAATTCTGATTGTGAAGTCAAGTGAGGTAAGTAGAATTTGGATCGACTGTAAATGTCTTAGCCACTTAGCAAATCCTCTTGAAGAACCATACTTGCTGCCACCTGCTTTTTACTGAGGATATGTGTGATGACTAACTACTGGCATGTTATGAGGTGACCTTCCTTGGCCTTGCAGCCTCTCCCACCTCTGGTTTGGTACCCAGGAATCCTCTCCCTGGCACCAAATCACTGATGACTCTGAAAACACAGTGCTTAAACTGCTTACAGGGGTAAAACAGTTCTGGTGCGTGCTTTCCGCTGTGCTTAGGTGGCTTATGGAATCAGGATGTGAACAGCCATTTGAAATGCTTGTGCTTTATGGAGCTTTTGTTTTTTTCCATAGTTTTCAGTTGACCAAAGAAATGGTGATGGAGAAGCCAAGTCCCCTGCTGGTCGGGCGGGAATTCGTGAGGCAGTACTATACCCTGCTGAACCAAGCACCTGACTACTTGCACAGGTAAAGCTCTGCTTCAGTCTGAGCTGGTTTTCTGTGTGAATTCCCTAACTTGTGTGTTAAAATTGGTGAATGATCTTATTACTTAGCTTGCTGAATTTGGACACTTAGGAACCTGATTTATTCAAGATGCTGAGTGTCATTTACTTCTGGTTTTGATCAGCTGGCTTAAAAGATGGATAATAAAGATTACAAGAATTCTTTAAATATCTGAGTTGTGGTTGTAACTGAAATGCTGCTTTCCACTTCTGATTGTAATCAATATAAATTGAAGTTGCAGAAATACTACTTAGTTAAGCATTTCTTTTGGCTTGATAAAATGTTCCCTGACTAGGAGGAAACATTGAATAAGTTGTGTGCTTGTGTACTGGTCTCTCTTGGGAGTCACACCAGCTCTTTCTTAAAGGAAAGTCAGGGAAATTATAGGTATGCAGCAAACTACAATCTGTTATCTAAACAAATGGGTCCTCTATGGTTTGATGGGTACCCTTTCTGAAACTAGTCTTGTTTATGGAGATACACTTTTGTTTTGCTGTGTTTTGAGTAGCCAGATAAACAGTTTCTGAAACCTTCCCCCTTCCAGTCTTAGGAACACTTGTTCAAGTGTTTCTCCACTTTGGTGGACAGCTGACCTCATCCATTTGGGTCAGAGGCCAGTTGACTCTGTGCCGTGGAATCCATTCCAGTCTTTTATCTGCTGGCAGAGTGCAGTACCATACTGTGGTGCTTAGGGCATTTTAGCTGGTAGTCTCAGTTACAGGAAGGAAGATTTACCTGCAATACTACTTTCGCTGTAGAAGAGCAAAACAAGTCCCGTTGCTCCTTGCTCAAGCTTGAAATCAGAATTTGAGGGGGAACCTTCAGCATCCCAGATGTTCAGGATGTCGCTTTGGGAACCTTCAGAAAGGGGATAATGGGATTGGATCATGAGCTCCCATGAGACTTTGGTTTTGGCTGTTAGTGCCTGGGTCTCTGACACACCTGAATGCTGCACCTTATGTGAGAAAACTTTGTGTTTTCCCCCCACCCCCAGATTGGTGACAGGATTATTAGATTTTTGTGGCTTTATTCTAGTGATTCAGACAGGAAACTTACTTGAAAGTGTATTATTTATACTGTACTTCAAATGTAGAGGCTCAGTGTTCTTACACAACAAAGCTTGGCATTAAAATATTTCTTTCCAACAGGTTTTATGGAAAGAACTCTTCCTATGTTCACGGTGGCTTGGATTCCAATGGAAAACCAGCTGACGCAGTCTATGGGCAATCCGTAAGAACTTTAAAAAAGAAAGCTGTTCTTTCCTTCTATTTTGTCACCTTTGTGGTTGAGAAGAGAAATGTATCCAGCTGTGATTCACAGTGCTTTCACCCTGTTCAAGTGCTTTCTGTGAAAAAGAAAAAAAAAAAGTGGAGGAAAATACCCTCTCATCTGTAGACAGCAATAGTTAGGCAAAATGTGCTTCCTTTATAGAAAGCTCATAATGTAAAATTGGTTGCAAAGCAAACCTAACAAGCATCCTGCCAAGCTTTCTCTCCAAAGTTAGGGAATGTATCTTAAACCAGTCTTTTATGGTTTTGCTTTTGCTTTCTCTGAAAGCTGCTAACTTGGCAGAAATGGCTTCTGCGGTGTAACCCATGTGTACCGTCCTTTCCTAGGATATCCACAAGAAGGTGCTGTCACTAAACTTCAAGGATTGCCACACAAAGATCCGTCATGTGGATGCCCACGCCACCCTCAATGACGGCGTGGTGGTGCAGGTGATGGGGGAGCTCTCCAATAACATGCAGCCTGTGCGCAGGTTCATGCAGACCTTCGTGCTCGCACCTGAGGTGGGTGAGCTGGGCTGGCAGGGGGTTCTGACAGCATTGGTGAGCTCTGTCTGCTTCACTGTTGCAGTCTGAAGGGTTAGTCTGGGAAGGTAACTTGCCACAAAATTCAGCAGTAATGTTCTGAAAATTCCTTTGGGAATTACACTCCTCCTGTATGATTGTACATTGACCTTGGATATTGAAATCAGTTATAAATGTCCTGACTTTGGACTCCTAGGGGTAGTGCAACACATTGTTTTCTTAAGCATATTAAAATTATGTTCTCTTTGATTTGCTATCCTAGCAACTGGCCTTTTTACTGAAAAAGAAATAGTAGAAAAAGAGGAATGCTTCCTGTCACTTGAAAACATGGGTTCCAAATCTTCTTGTTCATGAGGTGCTGATGCAGCATTTGAAGTGGCATTTTTAAATAGACAACTTTTTTTTAACAAAGTCGTTCACAGATTAAAAGTGATAGTGAAAAAGGAGTGTAGCAAGATCACTCTATTTTCCAATATGACTTGGAGATAAGAATTGATACTTTAGACAGCAGGAAGTTGTCACTCACTTCTTCAGTGTTGTGAGCTATTGCAATTGAATGCACTTCAACAGTTTTTTTTCCTTTGTTCCAGGCATACTTGTTAGGAGTGACGTCTTTTTTTCTTTGTTGTTTTCTTGCCCCAAATAACATTATTTTCTTAAAATAGGCAGATTTGGATTAATCTTGTGGGAAGGTTGATATGCTCAAACCTTTGTTTTCACATTATTTCCGTTTTTACATTACTGGATTGATGTAATTGAATCAATTCCTCCCTTTGATTTGCTTTTAGGGCTCTGTTGCAAACAAGTTCTATGTCCACAACGATATCTTCCGCTACCAGGATGAGGTTTTTGGGGACTCTGACACTGAGCCTCCAGAGGGTAAGTAGCAGAAATCTTTGTATGGTTCTGTTGGTGTTTGGTTCTAGATTTTATCAACAGTCTATTCCCAGACTAAAGAAAATCTTCTTGCTGGAGAAGACAGATCAGTGTTAAATTTCATATGCTTGCAGGTTTTTTCCTTGCCTGTAGTTTCTTTTCAATCCAGCGAGGAGTTGTGACATGCAGATGATTATTTTTCTGGCATATTCTGTTTTTATTACAAGAACTCTTTAAGACTTATTTTGGCAGTTGCAGTCAGATTTGTAGGTTATAAATCTGGTTCTCTGAAGTATTTGGAACATGGTTTTTTTTAACCTTGGTCAAAACTGAGTAACCAAAGTGATAGTGGAAATACAAGGAAATGTCTGTTCCATGTCACATCCTGAAAGTGTTTTCTGTGTGCTTTGCTAGAAACTTCAACTGTATATTGTGGTAGGTGCCTTGTGTTTGAGCCTCACATTAAAGACGTGTGTTGTATTATGTTTTCTTTTCTAACCTTATTTAGAATCAGAGGAGGAAGGGGAGGAACCTGAGGAAAGACAGCAGACACCTGAGGCTGTTCCTGATGATAGTGGTGCTTATTATGAGCAGGCTGTCAGGTAATAATATATTTATAGATGAAGTCAGGTGTTGTGTGAGGCTGCTTGTAGAACAGGTCACATGAATTTATTGCTATTAATAGTTTTCCTCTGACAGTCAAAAGATTCCTTTTTATTGATCAGCTGAAATCAAAATGCTGTTAGGCTGAACACTGAGAGTCTATTTTTTTTTTTTTTTTTTGCTGCTTTATAGTGTAGCAATGCAAAATTTGCATGCCTGTGCAATGTGGCCTTACTTGGCCTTGTTCTTTCTCTCAGATGTCATGTGCCTGACTTCTGTATTGGATAAGTAGTGCTGCTTATCACCAGTAATGGAATAAATACAGTACCACCTCTTTTTCCTGCTCATTGTGCTGCTGTATTATAGCAATGACATTGAGGAACACCTGGAAGAAACAGCTGCAGAGGCAGAGCCTGAGCCAGAGGCAGAACCTGAACAGGAACCTGAACCAGAGGTGCAGGAAGAAAAGTCTGAGCCAGTATTAGAGGAATCTGCTCCAGAGGAGACTGTGGAAAAGAGTCCTTCTCCAGCTCCTGCTGATCCAGCTCCTGCTGTGCAAGAGGATTCCAGGGTAATGACAATGGATCTGTTTTCTCTCTGATGTGGTTTCATCAGTAGGGCTCCACTGTCTGTTTACAGAGCTTTATTTTTACCTGTGGATTTTTGTCACTTCTCAGTGTTAAGGAAGGTACAAGTGGACAGATCGATATTCAGGAATCCAATACTTTGGTTAACCTTGATGTGATACTTGGTGTTGGGCCACTGCTCTGTCCTGTTTCAACTGTGGAATTCAGAAAGAGAGTAAAGTGTGACTCCACTGTCAATACTTTGAAGGAAATTGTGGGGAAACTGCTATTGTCTGGCTCCTGATTTTCACGTATAAGATAAAATTTGTTCCTGTTATCCTGTGTCTGTTAGCTGTACTTTCAGTAATATATTTCAGAAGGAGATGTAGTTATGTTACTATCTTTCTCTCTCTCTCTCTATTTTTTTTTTTTTTTTTTTTTTTTTTTTTAAGACGTTTTCCTGGGCATCAGTAACCAGCAAGAATCTTCCTCCCAGTGGGGCTGTCCCAGTATCAGGAATACCACCTCATGTTGTGAAAGTACCCGTCTCGCAGGTAGGAATCCAGCATGTGTAGAAGTTTAAGTGCTGAACTGGCTGACAGTAAACTGAGGTGGGAAAAAATAGAGTGAAATCTACTTGCTTATGATTTGACTTGCCAGGCCCTAAAGACTTTGGAATTCTGTGATTCCTGATAGACTTTATCAGGATGTTATTTGTAGGTTTTTAGGTTGAGAATTAATTGTTTCTCATGGAGGAGAACAGGGAATGTTCATGTGAATGCTGCTTGCTTTTAGCATATAAGCCAACATGAGCTAACATGCATTTTAGTCACAGGTGGAAAAAACTGTTACCTTTTCCTGTATTTTTTTTTATCACTAACTTAACAGTGAGCTCTTAAAAGCTGAACCTGCTGGTATGTCTGTCTGACCCTCAGTTGTTCACTCCTTTTTGAATTGATACAGCCCCGCCCCGAGGCAAAGCCTGAATCTCAGACCCCGCCTCAGAGACCTCAGAGGGATCAGCGAGTGAGGGAGCAGCGAACAAGCATCCCACCACAGCGGGGTCCTAGGCCAAGTAAGAGAGGCTGCGAAGAAGCAGCTGGTTTTTGTTGCTTAAGGCTTTTGGGAAAGCAATGTGATAACTAAAGCTTTTAAAATCTCATTTTTGTCAGTAAACGATTTTTACTCAAGTAAAAACTGAAGCTTGGCCTCTGCCTGGTGATAAAAAGCAAATAGTTACAAACTTGCTAATGTGGAATGCTTTCCTTTTGTTACATATGAATGGATAGATAGTGTGAATTGATTCTTGCTAATGGTGGTAATTCTGACCATGGCTTGTTTCTGTTTGTTGTGAGGACTGACTTTTCTAAAATCAGTTTTGCTTTTCTGTTCAAGTTCGAGAGGGTGAACAAGGCGATGTGGAAACCAGGCGGATTGTGAGATACCCAGACAGCCATCAGCTGTTTGTTGGGAACCTTCCCCATGATGTGGATAAATCTGAACTTAAAGACTTTTTCCAAAGTAAGTTGGTTGCTTTGCTGTCCTCTGAGGGGTTGGGGGTTGCAGCCATGGGCGTGGTCAACAGAGCATTCTAATGTATGACCCAAGAACTTGGCTTTTCTCTTGCAGGCTATGGCAATGTTGTTGAACTTCGCATCAACAGTGGTGGAAAGCTCCCCAATTTTGGGTTTGTGGTGTTTGATGATCCTGAGCCAGTTCAGAAGATCCTTAGCAACAGGGTAAATAAATTTCTAGTCAGTGGTTTTGGTCTGTTGACAACAGTGTTTTTCAGCCTAACAGGAAGAGATTGTACTTGGTCCCTTTAGTCTTTCTTGAGCATGTTAAAGCAGATGTGATGCCTTTCTATCCTATTACCAAGATTTGTGCAGTCTTTTGTCATTGAAGTAGCTTGTAGCAGCTCATTACAGAGCTTTATGTTTTTTAGTGTGAGGTTGCTGAACACAGGAAGTATATAAATAGCTTTCAGGAGGACAAGGTAGAGAGAGTCTGATTCTATGGACAAATAGAATCTTGTTTGTCAGAGGCTGAAAGGAAGAAGCCGTATTGGTGTGCACGCTGAAAAGAATTTTGCTAACAAAGGCAGGAGGTCAGCAGTGATTGCTAATGCAGTGATTCTGCTAATGCAGAATGTGTGCCCGTGCCTACCTGCTGTGGTAGGCAGGGACTCTGGATGCACCTTCACAGCCATGCAGTGAGCTTGCTTACAGCCCAGCTCTTTTCTAAAAGGTTAACCAGAATGTTCAGTGTTAAGCCTGAGGTGGCTTTTCAAGGGTCGCTCCTTCACATCTTTTTCTCCAGTAAAGCCCCAAGACTGGATGCATGGTTTGACTATTGCCATTGTTTAGTAAGTGATCCTGAAACATTTCAGTCTTTCATGGAGAGGAGGATATGAGACAAAGCTGCAGGAATCTGCTTGACCTTGAAGAGCTCTTGGTGACCCGTTAATGAAAGTACCTTCTCTGCTTCTGTTGCAGCCCATCATGTTCAGGGGAGAGGTGCGCCTGAATGTGGAGGAGAAGAAAACACGAGCTGCCAGGGAGGGGGACCGCAGAGATAACAGACCCCGTGGACCTGGAGGCACTCGTGGGGGGCTGGGAGGTGGGATTCGAGGGCCTCCACGTGGAGGAATGTCCCAGAAGCCAGGATTTGGAGCTGGAAGGGGGATCGGGCAACGCCAGTGAATTCATCGCGGATGTTGACATGGTGGCGCAAACCCTTTTTCCTGCAGATTTGTGAATTTCAGCCTTGGGTATCTTGGAATGTGGCCCTAGCCTGTTATAGACTGCTACGTTTGATACTATTTTGGCCCCTTTTGTTTGTGTTATGGTTCTGTGATTTATTTTTTTCTAGTCCTTGTCCCAGATTCCAGCTTTGTGGAACAACGTTTTAGGAAAAGTGGATTTTAAAAAGACAAGAACTGAATTTTCCTGTTCACCTCAAACTTACGGACTGATTTTTGTTTTTTTGGTACCAGTGGTTTTTCCTAAAGGAATGTCTTTCTTTTTTCTTTTTTTTTTTTTTAATTTCCTCCCCTCTTTCTAATGAATTTGGGTGCAGTCAGCGGAATAATATTTCACGTGCATGCGTTCAAGAGCCTGTAGGAAAACATAGTTCTTGGCAAGTATTTCAAGGGCAGAAAAGCAAAACTCTTGATGTTTCTTTGAGGGTCATACGAACATCCTCCAGTCTGGAGACATTGCCACTTGAAAAATTGACTTTCACCTTTTTCTCTGTGGCGCTGTAAAAGTGGAATAATGGGTATCCGTAGAATCTTTTTCTTTTGATACATGATCACAGCAAGGAATTCAAGCTACTGTTTTACCACTTTGAAATTTTGGATTGTGGGATAGGTTTTAAATGTCTAGAACTTGACTCTTCAAACACTTTTCCTGAACTTACGAAATTTTTTATTGAAATAGGGAGTTTTTTTCATGTTTAGTTTGTATTTGTATAAAAAAAAGCAAAATTGTTGTGCCTTCTATTTATCTCTCATTCCAGTTTTGGCAAATTGTTTAAAAAAAATAAAAATAAAAAAGGTCTAGATTTGCTTTATCAAGTCAAGAGTTTGTTGGAGTTTTTCCCAGGGGAAAAAAGCTCTCCAGTCACTAGGTTTACGAGGTAGAGGTGGTTGTAGCTAAAGCTTGTAATACCTTCTGTGCATCACTTTGGCTGCATTTAAATTATTGAAAAGAAATACTTTTTGGATGCAAAAGTTAATAACTGGAACTTGAAGCTGGGCGGGTCTTGTTGTAACTATTGCAAAAGTACAAGGAAAGCAGAAATACCTGTGTCACATCCTTTACAGTTCCAACTGCTGTAAGTAGTTATTTTTGCAGTACTTCATTCCTTGCTTCAGGCCTGAAGTGGATAAGAAGGAATTTTTGTCAGAAGTATGGAAGGTGCTTGTGTGTCCTGGTGTTAAGATGTTGAATGCTCTCCACTGCCTCTGAAAGAAGATGAAACTGAAAAACAAAACTGGGTAATTTCAATCCAAGAGATCCTGTAAGATGGTGCTGCACAAAGCAGTATTTCTGTGATGCCTGGTGTTAAGCATCTAGATGGAAATGGTGGATTTGTGTCTATGCCAGACCTTTAGATCTCTTGGTAGCACAACAGAGCTGCGTAGGAAGCTCGCTAATCTGTGTCAGGTGTTGCTGTTTCCATGTTTCTTGGTTTATTACTGTAATGACTGTGCATATGCAGTGTGTCATCTCTTGCCCTGTGCTTGCTGTAAGCTCTGGAGCAGAGCTGCCCTCAGTATTACCTGTCCTCAAGTCATGTTTTGCCTTTTACTTGCCAGACTTACTGGTTGAACCTGGTTGTACTAAATGTTGTTAGAGTGTTGGTTTCTGTTTTATTTTTCTGTTCACATTTGTTACACTGTTTGTCCCTTCCCTCCTTACAACTGTGTCTCAGATTGGCCTGCTTACCATCTGTACCTGGAGATTTGATACCTTAGTGAACTGGGGGAAAGTGAGCTGTGGTGTGCTCTCACAGCCAGCATTTGGGGAAATTCTGCTGCTTCCTCTTGTGGTGGTAACTGGTATTTTTTTAAAAAACAAAAGCTGTCTGCATTTTTCCTATCAGGAATGCCTGTGAGGTGAAAGTATGCAATGGAGATCTTTCACTGAACCCTGTCCTTGTTGTTTGTGATATGTTTTTTCCCCTTTGTGGGGTTTCTACTGTTCTTGACATTAAATCCGAAGACTGCAGTAACAGGTTGCACTTCAGACTTATCAAAGTGCTTTTAATAGAAGCTTTTATAACTTTTAACCAAATCTGCAAAAGCATCTGTAAGCTTGAACCCCCATTTCCATAGTGGGAGCTGGACAGTTCTGACTCATTGCTGTCTGATGTGAAAGAAGAGTGTCAGTAATGAATTTAAAAGGGTGAAGTGTATGCTTGTTCTCATATGAATCATACTCAATATGTTGACCCAGAAAGTGATGTTCTTGTCCCAAGATGACGGGCAAAATAAAATATTTACATAAAATTCTGCTGGAATGTCTTGTAAAGAAACACTTTTCAAAAGCAAGTTATGTTGTAGACTGAATTTTGGTATTTGCATTTTGGTGGCTCTGTGACTCTCTAATACCAAAGTCCTCTGAAAAGACCTGCTGTAAACTGTTGCACATTGGTTTTGGTGTTAAGGCTGGCTGGTGGCCTCCAGCCCTTCTGGTTCCTGCCTTGCTGTACTGTTATAACCTCAGTATCTCTTGTCAAAGGCCTCCAGTGCTTTGCATACATTCTTGAAGGTGACTGGAGCAACCACGATTTGATTTGCCTCAGCTGACTGCAGTGGGCTACAATAGCTCCAAGAAAGCTGATGTGTAATAACCAAGGTAGTCCAGCTCGTTCTAGCAACCAAATGCTACGGTCTTAAATGAATCAGGCTCTGTGTGTCTCCTTTCTAGTGCCTCCACCTCAATCAAGACAAGGAGGTGTGTGGTACTGAAGTGCCCTTGGTGTCCCAGTGCTGTGCAGGGAGTTGGGAAGTGAAGAAAAGCTGTCTAGAGCAGTCAGGTTTTTGTACCCACAGCAGCCACATGGACAGTGTTGGAATAACCTTTGTGTTCGTGATACCTTGTTGATCTGCCCTTTTGAGAGTACAGAGAGTGTTTCATATGTGACTGGTGTGACCTGGCCTCTTCTGGCTGATCTTAATAGTGTAAGACAAGTAGAAATAAGAGCATTTCAGTTGTAGTGGTTGATAGCACCCAAACCAGAACTGGAAGCCAAGCTCTGCCTCTGCTGCCTTTTCTTCCTTCAAGGGCACTGCACAATTAGAAAGGTTTAGTTACCTCTTGAGCAGGGAGAAACATCTTCTGGAGTACTGGAAAGTACCAGCAGACTTGTGTGGGGCTGTTTTGTAAAGCCAAACAGATCTTTGTGTGTTTGGGAATGCAGGTATTGGTTGTGCATTTAAGGATTCAGACTGGGATCACTTCCTAGTTCTGCAGGGCCCTCTGGTAGTGGTGTTTGGTTTTTTGTTTCGTTTTTGTTTGTTTGGTTGGTTTTTTTTTTTTTTTTTGTTTGTTTGTTTGTTTGTTGGGGTTTTTTTCCCTTCTCTTATTTTTCTTTAAATTTGCTCAGACTGAAGCTCTGGTGTTCCTGGGTGTCTGCTCTCCACATACAGGTGAGTGTGGAAATGGTGAGCTTGCTGCTGGAAGCAGAGCTTGGTGCAGAGGATTTACCCCTGGGAGCAAGAAACAGCCTGTGTGGTAACTGAGCTCTGACTTGAGTGTGAGAAACTCCCCTCTGGTGCCACACAGCAGAGATGTCCTTGAGACCTGGGAGTTCACTTTCCATAGTGAAAAGGATGGTTCTGGGTGCAGGTATGAAGATTTGCAGTTGATCTCTGCAGCTGCTTATTCTGCACATCGTGGAAGGGCATATTTTTGAACAAATTCTGTTTCTTAATTGCTTCTGCTCCCTTACAAGGATTTTCTTGGGGATAGGAGTACACACTATGTGAAGCTTGAAGCTGTGTGTGCTGTGGGAGGAAGGAGTTGCCTCATTGATGATTTAATTTCCCAGCAGTAAGATCCTTATCCTTATATGGAGGAATGGGGCAAGGTGGTCCGTTAATAGCTTTTTTGGTTATGAGACATGAAACTGAGTACAATTCTTTCAAACTCCATCATTCCTTAAAGACAGTTTTCAGAGTAATGGCATGTTCTCAGAATAGATTTGAAGGGCAGGATGCTGCCCTTCTATTTTCTGTCACAAAATGCCACTTGCCCAAGCCAAGAGGGATCTGCTGTTCCACTGGTGATATTTCAAACTTGACAAAGCACCTGACAGTGAAAGGAAAAATACTTTATCATGACCATCTTTGAGATTCAGTGTGAGAGGCAGCCCTGCATTCTGAAATGTCATTTTGGGTGTTTGCACCAAGGCCACTCCATCTACCAAAGAATTTTAAAGCTATGTATAAATAATGTCCTAGCTTGAAAAATAGTGCAAGAAATACATTTCTGTGTTTCCAGCTGCTGCATGGAACCTCTAGCACTAAAAATCCATGGAGAGAAATTTCAGAAAAATCTTCAATTTTTTTTTATTGGAATCAGCATGAATGTATGTTTCAATAAATATATTTTATATACATTTAACAGCAGAAACTTTACATTCCATCTTCAAACTGCTGAAATAGAACTTCTGTTTTAAAACTTTTTTTACAAGCCAGAAAAATAATCTGCCACTGTGGCTGTGTGGTCATGCAAATTGTCTTAAGTTACAGGTTTATTTCTTCATGATGTAAAAATACTGATTTGAAGGAAGCAATTGCTTTGCAGTCTGACCAATGTAGCAAAATACCCTTAAATGGAGCGTAAGGCCATACCAATTTTGTGTATGTATAGATTTATACATATATATATATATGTATATATATATATATAGTAAACTCAACTCATACAGAAAATACAGGGGCATCCCTTTTAAGGTTGGGTAGGGAGAAGACATGTAAGTACTTCATGATTAAACTAATTTATTCCTTTTGAAGAATTTTACATCATCGGTTTTAAACACAACTGCACTTTACGTTTTGTATTTTTCTAGTCCCTCCTTTGTTTTGGAAGGGAGAGTACCATGAAAATTAAAAAGCACTGACTTCTCCATTCTTTTTTCAACTTGTGTAAATGAACCAGTAGAGGTACTCAGAGAGCACTTGCATTGCCCACTTCTTTCCTCCTCCTTACATTAACTCCAGGGCTTCTTACTCTGAATACTTTTCTCATTATCTCCTGTGAGCTGTGGATATGTCAGCACCCACCTTGCAAGGAAGAAAATGAAACCAGCTGCATTTGCAGCAACCCTTCACTGTCTGTTTTAAAGATGCTTATGTGAAGTTAAAGGGCAATAAGTTTTGTCCTACTAAGAACAGCCTCTCCTTTTTTCCTATGCTGAAAAGTTGATCAAACTGGGCCAGTTTAATGTCACTGTCTCTTGAGATCTTGCTAAAATTGAAGAAGGAAAACACTCACCTTGTTGCCATCCTTTCCTGACAATGAACAAGCTTGGGAAAATTTATTATTTTTTTTTTAGCACGCACCTGAAAACCCACAATCGACAGCTCAAATGTGGATTTAGTACTTACAAAAGAACACTGATAAAGGGGCTGTGGTGGATGTGTGTGGCAGGAGGCTCTGTCCTACAGCCGAGGTTTGGCTCTGTGTTGGCAGACCCCACATTCTTACCCTGAATGGAGGGTGATGGGCATTGCCCTCCTGGGGGACAGGGAGTGCTGGCAGAGGGATGGGACACCCCGTAACATCTCCCACTGCGGCTGCTGAACCAGCCCAGCCCTTGGCTGCCCCTCCTATAAACAGCATCAAGGCCCTGTTGTGTTTGGAAACAAATGAGCTTTAGTAAGCCAAGCTTTGGAAACAAAGATTTTCTTCATACAAATGGCTTGCAGATGGGACAGATATAGAAAATGGGGCAGCACAATGCCACTGCTTAATAGGCTTTTTTTTTTTTTCCCCCAGAAGATTTTGTGAGATATTCTTCCTAGATACCAGATTTTGAGGGTTTGACCAGTGAAGTAAATGCAGAGGGAAACTGAGATAATGTTTATCAAGGACACAAGGAAAACGCTCTCTAGGTGCTGAACTGTTCCCAGTTCTATTTGTTTTGCATATTTTCAATTGGAAAGTATTCCTGCTGTGTGTGTTTGTATCTCCCCTCCAAAGCAAAACCAAATGTGCAATGGTTGTCCTGAAGAGAAATATCTTAATATTTTTATTTTTCTTCTAAATTCATTTACAAAACAATGTAAATGGGTGTGCGTTTATAGTTGGATGGGAGAAATTCCTGGGTCCTCCCCCCCCTTTTTTTATATCACTTAAGTGTAAGTTTTTCATTACTCCTTAGTTGTAATATAACAAGCATGATATGCTGTACACTGTGGTAGAATGTGAGAGACAACACAGTCCATAAAATGTCACTGTCCACGATGTTTAGCCTGCTCATGGCTGTGGTTTGATCTTGAGTGAGTGGTGACAGCTGCTTCGGACAGGCTTGTGCATCTTCAGGGTTCCAAGGCTGCTTCCAGGATGGTGTCACCAATGCTGCAGGATGGCAAACTGCGATGAAATGCAGTGACCTTTGCATGTCAGGCCATTTTTGAGTAAAGTCCTCTGTGTGTTGCTTTGTCTTTACATCTCTCAGTCTCTTAATCCACTGAAGTTTTGCTGTATCTCACACACACACACACACGTGTGAATGGCTTTTAGCACTGTTACCTCCTGTTTCAGTTCTTTTGAAACAGTCAAACCTTTGCTGCAGCTCAGTAAGTCTGTGAAAAAAGGGGTGAGCTCCGGCCATGATTAGTGCTGTCAGTATGTCATGACCAGACTTGGGAACCACACGAACTTCTCGTTTTGTGTAGGAATTCCATTTCACAGTAGGCTTGAGACGCTCCAGGCGGTGTGTTTTTCAGGATCATTAATTCCACATGTATGTGGTGAGGTCAGTCCCTTGGCCTCTGTGCCTCGTGTGCCTCTGGAGCTGCCAGTGTCCCCTGCCCCCCTGCCCCAGTCACAGGGAGCACCGGGCTGGTTGTACAGTGAGAAGGAGCTCAGAGAGAGAGTTCAAGCACAACAGGTCACTCATCCCGGCAAGGGGAAGGTTAACTGCTTACCTGCCTCTCAAATTCTCTCATAACATCACTGTTTGGATCTTAATGTTCGTTTCCCAAAAGTTACAATTAGAATGCTTGCAAAGCTGACAGATCCCCAGATTAACCTGCTGTTGTGACCTGATTTAAGGAGGGATGTATCAATTACGGTTCTGAAATGTGTGTGTCTTTTAACTGCCCTGTCAAGTTTAATGACCCTGATCAGGGCTGGAGGGCCGTGACTGGGGTGGGGTGGGACATCAGTCTGGGTGTGGAGGTGCTGTTTTTACAGTTCTCCACTCTGGGTGGGTTAACTTGGGGATTTGTCAGCTTGGCCCATGCTGTTTCTGAGCTTATTTCCTCTTCTGATCTAACCCCGGAATTGGAAGAATGACAGTGTTTTGGACAAAAATATAGAAGATGTGGGAAGATTGGAACAGAAAGGAAAGTATAAATGCAGTGTAGGCAGAGCAGAGTGTTTTAAAGCCCTGGTTCAGTTGTTTCCCTGGCCTCGATAAGTACAAGACAAAGGAACTTCTGCTTCCTTCCACTAAGACTTTGTTGGGTCAGTCTCTAGGTGAGCATCTCTTGTACAGCTGAGCTCTACTGCTGTGACCAAGGGGACAGGCTCTGGTCACTTAAAATGGTGAGGAGAGGATGTAACAATAGCCTAACTCATTAGTGATGGGTTTTGTTTTGTTGGCTTTTTTTTTTTTTAATTATTCTAGTTTTCCTGGTCAAAAGTGGGATTGATGGCAAGTGGAGGCATGCATCTGACCAAGGACTTGCCAGGATTGTTAAACTCCTGCCTGTGAAGGATGTACCTGTGTCCCACACCTTGGCATGCAGCAGGATGCATTCCCAGCACCATTCTTACATTACAGAGGCTGCCCCTTCTCCACTTCCTTTCCTTGCTGGTTTCTCTGTTTTCAGAGGTGACACTGCCCATGCTGTACCATGTCTCTTCTTCCATGGGACAAGCCCAGCCTCCTGAATTCTTTCCAGCCCCTCAAGGAATAAGCAGCAATATTTAAAGCCTTGACTCCCAGGAAGACCACATTGGTTGCAGTGACTGCACTTCACTACAGCAAGGAGTGAGTACTACAAGTTCCTCTGCCTTACATGATCCTTGATCTGCTCTTCCTTTCTCTTTTCAGATCCCTGCCTTCACTCTACTCTTGGCTGGGGAGCTGAACTCTCAGGACTCTTCTACTTTCTAACAGTGCAGCCTCAGCAGAGCAGACCTGGCTGAGAAGCTGTGGGTGCCCAAGAACAACTGAGAAGTTGTGGCACATCACAAGCTCCAGAGCTGGCCCTGCTCTTCAGGAACTCATTGATTCTTCACCCCAGCACAAGTAACTGTGGTGAGGATACTTCTGAAAATGTATGAGTACATACCCAGGAGAGGTGGCTAAGGCACCACCCGTGGCACAATCTTCAATATTGCATAGTTTTTGTTCAGTAATGGTCAGTGTTTGGGGATTGGGTGTCAAGCAAGAAACACTGGAGCCCAGGCCCCAGTTCTGCTATCGTTGCAGGTCATGCCCTGCTGATCTCTGCAGGGCTCTGACTGGGCAATGCTGCTTTAAGCAGTTACCAGGCCTCCACTGTAATTGTGACAGTGATGGTATCATCACTGCAAGGTTCATTCAGGCTTGAACCTGGAGCTGTAATTTAGTGCCCAAATTCTGTGGTGTGTTTAACCCAGGACATCTGGCTTGGCTGGTCTGCAGCCTAAAGCCTGATTCATGTTTCTGTCAGACAGGTAACCCAGCAGTGCTCCAGTGTCACCAAGTGCCTGGATAAGGCAGATGTCCTCCCACAGACCCTCTGGGGAAGGGAATTTTGGCTTGCTATGGTGCTAACAGTCCTGGGACCAGCTTCCCAAAAGCCTTAGCAGCAAAAAGTACCTGTGAGCTCTGTGTCCCTCAGACCTGACAGCCCCAGGCAGCTCTACCTGTCCCTGCTTGTGCCAAACTTGACTCATCCACCACAGCAGCAACATGCTCACAGCCTAAGCACGTGGTTACTGATGATACCTCATGCCCCAGTTTCCTGGATAGGTGAGGAGGGTGTCCTTGCTTGACTTAAGCTACTTATGCAATTCAAGTAGCAAATCTGTAAATAAAAGCTAAATTCAAGCTGCGCTGATGGCTTATTTATGCTGGTATCATCCTCTGCCCCGGAAAATGTGGATGATTTTATACTGGAAGAGCATGTCTGTGTGGGGACAGGGTTTGTGTCCCCTGCCCTGGCTGGAAACTGCTGCTGTCAGGGAGCTGCTGCTCCTTCTCCCTTGTGTCTTCTGAGGCAGCAATGCTCTGAGTGCTGCAGGGATTGTTAAGCCAGCACACAGCAATCCCCCCTGCCTTTGCCCAGAGTGGCAACATCAGCTTGTGCAGAATCTGTTCCCTCTCCCTGTGCATGGTCTGGGTCAAACCATGGTGGACCCAGCTCCAGCACTGCTGGGAGCCAGCCCCATCCCAAGATGGGCTTCAGCACTGTCTGTAATAGACCCAGAAGCAGGAATATCACAAACATAAGACTTCCTTAAGATTTCTACTCAGAAACCTGGCAGTGAAGTGCATGAGGACTGCTCAGGTTTGCCAGACTTGATGGTCTTATTACTTAATACAATCACATAATTCCTGCCCCCTTACACCATACCTGTTAGCACTGGAGGCCTTGGATGCCAGCAGGGATGTGGCATGCAAACTAAACCTCTCCTAGTGCTTTTCCCTCCCCTTCCTCTTCTCTGCCAGCATCCTCTTTTGACAATCTAACTGGTAATTTCCTCTGCTGGGGGCTGAAATCATCTCTCTCCTTTTTTCCTGCCCTGTGGTTTGTGTCCCTTCCCATGTTACAGCAGCAGGCAGTGTGATACTGGGACAATATCATAGGGTGAAGGAAATGATGAACCAGGAAAGCTGTTGTAGAACCTGCAAACAGAGAGGTCATTGTTCCTGTGCCTGGGGGCTCTCACTAGGTGTGGATTCCTCACCTGGCTCAGGCTGTGCTTCCCCTACCACACTGGCTCTGGTACCTCTAACCTGGGCCGTGCCCTTCAGTGTTTGTGCAGATCACCTGAGGACATCACCCCAGGGCTGCTCGTCCCAGCAGCTCTCAGAGGAGAATGTCTCACCCACTGCAAACACCTGCAGGCAGAGCTGCAGCAGCTCTGAGTGGATACTCTGCTCAAAGTAGCTCCTTCCACCCTGCCCGGTTTACAGCAGCTGATTTCTTGTGGGACCCTCTGCTCCACACCACGGTAGGAGACTGAGAATGCAAGAACCTATAAACCTATAAGCAGCTGCTGTATAGCTGGATCAGTGTAAACCAGGGAGCCCTACAGGGATAACAGCCAAAAAGACTGAATTCTCTCTAACTCACGCTGCTTTGCTTTCACACAGCACAGTCAAAAAAGCCCTTAGTGGCCACCTTGGTGTTCCCCGAGTCCTCTCCATGCATGGTTGGCTATGAGAGCACTTCCCTGGGAGCTGTCACTGTGCCTGCCTTGGGGGACTGGTTATTGTGCCATATTCTGCTCTGTGTTTCCCAAGACACCGATCCCAGGCTCTTCAAAGGTTACAGTGCTGAGGAACTGAGCCCCACAGGAATGAACAAGAGGGAGATCAACACAGAAAAGTGCATTAGGCTTGAATGCAGTAAGAGACTCATGTAGGTTCATTTGAGCAAGAGATGTGCAACTGCCCTTAAGAAATAATTGTTAAAGAGGAGGAGAGAAGGGAATGGGAAGACTTAAAGAACCTGAAGTAATTTAAGATGCTAAAATTAATGACTATTAGCTTCAGCTTTGGTGCTCATCCTAGCACTCTGAAGAACAATCAAGTATCTCAATTTTCCACTTAACTAGTGCACTCTCTCCATACAAATAATGGAAAACTATTGAAGCAGGAGCAGCACAAGATGCCCCTTTCAACCACCTCCTTTTGAGAAGAAGACAGGAATGTGTGGGTGCTTCCAAGCAGGGAATGGATTAGATATATCCTTTGCTGAGCTGAATGCTGTGGGATGCTGCAGCAGGACTAGGGTTTGGGCTACCAGGGGTCCACATTTTATTGTCCACTGCTGCCAGTATCAAGGTTTTGGAGTAAGGAATGGGATACTGAAAGAGATTGTCTATCGTTGGCACAGGGATAAGAACAATGTTTTATTAAGTAATGGCAGTATAGTACAAAAATATGATTGTATACAACCTGTGAAAAATATGGCACCACTGAAAACAGCCTTTTCTCCTTTTGTATATTCCTTTATTTCTAAAAATATACTTTGTAAGTGCTTCTAACCTTTTTTCTACCAGCACTGGGAATGAAGAAATTTTTTTAAATCACAGTCAAACTAAAGGGCAGTCAACAGTGTAATTTGAATTGTCTTGGCTTTGCTTTAAAACGAAAGATCTTCAGAAGAAAAAGAAAAAACTTCCAGAAAAGTCTGAGGAAAACAAAGCCCAAAAAAGTTCCTGTTTGGAGGATGTGAGAATATTCAGCTTTTGCAGTTGTTTGATGGTTTCGGGAGCAAAGTCTCCCAGCCCTGACAAGCAAAGGCTTCTAGGACAGGAGAATTAGGGCACCACCAGAGCCAGGGAGTGAATGACCTGAGTGTTCCCAGGCAGCTGGTGCTTGGCCAAGGCCAATGCTGAGCTCTGCAGTTTGCAGCAGCCCACATGCTCACTGCTCTGTCCTGGACCCTCTTCAGCACCTCTCTGATTTCCTGGGATTCCAGATGGATCAGGTATTAAAATGGGAGAAACTCCTCTACCTGATCAAAAAAGAGTAAGTTGGTTTTTTTTCATTCTGGAAATTATATTTATGTGTAAGGAAAAAGAATTCCTGCTCACAAATAATACATCTCCAGTAACATCTGGAAATAATATTATTTGGGATAAAGCTCCCTTTTTCTAAAAAACCCAAGGGAATTAGGACCCAGTTTTCTCTCTTTACTGCCAGACAACTGCTGTTTTATTCAGAGGTTTTGCTTCTGAGCTTCATTCTTTAGAAGAGATAACAATTATGGAGTTAAATTCCATCAATATGTCTGGAAGTCACCCTGCAATATCAAACCCTGCGCATTCTCACTGATACATGTAATTTCTGGCACCATTAAAGCAGCCTACTTTGAAGATAAGTTATCAAAACAAGTTCTTTTGCAATACAGAGACTAAACACAACCTGGTACAGATGGAGAAAAAAGTTTGATTTTGAAAACTACCCAGACTTGCCTAGGGGCTCATAGGACAGTCTAAAGTCTTGTCTAGGTGGTGAAACTCTCTGGCAGGACATCCCTGGGACAGTTACCTCAGCACTGTCACACCTTGGCCAAGATTCCCGTGTGTTTCCTGTAGGGATGTGGGTGCTGCTCGCTGTCACCCTGCAGCAGCCCTGGAGCTGCCAAATGGCCCAAATGGAAACTGGCTGCTTAGGGAAGAGAGTAACACTGCTTATTGTGTGCATCAAACGTGCCCAGTGCTTGGCAAAGCTCAGCTGGAAGCCAAGGCAGGCTGGTAAGAGTGTGATTCTTATTTCAGTCCCTAAACTTCCGTGGGCTCCACTGGCAGCTGAAGTGCTTCTGTATGGGCAAGAAACATAAGCATCTTTCTGATGATTTTTAGTCCCTAAACGCCTTCCTCCAGCCTTATTCCACGACAAGAAGTGGCATTGGAGCTCCAGTGAAGCAGTAGCTGTGACATAATTGCATCTGCACCCAGTAGGTCTAGGATGAACATGGGATTCTTCTATGCACAGCTGAAGAAGAATGAAGTGAGGTGGAAATGTCTTCCTTCTCTTTGCTCTGCTCTTGCCCTGGGAATGTAGGACCAAAACTCAGCTGGGTGGGAGGATGGGGCATGGGATTTGTTGACCTACAGGTAGCTCCTTTAGGAAGGAAACCTGCAGCCCTGCTGTGCCCTGGGGAGCCATCCCAGGTAGCCTGGGGGGATTGAAGGTGTGTGAACTACGGTCAGATTGCCCCACTCCAAAGTGCAAGGTCCAGGCATTGAGGCTGGACATTTTTACCCAAATGACAGCAATTTGAGTTCATTCACCTGCATGAGGAAGGAGCTGTGGTATGTGGGTTGCCGAGCGTCTGCCGTGCTGCCGGGCAGGGAGGGAAATTCCCTGGATTTGCCTTTCATCTCAGACAAGGACACACCGTTTGAAGCAATCGCAAACTGCAGCTGGCACAGCCGGCCCTGGCACACGCAGGGAGAGCTCAATAATTCAGCAAAAATCCCAGAGCCAGCAGCAGACTTGGGCTCCAGCCAAGGCTCGGGACGTTGTCCCAGCATCAAATAACACCTCAGCTTGAGATCTCCCTGCTTGGCAAAGCATCGTCTGCCAGGGGAAGGAGAAATCCTCAGCCCACAGGTCTGCTGCTGCTCCGGTGGAGGGAAGGGGCTGATGTGCTGGTTCATGTTCCCATGGGTGACCCTGTGACCTTTCCCTGTCTCAGCAGTGCAAAGGGACTCAGAAAACGGAGCAGCCTTTGCCAAAACATTTGCCCTAGTCCACACAATGACCACTGTGGTTTTAATCTTCTTTTTCCCCTTGCTATTCTTGTTCTTTCTTTCTTTCTTTTCTTTTCTTTCTTTTCTTTCTTTCTTTTCTTTCTTTCTTTCTTTCTTTTTCTTTCTTTCTTTCTTTCTTTCTTTCTTTCTTTCTTTCTTTCTTTCTTTCTTTCTTTCTTTCTTTCTTTCCTTCTTTCTTTCTTTCTTTCTTTCTTTCTTTCTTTCTTTCTTTCCTTTTATTCCTTTTAAACTAAAGTGTATTTAGTGCTGGTGAAAGGTGCTGAATTGGCAGCCTTGGAGATGGATGTCCCTCTACCCAGCCCCAGCAAGCCCTGGTGTTTTCTGTGGGCTTCCTCTTCCTGGCACATCCCTGTGCAGGACAGCTGGCAGGTCCCAGGCTCCCCTGCCCTCTCCCGTCTCTTTCTGTGCTGGTTGGGACACCCATGGCTGAGCATGACTTCAACCTCCCATGCCAGGCTTGGGTGCTGCTGACCTGGGCCAGACTGGACCTGACAGTGCCCCTGGGCACTTTGCTGTGCGCGATTCCGGCTGTGAGGATGCAGCCCCTGCAGGAGGGAGCCTGTCTGTTCCCAGAGCAAGCAGCAGATCCACAGCCCAGCTCAGCTCTGCTCCCATCCGGAGCAGGAGAGGGAGGAGAGTGGATGCCCCCCTTGGGTGCCACTTGTCTCTCTGCCTTCATTTGGTGCCTAACCCAGACCTGACCCCAAGTGCTTCAGTGCAGACTGATTGTCTCTTCCTTTGAGCTCTCTTTCACCTCTCTCCCTAAAGTGCAAATGAACACAACTGAGTCACCCCGGGTGCTGCAGCCAGCTCACACCCAGGGGCCCAGAGGGACAAGTGGGACATCAAGCCCTTGGCTTGCCCACAGCCCCAAGCCAGGCTTTCAAGTAACACCCTAGAGGTGTTTGGCACATTTCTCCCCACCCCAAACACCAACACCAACCTGTGCTACCTCTTGGGCAAAGAGAAACCCCTTTGCTCACCCCTTCCCACCTCCCTCCCCCCTTTCCCTACCCCCACCAAGCTTTGCCAGCCTCCCCCCTATCTCTGCCAGACAGCAGAGAGGGGCAAACCAGCCTGCTCCATCTTCCCATCCATGTTAAAGGTAAATGCAGCACCAAAATAGATACAAAAATAGAATTTTGGGTCCATCAGCCCGGCTTCACTATTAATATAACTGCTATGAAATGTCAGAAAATAAAAGCTGCTCTCTTTATACACACCTGCCCCCCACCCCCCTTACTGACAGTATTGCCACACGCCCGGTCCTGTCAAAACAAGGCATCAAGATGCCTGTTTTCTCTATATTTTAAATACAATTGCTTCCATCCCCCCCTTGTACACAAACATGGCAGAAAGGGGTTTGGAAAAAAAAAAAGAACAAACCAAAAAAAAAAACTTTTTAAAAAATCCTTCATCGTTTCTACTGTTCTGAATAGTATTTCTGCCTCCTAGGACTCGAACCCTGCCAGTTTGTTTAAAAGGACAGAAGGTACCTGTGATTTCTGATGAAGGCCCTGATGTCCTTCTTGGGTTTCCTTTGGATGCTCTCTGATGGGGATGAGAGAGATAATGTGTTTGCTTTCCTCTATGCAAAAGTCACAAAGTGTTTGATCGGCAAACCCGTGACTAAAAAAAGTAAATATATAAAATAAACAGCAATCCACAGCCTCTTTCTTAAGTTTCCCCATCTGTCCAGTTTTCAAAGTGCAAAACTTAGAGAAGCACAGAATGATTTTCTTGAGGTGTTTTTCTCCTTTTGTTAGGGCTTTTTTCCCCCCCACGTGCTTGACTGGTATGGCCTTTCTATAGCAAAAGTCAGATAAAGCGTAATTGCAGTAGTTTCTGCACATGGAATCGTGAATCATTCCAGTGACTTGAGAATCTAAGCTGTTAATAGGCTAAAAAAAGGATTTTTTTTTGTTGGTCTTTTTTTCTTTTTTTTTTTTTTTGATTGTTTTCTTTTTGCATTATAATTAAGCATGAATATATATTACTATATTACACTGCTTGGATTGCTGGAGCAATCCAAATCTTCCTATGCTGTAAAACTAACTCCCACCCTGCGCTCCCCAGATCAAGAGCTTCTTTTCTCCTCCCTGTGCCAGTTGCCCTCAGTTCACATGATTAAAAGTTCCTCCCAGCCCCCCTCCCCGTTTTTTTTTCTCTTTTTGTTTGTTTTTTAGTAGATATTGCCGCATTCTTAAATTCATGCATTGCTGCATTGCTATTGCACATATATAAAGGATTGCTCGCTCCCTCCCAGCTGCTCCCCTCCCCTCACTGGTTGTGCACATCCTCTCTGCGGACAATCTTGTAGATGATCCAGTAGAAAATGTTGAAGATGAGGAAGGCCATGGGGAAGCCGATGCGGGAGATCTTGTCGATTTTCTTGGCTCTCTGGATGAAGAGCTTCCTCATCTCCTCGGGGGAGCGGGACGGCGGCGGCACTGGGTTGGCCGTGTTGTTGTTGTTGGCGCCCTTGACAGAGAGGCCGTCCTTGGCTTGCAGGCAAGCTGGCCCCATCCCGTAGGCGGTGAAGTTGAACCTGCCTTCACCAGCTTCATCCTCCTGGAACAGATTGAGCATGGGACTCTACTTAAAATGAGATATAGACAGTGCACCCTCGCTATAAGGCTCTCCGCTGACAGCATCCTGCTCTGCACGGGAAAGATGCTCCCACCATGCCCCGGCCTCGGCACCCTTGGGCAAACCCCCTGCTCTTGGGAGATCAGCCTTATAGAGGGGTGCCAGCCGTGTGATGCACAGATGCAAATCAGGGGATCCAGGCACCCCGTGGAGAACAGGACTGACTTCCACCCCATTGAGGTCTTTGACATATTGAAGGATTTATGGCACTGCTTTCATTTTTCCAATTGCATCCCCTGTTTTGCTTCTGCCTCTCCCTCCCCCCCACCTCCTATCAGCACCTTCTTTGCTTTGCCTGTGCAGTTTCAGCTTGCCCAGAAGGAGTGGGCTCCATGTAACTCACGTAGCCAAAGCTGCAGCCTGAGACTTCCTACAGAGTTACATGGATGCGCAGGAGCCAGGAGCTGTCCAGGAAAAGAGCTCTGCAGGCAGCGTGCAACCAGCCCTCACTCGCCTGCCCATGGGACCCCACAGCCATCCCCACAAGCCAACTTTTAGGTGAGGAACAGAACTGCCCTTCTGTGGGTCAATGGTAAGACATGGCTGCTTGTGGTAATGCCAATGATTGAGAAAAAATGTAATTTGTTTTTTGGTCTAAAGACAAATGGTGTTGTTAATTTTTTTTTTTTTTTGATGAAAGCTTGCTGGAATCCCAGAATGGTTTAGCCCTATTTTATTGAACATAGGGATGTAATGGCAGGGAAAAATAAGTTTGGCTGAAGTAATTCAAGCAGTGAGTTGCAAAGGCAGAGTGAGAATCCCAAGTCTCTTGACTACGGGTCATCAAGGCTAATTGTAGACCAGCGGCACTAATTAATCATTAATGGAAGCTGATCCATGCTGTGTCTCCCAACACTGACCTAGCAGCCCCCTTCCTTGTAGCTGCCTGACCACTGTGCCCTGCTGCCCCTTCCCCTGTCCTTTGCAGAGTGTCTTTTGTCCATCCCATGGGCAGCTGTGTGGGATGGAGGAGCGGGACACAGAGGACACTGCCATATCTGAACAAAACAAAGCTACCCAAATAAAATCAAGACCTGGTCTTCTGGGATGCTCAGAGCTTATGGACCTTCTCATCACATCTGTATTACAGGGGTTCAGGTAAAACTGCCTCTGCTCTTTTCCAGTTACACAAACATGCACTGGCACATGTCTGGCTTAACCTTAATCACTCGATCCCTAATTTACTGGATTTTTTCCTCTTCTCATTGCTGAAAGGCTACTGGCTGTTTCTTGTGAGGGATTTGTTTTGGTGAGTGGCATACCAAGGTTAGAGAAGACAACAGTGCCTTTTTCAAGGTGCTATATCAAATGATAGGCAAAGACACCACCAGCCACACGGGAATGTGTGTTTCCAAATAACAGTCCATGTGGGTCTGATGATGGTGTCATATTAACCAGACTGGTCCATACCACTGCAACATCTCACTTGTTTTTAGCCTGGCATGTCATGTCTAAACCAATCAGAACCACCCAGACAAGTCAGGACATCAGGACAGAGCAATTAGTGCCTTGGCAGCTGCATTAGTCCATTTGCATATTAGCAGTCAGCTTAGTTTTCTGATGAGTCTGCAAACCTTGTTCATTTAGCTTTTGCAAGTGTTTTTGTTTACGCTTTGCTCCAATTAAATAGCTGTGAGATTGGGCAGGGACTGTGCTAACAGCCTTGTGTTCAGTGGAACAGCTCTGGCAAACATCTCTTAAACTCATCTGTGTATTAGTGGAATTTTTTTCTCCTTATTGTTTTATCAACAGACTGATCTGCATACAACAGCACAGATCCCGAGACAGGATGCCTGAATCCAGATGAAGAGATAAATGCACTATGGAGGCACCCATGTGGGTGGGTTTAGCTCTGCCTCTATTCAGCAGGCTGCATCTTCTCAACTGATGCTTTGTTGATTTTGGGATGGCAGAGCCCTACTCTGGTCAAACAAAATCGATGGGTGCTGAGGGGTCTCATCTGTTACTTTTCCCTTGCATTTGTCCAACATTTTTCACCCCTGGTCCTGACTGGATTGAGCACAAATGATCAATTATCTCCTGTTTGCAGATAGGACAACTGAAGCAGAGAGTGAAAAAACTACAAAAATACAGGGATTCCTGTTCCTCAACCCCCACTTCCTCCTGGAATGGTGGCAGTTCTCCAGGCATACACTGTGAACTGCTGCAGGGCGAGTTAGACCCCAGGAAAGACTTCTGATCTCTGAGACAGTGAAACAATGGAATGGGGGTAGGTTTCTGGGTGGGATGGATCATGGAAAGTAGACAAATACCTATGAGGAATATTTAAGGCAGACCTTGGTGGTCACCTACGGGCTTGCTTGAGATTTTCATCAGCAAAATTTTCTTTGTTTTTTCTCTCCTAGAAAATGTACTGGTTTTTAGTGCTCTCCTGAGGGCAGCCTCTCAGGCCTGGTGCTGAAAATTTGCTAACCCCTTTCCTGATTCTACCAGTTAAATAGGGACAAAGTAATCACAGCCACCTTTATGTTTCTTTCTAGTGTGTTCTGTGAGGTGAAATCTTTGCTGTGGCTCCTCAGCCTAAAAGCTGTCAGAGCTCAGGCTGGGGAGCTGTTGGAGCTGCGTGCATGCTTGGATCGGGATCAGCCATGGCAGGTAAGCATAGAGCAGGCTAAGGCTCAGAGTAAAGCTCTTTCCTTCCAGGAGGAATTTGCAGTCAGTCTGAGAAGCAGATGCTTTTGAACATGGAGATGGCAGAGACAAAAGAGGTGTCACTTACCTCGGGGCTACTGCAGGCTGTCATGTTCGGGGTGCTGCTCTCTGATAGACACCCCTCACACCTCCCTGCCTGCCTCCCCCCAGCCCTGGCTGCTGCTTTTGGGGAGGAGAACCCACACCAGAACACTGCTGTGTGAAAATTGTCCTGTTGAGAACAACCATTTTGGTTGAGACCACTTGGCTAGCTAGCAAACCCCAGCTTGCTGGACTCCTGGGGTCAGCAGGCTGTCAGAACAGACTCAATTCATTGAGGCAGCCCTTGTTTTTGGTGTGTGAGCCTCCTTAATATCTGACCAGATACCGAGGACTTCCCTGGGGACTAGTGGCTTGGTTCAGTTGACCATGGTGTTCTGCTGGGACAGATTTCAGCTGTGTCCTTCATGCTTTATGTATTACCTTATGATGCCTCCTCTTCCTTCTGAACCTGAGCAGCTCTTTGTGCTGCCGAGACACGAAGTTGACAGCAGCGTACTCCAGAAGGGCAGAGAACACAAACAGCAAGCACACAGCCATCCAGATGTCGATGGCCTTCACGTAGGACACCTAGGAGTCAGAGAAAGAGACAGAGATGGGGTGGCTTCCTCACCCAAATGAATTTTTCCTTGGTGTTTTACACGGCTGATACCTGTTCTTAGGTACAGAGTCTCGCTCATTTAACATGAATGTGTTATCAGGTCACTGAACCTCCTCATGGGCTCTTAAGTAGCAATAATTCCACAGCTTTTTAATTTATTCAGGCCTTGACTGTGATTGTTTATATGCAGGGAAAACAGTAATCCACCATACCAGAAGCCCTTCATAAAGGGGAAACTCACTAGTATTATAAAAGTAAGATGGTCAAGTGACTAAAAAGCTAAAATGTAGAGTGCGCACCCATGTGTGGTTGTTGCAGGGGTTTGTAAAGTTCAGAGCTGCTGGTTACTGGGAGATGTGGTGAGTGCTGAATCTTAGGGGAATCTTTGCTGCTAGACATAGAGAATTTAAAGTTTTTGCAGGATGGGACTGGAATTTGCTCTCTTTGCTCTTAAACTGGAATAGTGCAAAGGCAGGATCTGTGCAGGGATTTACTTGGGTGCATGATTTCCCCTGGTGAAGACAAGGGTGTTCCCTACCTTGGGCAGCGATGCTCGGGAGCCAGAGCTCTGCGTGGTCATGGTGAGCACCGTGGTGATCCCCAGGCCCACACGAGCAGGTGCTGCATCCATATTGATCCAGAAGGAGATCCAGGACAGAATGACGATGAGAAGGCTGGGAATGTACATCTGGATCAAGTAATAGCCCATCTGCCTCTCCAGGTGGAAACGAGCTTCTATACAGGTGAACTTGCCTGAGGAGGACAGGAGATACATGGAAGGTTACTGGTAAGGTACAGTGAGCCTCCTGTTTTCAGCCAGTGTCTGGGGATTTTGCTTGCATTGCCTAAACCAGTCTTGTTAGGGGAGGAAAGGAACAGCTGTTGCCCAGGGCATGTAGTGGTAGGACAAGGGGGAATGGCTTCAAACTGAAAGTGAGAAGGTTTAGATCAGATATTAGGAAGCAATTCTTCCCTGTGAGGGTGGGGAGGCCCTGGCACACGTTGCCAGGCTGTGGCTGCCCCATCCCTGGAAGTGTTCAAGGCCAGGTTGGACAGGGCTTGCAGCAACCTGGGATAGTGGAAGGTGTCCCTGCCCATGGCAGGGGGTTGGAGCAATATGGTCTTTAAGGTCCCTTCCAACCCAAACCATCCTAGGCTTCTACGAACATCAACATAGCAAAGAAAGCTCTTTGGCAATATACCCTTTGTCACTTAAATTTCAAAGACAAAAGGAGACTCTGGAAGTGAAGATCCCAACCAAACACCCTTGAACTGATGCAGATTTTACCAGGGACATGAGGGTTTCACACATTTATGTCCGATTGGCTCTATACGTATCTATATGTCTGTTGTGTCTGGAAGTGTAGGACAAGGCCAGAGTGCCATCAGACAGAGCAAGAGACTCTGGGAAATGCACAGTCCTGAACTCCTCTCTACCGAACCCCTCAGTTAAGGGTTAACAGCACTGACCTGTGTTGTAATGCTTCGTGCAGTATCTCAAGTCTTTTTCTTCTTTGAGGATAAACTGAGGCAATGTCAGCCCATCAGCAACTTGCACTGCTCCTTTTTCTTGCCACTCAAATATGAGATCATTCATTGTGTAGCCAACTGTTGAGAGGAAGGGACAAACACCACATGAAACACATTAAATACTGATCTGGACAGGGACAGTGTTGCAGAAGAGAGCTTGGAGGCAGGGGTGCATCCTGGCCTTCCTTGACAGTGCTGTCATCAATGGGATTTGGGTTGAGGCAAAACTACTTTTTCATGTGATAAGAGCCAGGGCAATGACCTCCCCTGGAGCTGCAATGGTGTGTAATGGATTTTCTGCAATAAATCACATTTTTTCTTGAATTTGGCTTGCTGAACTGTGTTCTACTTTTTCCAACTTGACCTCTTTCTCTGGAAGAAGCTCATCATCTTTCCCTCCTTTGGGATAAGCAACATGTGCAAGGGGCAGATGTTCATCCAGAGAGGAAAAATCCCACTTGCAGCTGGAAGCACTTTCACCTTTCTCCTGCGAAGTGAAAGGCCAATGTAAACACAAGCAAGCCAGGGCTCCTCACATGGGATCTTCTGAGGTTTGGCTTCTCCAGCAAATGTCACATGTGCTGAATGAATGGAAAATCCTAAACAAGAGGTTCTCAAGCAAGCCTCCAGTGAAGGCTGGGCTGGGAATGGGTTCCAGCTGGGAAAGGAGATGGCAGGGGAGAGCAGGAGGGAAAAGAGATGGTCTCCTCTCCAAAACAGGAATGTGCACAGGACTCACAGCTTTCTAACTGCATGATGCATGTCTGTACATCCATGGGGAAGTTCTTCAGGTCCATGGGGCAGGCCAGAGTCAGCGTGATCCTGAGGAGAGAAGAGAGCACAGGGAATGCCAAACAGTGGGCCCTGCTGAGGGCTGAGCCCCTCAGACATCCAGAGCTGCCAGCGGGCTGGAGCCGTGCCCGAGACACACCGAGCTGGGGCAACAACTGGTCATCATCACTTCCCTGCCTGTGCTCTCACACGTGGTGCTGGAAAGCATCAGAACTGCTGAACATTTGGGTCTGTGATACAATTCCTGCTGCAGATGGAATTTCATTGCAATGCTGTTTTAGACTGCGTGGAACAAAGAGTTCCCTCACCAAACAGTTCTGCTGCTTCGCTTTTCCTTTCTTGCCTCAGGTTCACAACAGGCTGGATTAGCAGAAAGCCCAAGCCCACTCTCTGGACCCCCCAAATGCAATGCTAGATATTGGGACTACTTGTAAATCTCTGAACAGAACATTTCTGTGTCATAAAGAAACCACCAACAAGAAGTTTGATCAAAATCATATGTTTGTGTGGGGGGAAAGAAAGACTTCAGTGGAATTTTCTGCAGAGAAAATGCCTTGTGCTAAGCCAATATGAATCCTGTATCTTCCTGAATTCCTGCAGAGCCCTTGAGACATCTACTTCTGTCCCCATTTTCCACTAGGTGCAGGCTGCATTTTCTGTGTTATATTGCTGTGCTGCCCTGCACCATGATCTATGCTCAAGGTGTTTGGTTGGTTCAACAAGCTGATACTAAATGATTTGCTCCAGATAGTTAGACTTGAGTTATTTAGTTTGATAGTGTTGAAAATGCTGTTCCCTGAAGTGTTTAGGGTTTTCAGCTTTTTACCTTGATGTAGAAATAGCAGAATTACCCAGGGGACAGAAATTGAATTTTTCTATCATCAGACCTACAAGAAGCTTATCAGGAGGGAAAGATACTTTAATTTAAAATCTTATGTTGTTAGAAATTCTCAGCTTGAGTTTAGAGGCATGTTGGGACAGAAGATGTGACAAAGTCCACCTTCTTGTAAATGACTTGCCTAGAGTTTGATTATTGCAAATAGTAGTAGTAAAGAACCAGTTATGAAATGGCAGAGCACCTTATAGAGTTTTATTTAAAGGGAAAGACTGGGAACTGGGAACTCTTTGCATTTACACTGTGCTTTGGGAATGTCCTCTATCTTTTTCATTTTCACAGGAAAATGTACTTCTAAAGAAACCCATATTTTCATTTAGAGATGAGTGAGACAGGAAAGCTGTTTTTTTAAACTGAAATGTTTTTGAGTTTTTGCCTTGAAAATGGTGATTTTTCCATGTTCCCTGCTGAGTCATTGCTCTGCCTGGCAGAGCAACCCCAGGGCTGGGATAACCCAGTATTGCCCCCGTGCCCCTGCAGACCCTCCTGGAAGAGAACTCTGTGCCATGCTCGCTACCAAGCTGCTGCTGTTGGTTTTACTCCCTGCCTGGTTTTAAAAACTAAGAACTGTGAGGTTTCCCCATTCAGCCAACACAGTGGCAATTCTCTTACTGTTTTGGCCATCAGGGAGCTCATCTTTGGGCTGGAACCACCTTGGTGTTTAATGGATGTCTACTTTTCAGCATTAAGCTGTTTATTTCCCATTTTACAGCTCCAGACTGCTTTTCCTTCCCATGGCTGCCACTGGAAGCTGCGGTGTGAGATGGGGTGTGCGTTCCATAGGCAAATTTACATTACACATGAGGTGAAAAAGTCTTCAATATAGAGTTAAACTTTCCCAGTCTAAGCTCATGAAGTTTGATCTTGATTTCATTGGTTTAAAATAAAGCGTGAATGGGGTTGGAAGTGAAGGAGGGGGCTCAGATTGATTTCCTGTGGGAAACTCAATGCAATTAGTTCAACTTCACTGGTGGATTCTTGGATCTAGCAGTAAAGGGATGGCTGGGAAAAATTAGGCTGGGACAAAGCCATGGAGCTCTACTTAGCATTTTCCCTGTTTTTTACTTTTTTTTTGGTCAGGAAATGCTGCAGCTTTGAAAACAGGGTGTTCATGGGCTTCTACTGGTTTTCACATAGCACAGCTGGTTTTAGGCTTGTACTAACATAAGAGATCTGAAGTAATTTTACATCAGGGATGTTAAGGAATCTACTAGCAAGGAGCAGAAGTCCTTGAACTGAGAAAGGTAAAGATGAGTTAAATTCCCTCCCAGACCAACACTCTGTCTCAATATGCTTTAGCAGAGGTCTCTTCCCACCACATTGCTTCAACACTGCTAATTGTTTGATCTCCCACTTTAAAAACCCCCACATTTCTTTTCTCCAACAGCATGCTGGAAGTCTAGGCTTGAACAGGGGGAGTTTAGTTGTGCCCTTCCCCACCTTGGTGGAGTCACCTCACCTGATGCTGTAGAGGACATTGCCATTCCGGGAGATCCTCAGCAGCTTGTTGTCTGTGGTAATCTCATGGAAATGGGCCCCTTTCTCGTTAGCAAAGAACAAGTCAGGTTTCCAGATGGAGTCCAGCATGGAGGGGTCCAGGTCCAGGGAGTCGTCAGGGTACTCATTGTAGGCCAGCCGGGGGTCATTCCACTGCTGCCGCAGGAAGATGTTCACCCTGTAGTCCTGCACAGACACACAGAGCTCAGAGCAGCCTCAAAGTGCTGACAGCTGGGGAGCACATACTAAAATCATCCTAAAATGAGACACACCATGTCTAGGCCTATGTTCCCAAGCTATGCCAAGCGTTTTTGGTATTATTCCTCAAGGAACTGCTATTAATTTTTAGCTTTGTAGCTCACAGCTATGTCATAGCATGAGCAGCTGCCTGTCCCTGCGTCCCTCTGTTACAGCAATTGTCAGCTGTGTGGGAAGTGTCAGGACCTCTCTGTCTGGACCCTGGGGCTGCAGAGGCGATGAGCAGCTGTGGAGGCTGCAGTCAGCAGGAGGATGTTCCAGAGGATTAAGCGGGGAAAGAAACTGAAACCAGCTTCCTTTCAGTGCTGAACTGTCCCATATTGTGGCTATCTGGGGTTTCCCCAGCACTGGGAAAGGAAAAGGCACAGTGAGACGCGTTGTCCATGAAAGAGAAGTTCCCTGTGTGTCTGCTAATGTGAGGATAACTCAGATGAGCCAATGGGAGCAGATGCCTTTGGTTAGAGTTTATGAGCAGGAGAGGGATACTGCATGAAGTCTGCTCTCCTAATCCTGAGCATTCTGTGTTCCCTGCTCTAATGTCAAAATGCCATAAATGCATCAGATTTTATAGGATGACCATCTTCCTTATTTAAAGGTAGTCCCTCAGCACTATGCAAAATTATACTTGCTTCATAACCACAAGTCTTACAGCTCCCCTAAGTTCTCCAGGTCAAGGCTGGCTGCTGAGGTTGAGTGCAGACACTCTCCTGGAAAATTAGAGGCAGTTCCTCTTCTCCCTGTCTGACTAACAGCTTCCCAGGGTGATCTGCATGCTCCTTTTCTTCTGACTTTCACATAAGAAAGTGAGCCAACAAATTGAAATGGGGAGAGGATGTGCCAGCTATCAGGAGAGGGATGAAAGCTCCACAACCATAAATTAATCGACATTTTCTAAGTACAGAGGCAGACTGTGTCTGAAGAGTAGCATATAATAAACCAATTCCACCGCCCAGGCCCAAATGAATAGATGCTCCCATGATTAAGGGTTTCTTTGTTGCCTTTCTAACACAAATGTACTTGGAAGACTTTTATTAGGAGACAGTCAATGGACAGTGCCTGACGTACCTGCCAGTATCCAATACCTGCTGCAGGCACTTGGTGAGAGGCTCTCCCTCACTCTGACACCAGCTCTGTCCTTTCCACCTGGAGAGCACAAAGCTCTGGAGTTAAAGGGTGCCTGTGTAGGAGAGACCTGCTGCCTCAAGTGCTCACTTGACTGTGAACCTACCGCCTCTTGTCCAGGAGGACATGACTCTCGTGGTGTCCAGTGGCTCTGGAGGGTTGGGAGACAATTGTGTTGGGTGCTCTGTGTTTTGGATGAGGCACTTCCTAGCCAAGCATGTGGTCTAGAGTCTATTTCAGGCCACTTGGTGCCATCTGCATCCTCAGAGCACAGAAGCTGCTAATGACATTAATGATTGTGACATCAGCAAATGAACCACGGGCTTGACGCTAAAAGGAGCAGACCTCTGAACATGAAAAAGAGTTGCAACACTCTTTCCTTCTGCTGATATTCCAAATGTCACCTTCACAAGTCCTAGTGCATCCCTCTGACTTAATTGTTCATCTCTGTCAACCCTGGATAATGTGTCTGCAGGAAATGGGAATAGCTGGGGACAGCTGGGGGCCAGGGTCTCAGCGCAGGACCGGCCCATCACACAAGCCTGGAAAAGGAAGGGAACCATGAATTCCCACTTTCCACAGCAGGCAGCAGCTCCCAGAACAACGTGTATATTTTCAATTCTCCCTTTTCTGTGTGTCAAGATCTGCAGCCCTTGCAGTCAGGGGAAATCAATGTCACTGACCTAGTAGGTAGAAAGCAAAAGGTTGTTTTGCTTATTCAGCTACAAATAAGCTAGATGCTAACAGGTCAGCTCCAGTTTGGGACTTCTGTCATGTACAACACAAATTAAACTCATGTTTGGAAGAAACTTCAGTGGTAGCTGCCCAGAACTGTGCTCAGGCTGATGGAGTAGTAGAAGGGGGGAGGGAATGGAGCCAAATTCCCTACAACAGCCTGTGTTACTGCAGATAGGCTTTGTTGATGGAGTAAATTCACTGCTTCGGCTCCAAAACTTGCCCAAAGGACAGGAAAGGGTGAGACAGGAGGTACTGAATGGTCTATGTTGCCCCCACAGCAAGCATGGGAGACCACAGGCAGAATGACAGCCATAGTCTTTGTCACCATAAGGAGGCATCTTAGTTAAACGTTTGTGGGCCAAATGAAAATTAACTTCTCACAGTGATTGGCTGTGAGAAGGCCCCTCCTAACGACCTCTAGAGCCACAGTGTCCTGTCCTCATGTCCCACCCACTGAGAACAGTCCAGAGGCACCTTGTGAATGTGTGGTGTGAGAAGCTGTACCACCTCCACCCTGGCCACATGCAGCAGTGTGGGGAGTAACTCTGGGTTGTGTTACTCTGTGTTCCTCCTTTGGACAGAAGGGTTTGGTGTGGATATTTCTGTTTTGGGATACAGAAAACGAAGCATTTATGTTGTGATATAGAAAAGGCCACGATGAAGAAATATGATCTATGCACTGAATGCAATTCTCTGGCTTTGCCATTTCAGGGCATTAATATTTTACCTCTGTGTGTGTGTTTATGAAGGTCTTCCTACTCAGTGAGTTTACTCCACAATCCTGGCCTGCTCACTGAGAATATTGTTTTTCCCCAGATTCCTTTGCCCTTATGTCATTGCACTGCAGTATTGAAGGTTCTGAGCAGCCTTTTAGGTTTCTTATCTGAACATAAATGTAAAACCAGGCACTGTGACTGCAAACCAGACATGACACTGCCTGAGGAGCCAGCAGAAGGCATGGAGAGCAGTCAGGGTATGTCTGTGCTGTGACACAGGCTAAGAGAAGGGTTACAGTGTTCTGCACCAGCTAAAGAGCCTCTGTGCTGAAAGCTGTGTCCTCAGCATTGCAGTCAGGCTGAGAGGTGATGAGCCAAGCAGCACTCATCCCTCGGCTACCTGGAGATACGCAGCATTTCTCACGGTTGCTGTTACAGGAGATCTTAATCAGCATCACCAAGAAGTCCACAGTTATTCCTAAATGATGGACAGAATGGGCCAATTTCTGGTCTGAACTTTAAGAAAAAAGAGGTTTGACTGGGGCTGCAAACTTGGCAAAAAAAAAAAAATTCTCTTTCTCTGTATCCTTCTTATCACTCAGGTTCCTCATTTGTGTGCCTATCACATCCAGGCATTGATTATCTTGTGCAGCCTGCTCCTCTGGCTGGGTTGGGAGAGGGGAGCAGCAGCTCTGTGCAGTGAAGGCATTCAGGAGCTTTGCAATTTGGCACAAAGGCATTTTACTCCCAAGAGGGAAATGACACAAAGCAGGAAGAGAGTAACTGGAGTGATCAAAGTAGTTCAATTTGATAATGCTGAAATGAAATTCTGCTTAGTGACCTCGCAAGGAGACAAGGAAACAGAAGATCGTTTGAGACCTTGCCTTCCCAAGATCCCACAGCCTTGACATCTTCTGCTGAAAGCAGAGGAGGCTGGAGGCAGTGCTGGGCAGAAGAGATGGAGCCTCTCAGGGCACTCAAGAGGTTTTCCCCGTGACTCAGGAGTTCTGTCAGAGCAGCCTCTGCACTGAACAGATTTCCTCTTCGATAAATTTACATTTTGCTAACTGAAAAAACAGGGTAGAGACTGAGCTCCTTCAGAAGGGGACTCTGTGACTCCACCTGGGCAGCAGAGCATGAGGGGCTTTATTAGCACTGAGTTAATTCTCTAGAATGGGTATGAACAAACATTCTGAATGCAACCTGCCTTGCCAAGGAGCACTGCAACAGACTGCAAAAACACCAAGCACACCAGGAGCAGCCCCTGGAAGGGTTAATAAAGCACCTCTTTACCTTATCAGAGCTGTAGCTAAGCAGCCAATTTGAAGCCGGTGTGAAACCACACCTGGGGAGGAGGAGTCTGTATCAGAGAAGGGATGAACCTGATGAGGGGTGGGAGCAGTACCCTGCTGCTTGATTAGTGTGGAGTTTTTTTATTCTGGAGCCCAACGTGGAAAGATTTTCTGTGTCTTCCTACAAAAAGTGGGGAATATATATCTTTTTGAGCCAGTGGAGTTGCTGGGGTGTGAGATGCAGCCAGCATCCAGAATTGCAAATGTAAGTATTTAGTAGTGAGGTCTTGTTTCTCAGCTTGAGGAGATTTTGTGTCCTTGTATCTGAGTTATACAGTCCAATCTCATGGCTTTTTGCTGTTTTTTCTTTTCCCCCTCCCTTCTTCATTAGTGTGAACACAAATTCTAACCACAGACAGCTGGAACACTGCAGGCCTAACATTGAGGTGGCAGCAGACTGCGAGTTGTTGTGAAAACCTTTTCATTTTGTGTTATGTGGCTTGTTACGTGCTTATCATCTCTGTGGGACTGATGGTTGGGTTTAAGAATGACTGACTGCAGGAAATTTTGCTCAAAACCTTACTTTTGCTATGGGATTTGTGCATTGAAAGTTACATCTTTTGCTGATCTTGGGGTGAGTGGGACCAGTGCTAAATGTGTGACCCAAGTTCTTCATCAGAATCTCTGCTGCACTGGGGCTGGTGGGTGTGGAGTGAATTGCTTGGTCTGCTTTGCAGGGTGCTTTGTTTCCTTGTTGGAAATCTCATGTACAGATGTGTCTGAACAAGTACTTAACATTTGGACAGTTGCAGCCTCCAGCTTCTCCTGTCCTCAAGAGATGCTGGGAGCCCAATTGTGGCTGTGCTGCAGCTGGCTGGAAGGTCACGTTTGCTTTGCTCTTTTCAGATGAGATCACTATGGCATGAAAGCAGCAAAAAGAAATTTGCATTTTTACACAGTGTCTAAGGGAGCCTGTGCTGGCTCTTCTGTGATTTTTCTTTCTTTTTCAGTCTCTTTTTTGCTGTGTGTGGGTCCTTTTTAAAATCAGTCTGGAAAACTCATTTTGAGTCCAGCTCAGCTAGCATTGCTAGGTGATGATACAAAAATAAATTCCTCCTTCTCCATGTGCCTTCACTGTATACAAAATGCTCCCAGCTGCCTAAGCCAGTGAAAGGCCATAAAACTGCAGATTCTGTTGGAAGAGAGAGCAAGGGCATCACTTAATTTTCCATTTGCTGTTATAGCAGGGAATTTGTTAATGAAATGCCCAGATAATCCTATCAGTTGCCTCATGCCCCAAAGAAAAGCCAAAGCTGGTGCAGTTTATTCACTTAAAACCCAAGACCTGTTCCCAAAGTGCTTCACTTTCATTTATTTGGAATGAGGAATTTGTATATTTGCTATAGGTTTCATAGTTTCTTATGGCTGGGGAGCTGTTTATGCTTTTGAACAGCAAAAATGGATTTAAGAGCTTGTGTTTGGGGGTTGTTTGGTTTTTGTAGTAATAATTGGAGAGAGTGGCTGCATCTTGCACTTGTCCTTGGGAAAGCCTTGGTGTTGGATGCTTTGGGACAGGAGGAGCCTGTCTGCACTCGTGTGGCTGTTGGGGTGGGTCCTGTCCTTCCCTTTGGAGCACTGGCTGGGTTCACAGCGATGTGTTCCCAGTCTCAGGTTCCCTTGTCCTTAGAGCTCCAGGCAAGTGAGGCTGGATAGAAGCTCTGAGCTGCAATCCTACATAAATGTCCAATCAATTATGTGCACCACTAGAGGCTTTTATGTTGGGTCTCCAGCTCTGCAGGATGCTTAAAGGAGTTACTTCCCTTGCTCTAAATCAGCTCTGCCTTAGGAATTCAATTTGGTGGATGATTTTTTTTTTTTTTTGGATTCCCCCTAACCTTGCAGCAATTTTCAGATCCCCATTTCTTGCCTTGTTCATTTTGAAACTTTGTGGGGCAGATGTCAGCTTTCTGCCAACTCTGGGGAGTTTGTGCCTTCTCTTGGCTACAACTCATTTCCCTTCCTTCTGAGGTTTGTAGGCCCAGCTGTCTGCATCAAATGCCTGGGGTTTTTTTTCTATTTTTCTGTATTTTCTCCTCTTCCTTTACCTCCCATGATGCCTCAAGCTTTAAGTGAGCACTCACCTCTAATTTCTCTAATCCTCTGCATGGTGAGCTCATGGTTTACACTGATTTGGGATATTCAGGCAGTGTAAACTTAGAAGGGAGCAGTGGTATTTTCTGTAGGAACTATCAACCCACTATGGAGATATTTTAAAGCCTTCTCTAACTGCATGTGGGACACCCACTAAACACTGTGACTTCTCCTGTACGTAGTAGTGTAATAGTAATGAAATATAAGGTGATGTAGTACTCAGACCTGAACCTGACTAGGCTTAGGGTGCCTAATGATGGAGGTTTAAAACATAATTTTTATTCTCTTTTTGGCCAGTGAAGCAGCTGGGGGAGTTTTGCCGCTGTCAGTCCCAGGGGTCAGTGATAGACTCTGCCTTTCTTTGTGGTAAAACACTGATTTGCTCCTCTCCCTTTTGCAAGCTGCCACTCCTTCCTCTGATGTTTGACCACTTGTTCCCCTTGTTTGAATTCAAAACAGTCAGGTCCCTCTCAAAAGCCCAGGACTGTCTGTTCTTCCCAGAAACCGCTGGGGAGCTGACACTGCCTGTTTGTCCTGCTGCATCCTCAAACAGTGGGGAGGCTCTGGCTGCTCTGCAGAATAAATCCCATGTTACAAATCCCCAGGACCTCTCCAGCCTGCTGAGACCTCCTTTTCAGCTGTCTCAGTACCTGTATTTCTCGTGTTGCTGTTGGTGTTTACAAGCAGAATGCTGCTCCCACACAAGAGCATTAGCTCAGGCTGTGTGCAATGCTGCGTCAGCCTGACATCTGGACTGGCTTGTCAGAGCTGCCTTGGAGATTTCTAGACAAAGCAATGTGCCCACAGGGTGTTCTTTGGTTCCCATGGGAATATTTTTTTTTCTATGGAAGATTGCCTATGAAATGGGTGGCAGCTGGAGAGGATAGCAAGCCCCTGCAGCGTGGCTTGGAGGTGAACTGCATCTCTCTCGTGCTAGTCTGTGCTAATTTTACTGAGCATCCTGCTTACAGGGATCATGTGGCATCTTTGGCTGCTCCAGTGCGTCTCAGAGTGTGGGACAGATGCACTGAAAGAACATGTCAATGGAATGTGGTCTGTGCATTGCACAGGTCCTTTGTGGGCCTGTCCCTCTCCCTTGCACTCTGGATTGGTGTGTAGGAGCAGTATTTATTGCCTGTGATGCCAAAGGAGGTACCAATAAACAATAAATTAGGAACAGATGTGTATTTTGGTGGCATTTCTTCCTCTTTTGCTTTATATACAAATGAATCCATGCTACACTTCTCACCTGTGAGCTCTGACAAATTCTGCAGTCCAGATAGGAAATCTGTTTCCTTGTGCTTGAACAGAATAACAGCTTTTTTTCCCCCCTCCACTACCAGAACTGAACTGTCCCAACCCAAACATTTCCAGCAGAATGATGTAGTGTCAGAAGAGGCTTATAGCCCCAGACTGTGTGGCTGTGGCTCTCCTCTGACAATGGTGTGCATGCCAAGTAATTTGTTCAAGTCAAGGCGTGTGATCTATATGTAAAGCCTAAAACTTCCTGCCTGAATGCACAAAATGCCTGAAGCTGGAGCCTTGCATTCTTCATTCAGCATTTTTCTCGAAAAAGAATTACCAGAGGGTAATTAAACACCATATTTCTGGATTATCTTTAATTAGCACAGCGGTAAGGCACAGTACCTCCAGAGTTTTCCTTTGCTGTTCACTGGTTATGTCACAACCAATCTTTAATAGTTTTCAGATGGAGCAATTATCTCCTGTTCTAGTGATCCTCTGCTCCTAGTGCCTTGCCAATTAGATACAGCCTTTAGCCATGCTCACTAATTTTGTATGAAGTGAGCCTTAACTCAGAAATATTGGGTTTGATTTTCTAGTAAAAATCATTGTATACCAGAAATATGTCTTCAAGAAAACAATCATCTTAATCGTTAATAATTCTCTTAATCTTTGCAAATCTGAAACCTTGGTGTAAGCTGAATTTGAGTTCAGATGATTTCCCTTCTCTTTGAATCCAGATTAAATTTGGATTTATGCCCAGTTAAACACAAAGTATCTGTAACTGTCGCTGAGCTTGGAGCCTTAGGCAAATCTTCAGAAAAAGATTATTTGTTTTCCTTTCTGACCCTTGCCCTTTGCCTGTGCAGTGTTTTTCTAAGATGGAGACAGAGACTGTGTGATCTTCAGCTACATGTAATGAGTCTTGTGTGTTGACCATTAATTTACTCAAACTTTAAGTAAGCTTGGGAGCACTGAGTGTTTTTCCCTGGTCACTCTGAGGAGGAGGGTGATGCTGCATTTTCTGGGAGTGCAGTGAGGCTGAGCCAGTAGCTGAGCAGCTGTGCTGTGATTTTTACTTACCATAGTTGTTTCTGCAATCGAACCAAAGCTGTTGATGAAAATGTTGCAGCTGACGTTCACTGGTGGGCCTGCATGACAAATACAGATTGGAAGAGCAGTTCACTGTGTGCTCATGAAACAAAGGATTTTCACTCTGTGGAGTTAAAACCTGCTGTGGGAATGCAGTGACTGAGGGGTGAGTAGGGGAGTAAGGTCTGTGTGGCTCTGCCTGGTCTAGTCTTGGTTCCGATGCCAGTTTGACACCAGACAGTGCTCTTGCTCTGCCTCTGCTCCCCTCTTTGGCAGAGGGTTTATAGATCTCTGCTGGGAACTGTTCAGATGAAAAGGAATAGATCAGAGCCAGCCAGGACAGTTTCTAGATATCTTGACCTGGCTATATGGATGTCAAATCTCACCTTGAACGTGATAGCAAACTACCCCAGAAAGGAGCTGAGAGAAAATTGAATTTTAATTAGAGCTACACATGTGAAATACTCATATGAAGTTCCTGAACTAGGATGATGTGCTCTCTACAAAGCCAGTGCAGCAGAGTGTGCTGTAGGGATCAGGGTGGCTAAAGCAGCAAATACCCCACAGGATGATGGTGGTGTTGGGGAGCTGACACCTCCTGTTTGACCCTCTGCATCCTCAAACAGCAGGGAGGGACTGGCTGCTCTGCAGAGTAAATCCCAGGCTGCAAATCCCAAAGACCTTTCCAGCGTCCTGAGAACTCCTTTTTAGCTGTTTCAGTGCCTGTGTTTCTTGTGTTGCTGTTGGTGTTTACAAGCAGAATTGCTTGTAAACCCCAAACCCTGGGTGATGATCCTGACTTCAGGGCTCTGCCAGCAGGAGTTCTCTGCATGTCCTGTATTTGCAGAAGGTAATCCTGGACTCTGGACCATGCCTCTCCCGGGCTTGATTTGCTTTCAGACCAAAGCTTTGCTTACCCTGCTCATATTGGAGAAGTTAAGAGGTCATCAAAAGAAAAGTGAGTGTTAAGGGATGAAAAGACTGCGGTTTGAGGGCATGGGGGTCAGTCTGTTCATGTGGTACCAATGCCCAAAGGTGAGACTGGAAGTGTTTCACAACATTGCCTGGAAAATCTGAGGTGGAAATGCTGCATTTACACACAGGGAGATGCCAAGACCTGCAGTTCAGTGAAAGCCAGGGAATATCTTGGAACCAGGGCATATCTGGTGCCTGGCAAACCAGTGACTTGCCCACATATAATGAGAGGACTTTTGTAGAGAGTTGAAGCAAAAGGGGCCTCTGCTCTGGGGGCTGCCAAAGGACCTGCTGTGGGCACTGCCCAGGATGTGGTGGGGAAAGGCAGCCCAGGCAGGGAGCAGAGACACTCCCCCAGGGACCAAGGTCCCCTTTTACACCGGAGGAGTTAATCTCATATCATCCCTGTGACAGATGCTTCTGGGAAGATAAGATCTGTGAAAGTAGAGAGCGTGGATTTTCAGATTATTCCCCTATTCTTTATAGAGTCAGGGATGGTGTCTGCATTTCAAACACTGCCTGGTGGCTCAGCCTGCTGGGGGAGTGATGCTCCTGCTAAGGTCACATCTGCAGCCTGGCAGTTGCTGCAGGATGAAATACTGGGGGGGAGGAATGGCTTTAACGAGAGCCTTGTGCCTCTAATCAGTGCAAACTTCCTCCTGTGTGGAAATTAATGGATTTTCCTGATTACTGAGGAACATTTGGAGCTTGGTTTTCTCCTCTTCATTTCCCTTTCCTCTTCTCCTACTTTGGCCTCCTCCGAAAGTTTGTGCCCGTCCCCTGCAGCGATGCTCTCTGCTGGGGTCTTCTTGGTGTGAGTCCCAGGCAATCCAAGCAGGCTGCTGTCTAACCAGCCCCCAGACAACCACTGCCAGCTCAGCAGCATCTCACACTGTTCAATCTGTGCAGCTTTCTCCAGACTGTTAAACACTGGCATGGATTGAGCTATCAGACATAAAATTATATCTTTTTTTTCCCCTGCTTTCACCAGCCTCTCTTATCCAGCAGTTTATCCAGAAGCTGAAAGCACACAGTTATCAGGCTTTAGTACTTGCTTCATCCCTTCTGTTGAGCTCAGGGGCATTGGTTTTCTGTTCTGGATCTGTTCATGAACCACATAAAAGATCCTTGTACATGTGATTCCCTTCCCAAAGGGCACAGTATAAGGAAAACACTGAGCTGCTCTCCTGGATGACTGCATGTGCTCATCACTCTGACAGGTATGGGACATTTTGGTCCCCCTGTTCCTGATTCATGCTGACATGAAGCTGAGTGTGGGGTGGGTTTGGCCCTGTGCATGTGAAGGCTCCTTGGAGCAGCCCAGCTGTTGTTGAGGCACTGAGCTCTTCCCAGTGTGTCTAAGGAGAGTCGTGAGCTCCCTGCAGGATTTGGAGGTGTTTGGTATTTTTTAGCTTGTGAGAGGCTCTAGAAAATTCCCTGCCTGCCACTGAAATATTCCTCCTCTGTGCTGGGATGCAGCTGTGAAGGGATGTAGTTTTCCAGAAGCAGGGGTAAGGACACAGCCTGGGTGAGAGGTCCCCTGCTCAGTGCCTGCCAGGTTCCTCTCTGTCCCTGCCTGAGTTCCTGACTTCATCCTCCAACTTAAATCAAAATCCAAATACTGCTGCTTTGTTCTCAGAATGTGAATCCACAGCTAAGCCCAGACGTTACTGCGTTTATGGAAAAGCTGCAATCTTCTCTTTGTTAATCTTCCTCTCCCCAAAAATCAATCTGATATGGAACTTTGGTATTATTTTCATTTAGATCTAAGCAATTAAAATGTCCTTATGAGTTACTGCAGTTAATTTAAATGATGTGCTTTGAGAGCTACAACCCCAAGCTCTGTAAAACACCTCCTATGCATCCCATATAAATTGGAGCCTGATTTATGTGTGGGAGGCTAAGCCAGCAAAACTGCCCTGAGGGGAAGGTGTAGTTCATTGAAATAAAACTGAAATTAAATTATCTCAAATAAAAATGCAATACAGCTGCCTTCAGCAGGAAGTGAATGTATACATTTCATTAAATATTAAAGTTTAATTTGTGTGTCTGCATAATTTAGTGGTAGGCGGGTTTACATGGTGGTGTTTTAACTCTTTGAGATTTGGACAAGAACAGCAGTGTCTTGTGTTGCCTGATTGGTTACTGGGACACAGGGCTCCCACCTTTCTTTGGGTTTAAAAGCCCAGTACAGAGTTCATTGTTTAAAGTGGGTGCCAGGTGCTGTCACCAGTGATTAATGGGTTCTGGGAGTCCTATGTCAGCCCTGCCAGTGGCTTCAGGGGAGGTGGAACTGGTTGCAGGAAACAAAATAAGTGAAAAAAGTGAGCTTTGGAGATGGCTGGGCAGTGGCTGAGAGGGGCAGGTCCTGCTTTATCTCTGGCCGTGATTCAGGGCCAAAGAGCTCTGGGAAAGGGAGCTCAGTTAAAAAGAAAGGAAAACAAAAAATCATAGAATGGTTTGAGTTAAAGACCCTCTAGTTCCAACCTCTCTGCCATGTGCAGAGATTTCTTCCACATTAGGCCAGGTTGAAAAAGCCATCCAAAAACCCCATTGCAAAACCCCACACCCCACTGTTGTAGAAGAGGTGTTTTAAGGAGGAAAAGAGGTTTTGTTGCCTCTGCCAGAGCCTGATTCAGTGCTGTTTGGCTGCCATGGAATATGGGGTAGACTGGAAAACTGGGGGTGAAACAATGGAGCAGTGTTGGGCTTAAGAGCCCCTTAACCGTGGGGGACAGGGATGGGTTCAGGCTGCCCCTGGCATCTTGTGGAATTTCTGTGGAGCTGATGGGAGAGACTCCTCTTGGCTGCAGTGGCTGTAAGGGAGGAACAGTGCCTTCCACTAGCAGGTGCCGTGGGCAGTGACTTCAGGGGAAAGGGAAGTTGGAGGTTTTATCCTGACCTCCAAGTATGTTCAGCTCCCTTCCAGTCACTGCTTGGATTGGCAGGATCCTCGATCCCTGTATTGGAGAGATAAGGGGTCCCTATGTTTCTTGTATGTGGAGTTCTTACAAGGCTGTTTCCACTCTGAGCAGACATTTGATGATGTCTTTCCAGACATCTACAGGGATCCATGTGCCAAGTATTGTTATAATACGTACTTCATAAGAACATAAGTATTCATATTTCATGTAGCGTTAGGAAGATATTAATGAGGATTGCATGCAGTTTTCAATCCCAAAATGAAACAAAGCTGGGCTTTTTTGCATACCTTTAAAATTTGGTCTAATCCTGGCATCGTATCCCGAAGTTCGCCCCATCAACTTATCCAAGAAATCCGAAGGAGACATGGGTTTGGGGGCAGAGCGAGCTGCTGCTTCAGCTTCTTTGGAGGCTGCCAGGCTGTGCAAGTAGAAATAAAGAGGAGGTTTCAGTGTGTATCCCATGCTGGGGAGGGCTTGGGGTCCAGAAACATAGCAGTCAGCATCTTATTCCTGCTGAGGCAGGATGGGTACCCATGTGAATTCCTAATGAGGCTGGTCTCAGCTAATTTGTTTGCCCAGCCCAAACATCTCCAAATACAGAATCCCAGCTGCCACCAAAGTAGAAGAGAGATGATGAGTAGTGAAAATCCTTTTGTGAGTTTAGGTATAGCTCCTTAGCGTGCCACTAAATTATGAATGTGAACTCTGGCGCTGAGCTCCACAGGTAAAATACACTCTGAGATTAGCCTTGGGCAGCAATTACTGCTTAATTACAGGGCAAATAGGAAGGAGCATATTCGGTACTCTGACAGTATGATTTTCCAAAAGGCAGGTAGGATCAGAGGAATCTGGAGTTTGAGGTTTAAATGAGCACCACGTGATGGTACAGCTCGTGCAGAGTCCTTGGGGCTGTAGGGGAGAGGGGTGTTTTTGCTGATCAGCCCAGCCTTTACTATTGGTACCTGCAGTGCAGGGTCTGAGATTAACACAAAACTGGAGTGTGGTCCTGAAATTATATACTCATATTGGATCGAAGATGAAAGGAAGGGAATCTTTCTGGGACCTGTATGGCCTTTGGGGCAGATAAATTCATGATTTCACTCTATCTGTAGAAGACAAAAGCCTGTGGCTGGCAGTGTGCCTTCTGACTCCATGGTAGTCTGCAAGATCTGCAGGGTGGTGATTTGGGCTTAGGAAGTCTGTTGTTGCCATCTACACAGGAACAAGCTACCCTTGATATTAGGTGCTCATTTGCAGCTTTGCAGGAAGGTTTGACTTTGTGACAGGAACAGACACTGTTCAGTACCTTCCCTCTGGTTGTACGGTTTCTACTTGAATGCCAATGTGTTCCCAGGCTGCAAGTGTTGAGTAAAATTGCCTAGGCTATCCAAAAAATCTCCCAAACCATCTATGCAATGTGCTTAGGGCGAGAGCTGTGTCTGCCTGTGGGCTCAGGTGCCTGGTGCTGGGTAGAGCCTGCAGGCAGCATTGCAATGCAAATGCACGATGAGCCAAAGGAAGCTGCTCAGGAGGAAGTGAGGCCATTGCTTCACACTTTGCAAATCTCCTGAATTTTCTGAAATACAAAGGCTGTGTGGGATTGGTGAGCAGCCCCTGAAAGAGCAGCTGGGAGGTCTAAGGGTTTACAACAGGCACAGGATATTTGGCTACACATCCTCAGAAATGACACCAGAGTCCTCCAACAGCATGAGGGCCTCACCTTGGGAAGTTTTGCAGTAGTCAAACCTGCAGGAGTAGTGCTAAGAACTGACACAAGATCTTTTGGGAAGAATTTAGGACTGTAAATATGCATGGTATTAATGTGATCCTGCCCCCAAAGATGAGTTCTTCCAATGCAAGTTTGAGCTGAAACCCCAAAGAGACATGATATCTTGACAAGAGCCATTTTGAACCATTTTGTTCCTCAGAACTTCAAAAAACAGATGGGATTCAACAGTGCTTGGGTGCATAATTTCAAAATCAGGAATCTGGTAACCTGCATTGCATTGACTTTCTTTTCTGGTGTTAGCAGCGATGGCTTGCCAAGCCTTGGTTTTCAATCCTGCAAACTCACAACTGCAGTCTGGCTCCTTTTGCAAGTTGCAACAGGGTTCTCTGATTGCTGGATTTTTAACTGTTAAAAGTAGTTTAATTTGCAGTGAAGAGGGGAGATGAATTCCAGATCACTTCCAGTGAGAGCCTAAACCCAGGATTTTATTCACTCCTTTGTGTATTCCCAATCCACTCCCACTGGCTGTATCTGAATGGGCTGATGCACATCCTGCTCGGTGGTGATGTGACAAGGTGTGGATCTTGCTACAACCATGTCCCCTTTCTTGTCTTGTCCCCATCTCTGCCCCAAGAAAATATGCAAAGCAGAACCAATGTGTTTCAGGGGTAAATGGGGTTGTGGAATGGGCGATGTTTTTTAATTTAATTTGTTTTTAGAAGGAAAGCAACAGGGTGCAATTGATTTGCAAATGCAGAAGAAGAAACCTGGGAGTGGGAGGACAATCAATACTGGGCTTGACTACTGCATTCCAATGGAGTGTCTGCATGGCAATAAGTCCAGAGAAAAGATTTCAATTAAGCAGCAAATGACTTGGTAACCAAAGACTTCTGCCACTTCAGCAAGATGCCAGACAGTGCAATATACTGATTTCTTCTCATTAACTGTAGACTAGAAGAATATATGGAAATGGAAAATTTGTGTGGGAGGGTAGAGGCAATACAAACCTAATAAGCATCTAATAATCTTTAAGTGGAAAAAGATAATTAGAAACTGCAATTCCCCTGGCATTTGTTTTAAAAAATGAGGTGGAAAAGCACAGGAATTGGTGCTCATCTTTCCTGTAAATTCAGTGTGAAAGCCTTTATTGAGTATATTCACTCCACTTCCAAGGAGTGCGTCTGTACTTCTTGGGTGCTATTTTCTGATCCTTTCTGCATCAAAGTTGCAGGTAAATGAATTTCATGGGCTCAGTTCCTGCATGGTAATAAATATTGATAACTGAATGGTATAAGTGAAGCCCAGAAACCTCTGGGAGAGGACAAGCCTCTCACAGCCCCACTGCTTTCTGGAGCTTCATGTCTGTCTCTGGGAGCAACTTTGGGGATGTGCTGAAACTGTCACACAAGGCTTCAGTGTCTTGATACATGTTTTAAAATCTGTCTGGCTGCTGTGTGGTGTTGACCTGGGAATGGTGAGTTCTGAGTGCCCTCCAGTTTGTTTGGTTACTAGAGGCTTTCCTAAAACTGGACTCCCCCTGGATTTAACAAGAAAAGGCAAGAAAGCAGTGCATAGAGATCAGCAAAGCCTTTCCAGCAGCAGGCAGCTGAGTCTACTCTCTAGATTAGAAAAAATGGTAGAAAACACCACTGGAAGCTACAGAGAGGCTGATCCACCCCACTGCTTTAGGTGGATGGATTCTATCTAGCAGAGCCCCAAAATCTTCACTCGGGTTGTGACAGCTGAGCTTTGCAATGGCAGCTTAGCTCAGACAGCACCCAAAAAAGCTGCCAGCTTCCTCTGTCTTCCAGGTTTGTCTGGACTACTGCTATATGTGTTGCCTTGGGAGCTTTCTGGGATTTTCTCCATCCCTTAGTCCTTCCAGAACACCCTCGAAAGTCCCACAGGACTGTTTGTCTCCTGGCTCAGCAGAGACAAGGAGAGGGAAATTGCCAAGTGATTTGAAAATTATTGGCAATAGAAGAGAATTGGAAATTTAGTGTGGGTTGTCGTGTTGCTCAGAGAGAAGATTTATTCTGTGAATAAACAAAGGGAGGCAAAGCCTGTAACAAACCCACCGAGGATGGAGTTTGCATTGGTGTAAGAGTTGTCTGAGCCGAGCGTCTTGGCGCATTTTAATAGCAGTCAGACAGCGGCTTATCTTATTTATGCTGCTGTAATCCCTAGTGGATCTGGCTGAGAAAGTGCCATCAGGCAATCATCACAGCAGCTACAATGGGAAGGATCTCTTCAAAGGGTCGATGAACTAGCATAATCTTTTGTGATATTAGTGCTGGTGTGTAAACAGACACCCGCAAGCCCCCGGGAGGTCCAGCCCACGAGCAGGATGTGAAGGTGGTGGAGATGAGCATCCCAGCAGCTCAGGATTGCATTCCTTAAAAGAGAGCAGCCAAGCCTTGCAGGACACCTCTTGCTGGTTTTTCCCAGCCTATGCAGGCATTATTTACTCTGTCTGCATCATTTTGTTTCGGCTAAACAGATGATATATTCTTACAAACAATTATTTGGCTTAGGAAGTGGCTGTTCTGCAGTCTGGATGTGTCTGTTCACTTGACTCCTGGCTCCCCAGCTGGCTGTTTCCTCCTCTTCCTCCTCCCATTTGCATGATCCTTGAGCAATATTTTTATACTTTTTTTTTGGCTGTGGCTATGGTTGTCCATCTAATTAAGTCCAGCATCACAAAATGCCCCATTCTGGCTGAACGCTGATACTGAGAAATATCTTTTTGTTTGTTTGTTTTTTTCCTTCTCAGAGAGGAGTGATGAAGGAATTTAATTAGCTCAGGGCCTCTATTCCCTTGTCAAATAATTTAATTGCTAATCATTAATTCTGAGTGTAAAAAAATTATGTCTGGCAGTAGAAACAAACTGTTGCAAAACAAGCGTTTGCAGAGGAAATATCTCTCTGCAAAGTGTGGAAGGCACAGGTCCCTGTGAAGGTAAAGTGGTGCCACATCAGTGGCTCAAGAGAAGTGGGATCTCTGCAGGCTGGGGAAATAGAAGATACCTGATCCCCTGCCCTGGTTCTGTGCTGCTCAGCAAAGGTTTCTGAAGTGGTTTGTTCGGGGTTTTAAATTTTATTTTTGAAACACAGCAAGCCAGAAACCTTGGCAGGGATGTGTTGGGGAATAGTGTTCAGGTGAGCTGCCTCACACATTTTTCCTTCAAATGTGATGTGTTCTGTAAGTAGATATCCCAGGGGAGGGAAATATCCATCAGGACTGAGGCAGGCTGAGGCGAGCAGAATAACTGCTTCCCCCGTTACCTTCAAAGCCAGGCTGGGGCAGTGCTGGGGCTTGGGGATGCGGGAGAATTCATCAGCTTCATTTTATTGACTCCAGCAGGCGCTGAGAGGTGCAGTTGCAAAGAGAACAGTAGATAGCTGGGCACAAAAAGGAATCATGCTGTCCATGATTAGCAAGTGCTGCCCATGGTAACTGCCTCCTTCCTCTTTCTGAACTCTCACCCTGGGAACAGAGGCCCCTGAGCAGATCCTGGAGCTCAGCAGAGCCCAGCCTGGATTCAGCCTCTGCTCATGCTGGGGCTGCCTGCCTCTCTCTTCTCCTCAGCAGCAGGAAGGACAGATTGTCCTGGTGAAAAGAAAAAGGGGCAGCCCTAAACTCTGCACCCAGACATTTATTTCTGACTGCACACCAATATGTTATCTGGAGGGAAATGCTGCCAGACCCTTGCTGGGAAGGCTTGGCAGAGACTGCAAGCAGACTTTTTATTTTAATGATTAGATTTACTATCAAAATTAATAGCACAATCACTATTGATATGCAATTCAATTAAATAGGATGAAACTCACTGCCTGCGTGTTTTTCTCCATCACCTTGTTTGAGTTCCTGGCCTGCAGCATCAGAGGTAGACAGAAGGAAGAGTGGAGGTGTGTGGGAGAAGAGAGCCCCACTACTGAAATGTTGGCCCATCCTGGTGCTGAGTAGAAGGAGCTGTGGGCAGTACAGATGTGCTGGTTGCCCAGTAGTGATCTCAAACCTTTGGTCATGCTCAGCTGCCCGTGTGTTACAGCCCCTGGCATGTGGGTGTGGGGTGTGCTCAGGGGTGAATTTAAAAGTTAATTCTCAGAGGTGGGAAGGGAATTTGGACTTGGTTGTTTTCTTAGTTCAGCTGAGTGTTTATGCAGGAGAGGCAGGGAGCAGTCCTGGGTGTTCAAACAGGATAGGAAAGTAGATTTGTACAGTGAGACTGGAGAAATACGGAAACCAAGAACCTGTGGGGAGATCTCACTCTGAGAAGGAAATGGGCAATGAGCTATTATTTGTCCCCATTAGTGGCAGGAGGATGGGGACAGGAAAGAAAGAGTGGGTTTGTTAAATGTCTCTGTCCTGGGTGGCTGTGCTCTGTTGCTGTGAGCTCTTTAAACCAGTTCTAGCTCTTGCACCAGAAGTAACTGCATTGCAGTAGTCACAGGATGTAATCAGTTAAAGTTTAACCCAAAGGATCCCAAAACACTCTCAAAGGTCCTGCACAATCCATGTTGTCACTGGCCCCTGTGGCTGTACACGAGGAGAGGAGCTGGGAGGCATTTCTTCACTGACCTCAGGGAATTAACCCTCTGTGATCATTCCCATCCAGGGAAAGCTGTAACAACTTAACAGGAGTGAGAAAAATCTCTTCAGACTGCAGCATTCTGGTGTCTCTGTGCTCCACTGCCACGTTCCTGCAGCCCATGGCTCCTATGCCATATGGCAGAACACTTTGTCCAGAACTATAAACCATCCCAATTACACTGATTAACTCTATGGAAAGGCACCAGCACTTGGAACATTTGCTGACGCTGCCTGGACAGAGCAATAAGAAAATAATAAATGATTAGAGAATTGGCTGGGGGGAGGAGAAATCTGCATGTTGTATATAGTTGGGATGGGAAGAGCACAGGGAGACCAATAAATTGCATGGGAATAGTGCTCAGTTTTGTGCTGGGTCTCTGCTCTTCACAAGGATTTTTGTTGTTGGTCACTCTTGCTTATTGCCTACTAAAAAGAAAAGTGTTTGTTAAATTCATTTTTGAGCCACAGGCACTATCTCTAGTGACTTTTTAAACTGTTCCCTCTTCCAGAAGCATCTACAGCTCTTGGAGCACACACAGTGGCTTTCTGGAGATGTATGATCCTAAGCCTCTGAGACAGGTTTGAAAACAGTTCAAACAACAGAGAAGCACAAGTCAAAGCTTGGGTTTTAATCACTTGTGCGATAAATCCAGCAAACACTAACACTGACTCTTACCTGTGCCTATACTGAGAGCCTTACAAAAAAAATAAAGTTATAATTACTTTTTCTTTTTTTGGTTGAAAAACAAAGGGGAAAAGCATCCTTGCAAAGACAAAGGCATGTGTCTGTAGCTTCACACACGCACACTCTGAATATTCCTTTTAAAGTCAGAGGGGCTAGTCAGATATTCAAAGTCATGCATAAACAGCCCTCCTGAAGGCAGTAAATAAAGGGGGAAAATGTCTTTACAAGATGCAACTTCACAATCTAGGTAAGAATATTCTCTTTACTGATGTGCTCCTGATTTAGTGTTTGGAGGGAGAGCTGCAATGGGAACCTCAATTGACGTCAGAGGGTTTTAGATCACAGACCAGACAAGTGTCAGAGAATTACGAGAAATCGTGGCTGCTCTTCTATCTATAGCTCTGCAGTCGCGTTTTCACCAGTTCAAATAGCTCACCTATGGCAGCTTTTTAGAAATTAGTTTTAGTTTAAGGATTTATGCTGCTCGTTAAGATTGGGTAAGGATACTGTTACTTTTTTTTTTTGCTAAATCAGAAGTGGTATGAATAGAATTCTTTTAAGAGATGTGACATGTAGTGCAGAGTGGTGGTGAGTTTTACCTTCTGAAATGGAACTTTTTGCTGCAGATCCTTTGAAGAGGTCTCCTGAGCTAACCTGTGTAACCTACCTACAAAACCATGGGTCCTGTGGTGGAACTGGGGCTCTCTGATGAATTCTGTGCTGTGTAAAATGAGTTGTGTGACGAGAGCACTCATGTTGATGTTTTCTGATGGAATTGGTTGTTGTCATTGCAACACAAATACCCTGCTAGACTTGAATGTTCCCTCTGTGCCATCTGTGATTCCTGGTGTAATTTATCAGTTTATTCATGAGCAATGATGAAATGTAACTTCTGGAATGAATGGCTAAGCCCTGGGTTCCCTGCCCGGGAGGGATCATCATCTCCTCACTCCAGGTGCCTTCTGACTTTGTTTTGTCAGGGATCTGAAGAAACCAAACTCCACTTTTTCAGCCCTGGTGCAGGAGGGCAAGTTGTGTTTGAGGCTGCTGCTTTGTCAGCCCCACTGCTAGGACATGATTTCAAAGCCCATAGCTCTGTGTCAGAGTGCGATGGATGGGGCTGGAAGCTGGACAATGCTTGCAATTCCCAGGCCCGTGGGGTGGCAGGAGAGGTGGGATGCACACATTTCGGTTTGTAAATGAGATCTTGGGAGACCTGGTGCAGGAAAGAATTCTGTGTTGTGTGTGGGTGTGCCAGCAACTATTGGCCTGGTCAGCAGTGATTCCAGAGGGTGAAAGCACTGGGAGCAAACAGAGAGGATTGTAAACATCCCCCACAGAAAGTCACTTTTGTGTCCGGAGCCTGTCTTGACAATTCTTATGAGATAAGAAAGGGATTCCTCAGCCAGGAACTCAGAGCTTCTCCACTCCTCACTGAGGAGTGTGGTGACCACAGCCTGCTGTAATGGGGGACTGAACCCATCTTGCCCAGGCACTCTTGTCACCAGCAAGGACATTTGGAGATAAGGCTTTTTTAAAGGGTGCTGATAACAGCTGGCCCTTGCAAGCTTTCAGGTTTTACAACTCCCCCATAAAAGAGGGGAGAAGGGGTCTGTGCTCGAGGCTTTATACAATGCATCTTTTTACTGGCATCAGCCGAAATAAAAGAATAAAAACAAAATTGGAGGAAATCATGTAAAGGTGAGCAAGCCATGATTTTGTCTGGATTTCCTGCACAATTCCTGGCTCAGCTGCGTTTTGCTGCTGAGCCGGGTGCGTGCGGCAGTGGCGCGATCCACCCCTGATCCCACTTGTGCTGCTGCTTAATTGATTTGTGTGTTTGCTCCGGCCCTGCCGGGGCTGGGCGACGGGATTTGCATTCTGGGCGAGCGGTCGCAGGCGCCGCTGGCAGGGCGAGGGGAGCTGCTGTCGGCAGCTCTGCTCTGAAGGCAGCCAGGGGATGATTGATGGCACTGCAAGCCCTGCTGCTCCAGCCATGCGACACTCCTGGTCCTGGCAACCCCCTGGTGCTCTGTTCCCTCTCCACCCACCCCACAAGGAGGCACTGATAAAGACAAGAGGGTTCCCAGGCTGTCTGCTAAGGCACTTGGGTATTTTGCCTTTTTTTTTCCCCCCCCCTTTTTTTTAGCAGGCTGTGAGCCTCAATGGAAGAGTAAAAAAGCAGAAATCAAAAGGAAAGCACGGGTGCTAAAGGGTGTTCTTTTGTTTTCCCCTCCCTCTCAAAATCCATATTTTGTGGGGTTTGGTAAATTAAGATTTCTCCTGCTCTTCTTGCTGGCACTTATACCCAGCAGAGATGTATTTACCAGATGCCAAGTGTGCCCATGTACCAGCCAGATGTGGTGCAGTCCCCAAATCAGCAGCTCACCGTGGTGCATTGTATGGATGGACTAATTGTCTGCATGATGGGGAGAGCTCAGCTCCTGTAAACGAGGGGTTTACACCTGCCTCCATTTATTTCTGTTCTCCCTCTGGGCTTTGGCCTTGCTGAGGGGAGGACAAATACTGCATTTCTGGATTTTTTTCAGGTTTTGCGCATTAGTCTCTTGAAGCATTGGAGAGATTTAAGAGCAGCTTGGAGGTGTGTATGGGATCGATAGTACCGGTGGGATCAGAGCAAGCAGGACCAGATCAGCTGGACTGTATCAGCACTTTCCCAAGAGGGGAAGGGAACTGTAACACTTTGCACCAATCCTGGCTAAGAAATCCCAATGCAAACCACCTCCTCTGGAGGGAAATGGTTTCTGTTCTGTCTGGCTTTGTAAAGACAAATGTAAGTTGTTTGGATACTTTGGAGGGGAAGGGTGAGAGAAAAGAGATCAGTGAATTTTTTTGTCTCTTTAAAGGGAACTGACCTGCTGAATTAGCAATACTTTATTATGCCAGGTGCAATGCAAAAGTTGCCTGTTCAAGGCTGTGCAAGTAGGTCTGGAAATCAGCAGCCAGACACTCTGGTGTTGAGCTGTCTGGTCATGGCTGGTAATGATCCTTCCAGTGCCTTGCAGGAGGAATCCGTGCTTCTCTCACTCCTTCCTTTTTGCTTCATTTATCCCAAGTTGGTGTTGGGTTTTGGTGTGTTATTGGTTTGGGTTTTTGTTCTTTTGTTGGATTTGTTTTTCCGAACTAAAGTTATCAAAAGTTCTTGGAATTATTTTTTTCATCCATCAAAAAATTGAATCAACCTGTGGTGGGGAGGGTGTGCTGGAATGACATTTTTAGCTTTTAAAAGCTTACGATTAATCTTTTCTCTTGGAAGGTGTGAGGTGCACAAGTGTAACCATAGTTCATAAGAATAACCATAATTTGTGCTCTTGCTGATAGATAAAGGTCAGTAGGAACATGCCAGGTAATGAGAGCAAAAGGGTAATTTACTGGAAATAGTGAAACCCTGATTTAATGTGTCACAACACTGAGAGCTGATACAGGCAAATAAACCAGATGGAAGTCATAATTTGTTAACAGTCTATCTGTTGTCTTAACACTGATCACTTTGGGATCTCAGAAAAGCTCCAGGTTATAGAAAATAAGCAAGTGAGAATAGGTGATGTGATTTGACATAATTAAATGTTGTGAGTTTGATTTGGATGTAGTGATTTTTAAAATGTGATTTATTTTCTTAAGACCCTTGTCTTTCATCAGTGCCTAAATAGCAATTATATTAATTAGGTGGTCTGACATCTTGTTCTTAACACTGGAATTTGGAGAGTCCTTTTAACCTGCATCCTGGGATGAAATGAGAACAGGCCTTTCTGCTGGTTTCCTATTACAGATGAATGATTGCTGCTTGGTGCTAGGATAATAAAGTAATTTAATTTTGGACGTTGATTAACTTCTTAATTCAGATGTTGGGATCCTTTTCTATCCAGGTCAGCTCATGAGGGTTTGGTGAGATGAATTTCTTAAGCTAACGAGGGACGTGTTTGCCCAGGGCCAGGGGGAGCTGCCCTGTGCTGTTGCTTACAAGAGTTTTCCTTTCTGACTGGAATCACTTGGTCAGCAGCAGAGTGAACTTCCTGAGCCTTTTCCTATGCTGTTAAATCTGGGACACTGAGCCAGAGGGCCCTTTGCTGCTGACTTGCTTTGTACCTAAGGGTCTCCAACACCTCTCATTGGAGAAGGAGAATAAGAATTCCCATGCCTAAATCCTCATTTTTGAAGGAAGTCTCTGTAGTGCCTTTGCATGTAAGGGCAGGGTCTGACCATTCCCTCCACATCTCGATCTCTTTGCAGAAGCAGCTTCTCTCAGGGGTTAGAACAGTAAATCTCTGTTCTGCCAGTGGGATTTGCTGCAATGTGGGGTAATGTTCAGAGCGAGCCAAGGTGGAAAGCCAGTCTACATTACCTAAAATCTGCGTGGCACCAGTGCCTCAGAGACCAAGGATGTTTTATTAGTCCATGTGAGAAACTGCAACATTCCTTGTAATGGTTTTGTTAAGCAAGCTGGTTATTTAGGGTTTTCCTGCTCTCTGTACCTCACCTAAGGAGGGGAGGAAGGGTGGTTTTTTCACAGACATTTGTGGAGCCTTTCTTTTGCTCTGAACCATCCACAGAGCAGATCTGGAGTTGTTTAAGGCAGCTGTGTGGGAGAAGAAGGTTAAGACTAGGCTGTTAGGAAGTGTTTTTCGAAATTTATGTTGATTTGTCTTAATTGCCTAAAATGCAAGAGTCGGGATGAATGGATCAAAGTCCCTGCAGAAGGCAGGGTCCCAGACATTTTGTGCTTTTACTGTGATGACACCAAATTAATCTTTCTTTACAGAATGATTTACAAGGGTTTCTAGAATTGTCTACATCGTCACATTTTCAAACCTTGGCTACGTAACCCCTTTTAACGGGGTTGCTAATGGGGCTATTAAAGGTTGCAGACCAAAGCAGCTAAAGAGTATCCTTAGAGCCACCTGGTCCAAGGCTTCGCTAAATCACTTTTATTTCATGGAGATGATGGACTCTGCAGAGGCACAACTTTTAGTAGATTTTAGTTAGCATGGGGAAAATAATCTGTGACTATTGAGAGTATCTGCTACACTGTTTTATCTCGTGGCTCTGGAAGTCTCTAGTTAGGGCTTCGCTCATGGGCAACTGTGTAATGTTACCCATCCCTGCAGAGCTATAGCAGGAGCTTTAAAGATACGGTGCAGGTTATTCTTCTCTTTTTTCCCTTGCCTTTTCTCTTGTGGTATTTTCAAGGAGATGAAACCAGCAGCTCTGTAATAACCCCCTTTACTTGCCAAGACTGTTTCAGGAGAAGGTTTGTTTGTGGGCTTTTTTTGTCCCCATCAAGTTGAGGCATCATGTTCAGAGTGGCACCTTGTTGTTTTAAAAACTGGCAATGAAGAGCTCTGTTACTGACAGGAGGGAATATAAACACGCCAGTTGGAGCAATCCAATAGGGACTGAGGCTGGCAGCAACTTTTAGCCTGTGACTCACTTGGAGCAGTTGCCTTGAATCACTCCTGCTAGCTGACAGATTGTTGTTCAGAAGGGGCCTACTCTGATCTTGAGTCATGAAGGTCATGCTGCTGATTCTTGATAATAGGACAAAAACCAGGCCCAAAGATTTTCAAAGCCTCACAGGACAGTGCCCAGTTGGGTAAGGTGTCAGTTCTAGGGCATCTTTTATCTCCTAATTTGTACAAGGTGCATTCCTACCTCCAGCTTACACAGTGGTGTTTCTGGACCACTACAGCTATTAAAATTTAGCGGTACAACAGAAAGTCCAGGCAAGATCATAACAGGATAAGGGAGCACTTTGTTCTGCATGAAGGAATTCACAACTGAACATTCAGTGTGTATAGTTACTTTGGGAGAATGATTGATTGTAAATGTCTCCACAGGTATAAGCAGGACATCTGGAAATCTGTGTCCAATATTGGCCCAAATTGTCCAATTTATTTTAAAGAACTGGCACTTTGCTTTACCTAGATACCTGTAAGGAAAGCTTGGTCAAACAAGCTGTCTTCATTTCCTACCCCAACTCAGTTCCCATCCCTGTCTCTGTCCAGGTTCCCAGTAAAAGCCTTAGTCACAGCTAAGTGACTGCAGCCGGAGGAGGCAGGTAGCAGAATGGGAAGTGCCCTTCCATAAAGAAAGGCTTGTCGGAATAAGCCGCATATCACAAATTCCTCCTAAAACACCCCAACTGTAACAGAAACAAATATCATATTGGCAATACCATAATGTTTGCATTCACACACCAGCTGTTACTCTTTCCCATGGGGTCTTGTTTTTTAAAAGGCTGGTGGAGGACATTTTTGTTAAGCAACAAATCTAGCCTTATTTTCTATATTGGCTTATTTTCCTGTATTGGCTGTATATAATTTTCCTTGGAACATTAGATTTTAGTTATTTATTTTTTTAATATTTATGTGGTATATGTGCTAACACATAATGGATTCTCTTCCCACAATACTTTTGACAGGCTGACAATAAAGCGTGGTGCACTCTAATTTAAAGCAATGCATACTTCTCTTATGGATTATTGGATTATCAGCTTTGGGTTTGTTAAACATTGTGTATGACTGAGTGCAGGAGTAATTGGCACACTAAATTTATGAATGACTGTTAATTAATAAACTTCTCTTACTGAAACTGAAATAGCAAAGCTATTTCTGGACTAGAAAAACTGGTGGATTTTTGGCCTCTAATAAATTGAACACATAGCACAAAGCGGGAGAGGAAAAAAGAAAAACATTGCGTAGAGTCAGTTCTGAGCAGGAATTACCGATTGTTTTTCTGTTTGGGTTTTTTGTTTTTGTATTTCAAAAATGATTGCAGTATATAAACCAATTTGATGTCATCCTTTCCCTGTAATTGAATTAAAGAATTTTCAAATATTCTTAAATGTTGATTTTGGGAAAATTAAAGTTCCAGAAATACCTTTTGGGTGCAATATGATGTAAACCCACATACGTCTGTGTATAATTTATAGCATTACAAACCTTTGCATTAGAATCTGAGGTGACTGGTTTACTGGGGGTTTGAATGCCCAGGACTGTGACTGATGTGCTGGGAACCTGTCAGTGCTCACATGTGTCATGTGAAGCACAGGTGTGAGCAGGATCTGCAGGACGAGTGTGCATCAATTTCAGTGTTCAGGCACTTCAGAGGAGACCTGGACAGATGCTTCAGCACCAGGGCCATAGCAAATGCAAGCCTGGAAATACTTTATTTCTGTTATTTGATTTTCCTTTTGCTTTCTGGTGCTTGTGTTGTTTAGCCCTGTTTGTTTTTAGGTTGTTTTTTTTTTTTTTTTTTTTTTTTAACCCAATGCTTCCCTGCTCTTTAACTAAGAGTTTATTGCACATCCATTTGCTCCCTTTCAGCCCCCTCCGCTGTGTCATGCAGGGTTGCAATACACTTGTGACTAAGATGAGAAAGGATGGCTCTGAAGTGCTGGTTGTTGGGCACTGCTTCTCAGAGATTGGTGATTTTAGTTGTTTCTAGAACTCATTTTTTGATTTACCTAACAAACATTTACTGCTTTGAATTCATCTTGCTGTTTCCGAATTTCTGTGGAATTACAGAAAAAAGTGGGGATATTCCAATTTTTATGCCTAGAAAGACTTTTGTGTTCAAAAGGAAAGAGAATGCTCACTCAAAGTCTGGCCAGTATCAGCAGGTCTGCTACTGTGCTTTGAAACAATAAGTGTTATGCCAGTGATTTTATGCAGATAACGGCTGTGTTTTCACATTAAACTACAAGATGAGACTTTGGCAAAACACAGAAGCAAGAGCCATGCAACTGAAATGAAGGCTGAGACTGATGAGCAAGTTCAGGTTGTGAAACAGGGCTTTTTTCCTCCAATTGCCTGTATCTCGTATCTCTCACTTGCTACAACAAGCTGCATTTTTCATTGAAATATAGAAGCTTCTACCTTCCAATATTTTTTTGTCCATTCAATAAAAGCACTGCAAGGGTAGATGGGCAAGGAACAATTCTTTAAGGCTAAAGCTGTTCCTTCTGCCTTAGCCTCAATGAGAAACTGAACACATCTAAACCGGAGTCAAAATACAGCTGGGTGATAATGAGCACAATCGGAAGAAGCTCCCCCCCACCCCCTGTGGCTTTCTTTTAGATTCTGCAAAGAAAGGATCTTCAAAACAACATGAAAGGAAAAAAAAAAAAGTTGGGACAGAAGGAGGTAATTCTTTGCTTTCAGTGATTTTAAACACAGCCAGCTGAGGATAGAGAGCGAGCCCTCAGAGGCAGACAGCGAAAGCATCCCACGGAACTCACCTGCAGTCTGAGGATGGGGAGGGGGCGAGGTGGGAATATTTACCCGGGCAAATTCAAGTGCAGCATTGCCAGCCGCCACTAGCTGTCACTTTGCAAGCAGCCGGGGTCGGTGTTGGTGTTTTCAGCACTGCGGTTAGCGAGATTGCGGTGCTAATTAAACGGAGTAACTCCCAGAGCCTCGGACCGTCCCGAGCCCGGGGCTGTGCGAGCGCCAGCCCGGGGCACCGAGGGGAGGCGAAAGGGCAGCTCGGGGCAGGGGCCCGCCGCCGTGCCCAGGGGCTGTGCCCCGAGCTGCGCTGGGCACGGCGCTCAGCCCGGCCGCGCTCCTCCCGTAAAGCCGAGCCTTACCTGAAGAACACGATCGTCTCCCACACGTACACTCCGAGCGCGTTGACGTTGCACATTTTTCCAGCTCTCGCTGTTTTGTTGTGGTTTTTTTTTTTTTTTTTTTTTTTTTTTTTTTGTACTCCGTGAGGGGTGGGCCGGTGGGGTTGGCCAATAAAGTAACCGGGCACTTGGGGAGAAGCGGTGGGGGAAGCGAAACACCCCTGGCGCGGGCGGGCGGCTCCGCTCAGCACCGCGGCCAGCGGCGGGCGGGCGGCCGCGCTCAGCACCCGGACAGCGCCCGGTGCGCGCCCGCTCAGCACCGCGGACAGCGGCGGCTCCGCTCCGCCGCTGCCTCGGCTCGTCCCTCCTCCGCCGGTGCCCCCGCCACCGCCACTGCAGTGCTGCTCGGGGCCGGAGCTCCGGGCTGCCCGCACGGAAGCCTCCCTTCAGCGGGATGCCGCTCCGGACATCAGGCTGGCGACAGGGGCGGACGCAGCGGGTGTAGGTTTGCCATCGGGGTGCTGGGGGTGAGATGGGAGAGGGGGACGACGACCCTCAACAACCCAGGGTTTAATCTCCGCTGCTGGCCGGGGTGTCTTCCTAATTACATCCACAGGAATTTGTCAGTGTGGAGCCGTGCTGCAGTCCCGGTTGTGTCTCTTTCCTGCCCGCCGTTTGGCTGCTGTTGATTCCTGCTTCCTGGGCTATTTTCCTCCCGAATAAGTTATTGCTGCTGTAGGGAAGGTGTCCCATTGCTCAGGGCTAGAGCGGAGGGGAGCGAAGGGGAAGTTTCTTGGGAAGCACTTCCATTGTGCTCGGAAAGAAAGTGGCTCAGTGTCCTCCTAAGGCATCTCATCTCCCCTCTGCCCTCTCTCCCCTGCTAGGACTCGCCAGATCTTGGGAGTTTCTTGCTGCATTAATTTACTAAACTAAAAAAAAAAAAAAAAAAAGAGAGAGAGAGAAAAAAAGGAGGGGGAGGTGGAGAGAGGGAAGGCAGAGGGGAGGGGGTAACTCAGCCTTTCCACCATCCCAAGGCCCTCCTCTTAGCTGTGCTCATTGGTCTCAGGGCTGAAAAAACTACTCTAAGACGTGGTTGGATAAACGCATGTTGTTCAGCAGAGGCCGTTAACCTTTAAAGCGCTGATACGTTTTGGTTTATTTCAATTTTTTTAACTCAAATTGCTGTCTTTTTAAGAAGTCTCTGAAATCGTCTCCCTTGACAGGGCAAGCGAAACATGCCTTAAATCTGCATCTCGTGGAAGATCTGCTTGGCTGGCAGCTGCTATGTGTTGCTGTTGGCTTTTAAGGAACATCTCTGTGTTGTGGTTTTTTGTTGTTTAGCTTTGTTTTATTATTTTTTCCTTTTTCTATTTGTTTTATTTGATTGGGTTTTTTTGTCTTTTGCATTCCGTTTTTCAAAGAGCTTTGGCAAACACCAGGGCCATCAAGGCCAGGGCAGGTAAGGAGCATTCAGTGGTTTTTATCACAGCTCCAGCTGTGCTTGCAGGGTGCTGAGCTGGTGGTTGGGGTGGGGAGGATTGGGCTCCTTGGTCACTTTGTCAGCATGTCACTCAATTCGGCTTCTCATCAACTTCTGAGAATTGAAAAACTTAGCCCTCCTAAATAATCCAGATTTTTTTTTCCCTTCTCTATTGTCCCGGTGTAATGGGATTATTCTTCTTTAAGTTCTGTTTTGTTTACTTGTCCTGTGCTTTGCAAAACTCCCCACGGCAAAGATTTACTTTTAACCCCTGTTTAGCTGTCTTTAATCTGTTCAAGGACTCCTCCTATCCCACGTTGAAGGGTGGAGGAGGACTGCTTTCTCCACCACTACTGTAGCCCCTCTAGGCTAGGAAATAACTAAGTTTTTCTTCTCCCTTTGGGTTGCATCTCAAAGCACCTTACTGCCATACTAAAATTCACCTGATGTTCTCGATCTCCTGCTTTCTTTTTCTGCTTTGCTTTAAAGCAGTGTGTTTACTTAGTGAAGCAGACAAAGAAATATCCTTTGGGTTACCATTCAAAAGAAAAGAAAGACCTGCTTGGCTTCTAGCCACTGGTACAGTGGGAATTTAATCGGATTTACTCTAGCTCCTGGGTCTCGGTGTCTGGGTAGATTAATAACAGGCTCTGATTTCAACTCACGGAGATTCCTGGGGACGTGATTCCATGCAGCATTCCCTGCCTGCTGCTTGCTGGCTCCTCGGTGTACCTTCTCTCCTGATGTTTATCCCCACAAGGATGAGCCTCAGTCACTGTGCTTTTCCAGCCTCCTGTGTGCTGACAGACCAGAGGAGGAGCTCCAGACTGAGAGTGTTAACAGGACCCACACAGCAGGAAAGAAATGGTCTTTCCCTGACTTTTTACTGGGAAGCAGTACAAAGTGCAGGAAGCAGAACCATCTCTTGGCATCTGTGGGTTAAGTGTAGGGGCCGTCAGCCTTCTTGTTCCCTTAGAAATGGAAATGGGCTCTGTAGGAGATACGAATGTCTCATGTGATATTTCCCCTGCTTGCAAGTTTGATCTTTATACCGAAGAAACCTGGACTTGTCTCCTCTTGTCCTCACTTGCTGCCCTTGCACTCCCTTGGGTTAGGGGAGCAGGGGGCTGTGCTTAAGATCAAAAAAGCAGATAAACCTGTGTGTATATAGGAAAAAGAGTCTTCTCGTTTGTTACTGCTGAAAGGTCTCAAAACTGCTTTTCCCAGCGAAAGAACTTCTCTGCATTGCTGTCATCTTTCCTAGTGGTGATGGTGACCAGGGGGCCCAAGGACTCTTCTGCTGATATTCAAATATTTCTTCCTACTGGAGAGGAACAGGAGCATTATTTGCTTTAACATCTGGGGAAATGGAGGCAAAGGCAGGTTTCAAGAGAGATTTGGAGCAGGTCTAGGCATCAAGATGATTTAGACCAGGGATTAAAACCAAAATAAGTGTGAGGTTAAAGGATATGAAAATAAATGTGAGGTTAAAGGATATGAGTTTTGCATGTCTTATCAGGAGGACCCCAAATGTACCCACATATTCTGCTTTATACTTTTGTCTATGCTGTCCTGTCTCCCTCTTAATTGCTTGGTACAGTGCCCTGTAGGTGCTACATGAGCATGTCTTGGTCAGGCCTTGGTCAGGATGATTTCAGGTCCTTGGAATTCGCATCCTCTGATTTAACCCAGGTGATTCCAGAAACAGCCTCACTGACACCCATCGGTAATTTCTGTGTTCTGTAGCTCCCGATGTTCTCTCATCTGTAGATATCCATGATGAAGTTTCCCACGTTCGTTCTGTACCATGCCAGATATTTAGATTTTCTTTTGTTCTCCAAGAAGTTGAGGGCAGATAAACTGGAAATAGGTCTGGAGATTGAACAATGTCTGGATGTCAATTTTATCACTGTTACTTTAAGTCACCCTTGTCATCAGGTACTTCTCTCCCTTGGTCTGTCCTGGCTTGCTCTTAGATCGGGTTTTAGCTTTCTGCTTGGTTTTGCTGCAGTGGTTTGTGATTTATTTTTTTAGGGGAAAGGTTCCCTTGCCAGGTCGGCTGTTTTTCAAGCAGAGTCCAAATGGTTTTGAAAGGCATTTGTCTTTCTCTGGTGGCACTTGTACAAATTACAGAGTTGAAGATAACTTATCATGATGTCAAATGAGCCTCTTAAAATTAGAATTACCTGCTGTGTGTTCATCTTGTTCTTGTTTTTAGTTTCAAAGTAGACGAATCTTGTAAAACTCGCCTGTAGGTGAAATTGTCTGGGAAGATTCTTTGTCATCTTCTCTCTGGGCTGTGAGTGATGGATTGTCTTCAATATACCACAAAGATAATGGTTTTAATTTGTTTTTCAGCACTGAACTAGAACTTGAGATCATCTGCAGGGAAGGGTGTGCATGAGGACTGATAAAAGTCAGGGAGGAATATCTGTTTCTCCAATTTCCTTTATGTGGTTCCTCTCTGATCCTTTCCCTTTGAACAATGCACATGAAATTCTTCTCTGTGAAGAAAACTATTCTTCCTGGTAGGCTGTGGCTTCATTTTGTTTTTGATAGTTGATAGAATTGCTTAAAAACAAGGAGAACATGGAAGGCCTTGGAAATCACTCTGTACTGAGGTGAATATGCTCTCTTTGCTGAGAATTAACCTAAAGATTCATTCACAACTGCAAGTTGATTTCATTCCTGATCTGTTTTCCATCTCTGGATTTCATAGCAGGTAGAGTAGTTTCTAGTTTCTTTTGCTTGCCTTTTTAAAATTCAAAAGCTGGTAATAAATTCATCATGGTGATAAACTCCTTCAGGCTGACCATAGGCTGCCTTCTTTTCCCAGATAAATGACAGGATTTTTGGTGAAGAGGTGGCCTGCACAGCAGTGAAGTACACTCAGCATTATCTTGGGAATACTAAATCCATTATTGTCAGTTTGTTCTTTGGAGAATAGCTAATGAGGAAACAGAGCCCCAAGAACTTGAATTGTGCTTCCCAAGGCGGAGATTCAAATTGCTACAGCAGCACTACTTGCCTTTTTGACACTGAACATATGAAAAACAAATTTTAAATTAGAGTTAAGTTCACAGAATTTTACAAAGGGTTCCATCAAGTAATTTCCTATTCAGCTGATTTCCATGTCAAGTAAGATATTTCTATGCAAGATGGTTCAAGTAAATACAATTTTCTTAGAAACTTGAGAACCTGGGATTCTTTTTTTTTCTGAAGAAAATAATTGCTGGTAAAATAACACCATAGAGTGTTTCTGGAATAATTTATAAAGTGTTTAGTCAAGATTCTTTACTTAAAAGATGTACAGATGAAAGAATTCACTGGAACTAACATAAAGGTCCGTCTTCCACTACTTTTGGAGATATCCAGTCTAAAATTATTTAAAAAATTGAACTCTGATGAAAAGTTTGATAAATTCTCTTTTGCTATGCATTGACTCTTTGGAAAACCAGCACTGGAGTGTCTTGCATATGAATTCAGCAGAACTTGCAGCCTAAGGTTGGAAGGCTTTGAGTGATGGAGGTGAAGGATTTGTGGAGTAGGTGATTGATATTTTTGACTGAAATTCAGAACAAATATCACTGTTGATGGTCTATTACTCCACATATTTTAAAAATTACAGGTCTAACTGTATTTGAGGTTTAGCCCTACAACTTCCTCTGCAGACAGAGCAGTTCCATGGATTGTCCTTGACCTTCCCACTCCTGGGCAGTTTATTTCTAGACACAGAGAGCAGGAACTGATTTCTCATCTCTGGAAACATGGGCCCTGTGAGCCTGGTGATATCCTGTGATCACAGACTCATTGGAAGGGGAGTGGAGCCCTGGGCTCATGACACACTAAAAGTTTGCAGGAGGCCAAGTGAAGATCTTGCTGAGTGCAACATGATCCAAACGTGTGTTTGCCCTCCTATGATCCAGGTGAAGGCAGTAATCCCTGAGGAAGAGGAAATAAAGAAGAATGGATGGTTGTTTCCCCCCAGGAGTGCTGAGTTATTAATAAATTTCCATGTCTCATATGTCACATAATGACACTTGAGCTGTGAGCAGTCTTGCTGGGCATCACAGGCTTGTCACGGTTATGATTTATGTAGTGTCTTGTAGTAAGAAAGCAGCATGGATCTCGTAGCCCTACAAAAATCACACTGCTAGAATCACTGTGCAGTGCTAAAATAAAATTATACTCCCACTAGAAGCTTGATTTGAATGTCTTAGGTTAATTGTTTCTGACCCGTACAGAATAATTACCAGGCAATTCCAGACAATTCAGAAGCACTATTTCTTTCCGTGATCTTGACCAATAAAACTTTTTTGGTTACATTGCTGTGTGAATGAAAAAGAAGCCAAAGTTACTTTTACAGCCAATCTTGCCAGAACTTATTGGGTGTTGAGCATCTGCAGTTTTTGGAAATATTCTCTTGGCTTTTAGAGTTGTGAAACCCATTGCTCTTGCCTTAGCTGCCCTCAAGTGCTGTAGGAAATTGAACTTTTCTACCCTTTATCTTGCTCTTAAATTAAAGAAACCCTCTGTTTATTTTGATGTGAGCAGGCACCAGGTTTTGCAGAGGTATAGAAGAACACAGGGCAGACCTAGAGCTATTCACATTACCCTCTTCATTCCTGTTGTCTTGGAATAAAACCAAGCAAAACAACAATCAATCAATAAAAAAACCCCCACACCTCTCAAAAAACCCCAAACCAAAACCCAACCCAAAACCAAACCAAAAAGACATAGGGAAGAGAAAGATGGGAAATAAATAGAAACAAATACATTAAATATTTTCATTGTTTCACTTGTCTTGTGAATTCTATAGAGTGTATGTGGGAAATGCCAAGAAGTGGAACCCTTTGGAGGAAAAGTTTGACTGCAAAGGACAGGCTTGGAAAGGAAATTGAGAGACAACAGCCAGTGATGCTGGAGAGGCCCCTCAGTGTCCAAGTGCTTAGATAGTGGAGCATCCTCTTACATGCCCCAATTCACTCACAGGACCAAGCAGCAAAATTTATCTTCTGGAGTGAAAGAAACAATCTGCATATTTTTGATTATTATTAGTAGTATTTTTCAAGCTTTTGGCAATAGAAATATTTGCATGTGAGATATCTAAAGGATAAAAAGAAGCCTTGTAGGATCCCTCCTCTTTTAAACATTGCAAAGGGTTTGATCCTCCATCCATTTTAATGAAGCCTTTTGGCTTTGAGGGAGAGGTATGGGACTGCTCTTGTTAAGGATCTCAGATGAGAGGGTGGGTTTTGCATTTTGTTAGGAAAAGACAGAGCTTTTCACCCATCTGAGGTGCCTTCAGGCTTGATAGCACTACTGAGATGTCATGTATCAGTAGGCACTTCCCTCTGGCAGAATGTGTTTCTTCCTTCAGTATCACGGTGCTCTTGATTTGTCCAAGTCAGTTATTTTACTCATGTGGAGTGGCAGCTCTGGCTGCTTCATTGCCATCCAAAGCAATCCTGCCATCCCTAGTGGGGTAAGCAGGGATTTGGAGAGGTCATTAGGCAAAGGATTTTTACCCAGCTGTATTTTATTTTATTGTTTAAAACTGTGGCCCTGTGGACTTGCAGAAATTTCCCTGAGCATCACTCAGTTGAGCTACTTGCTTGGTCTTCATAAAAACATCTCGTTTTTGCTCCTGTACTTCAGGCAGAGAGAGCTGATGTAGGGCTGGGTCAGTAAGGACACTTCTGCATTAGGTTTACTGGTAACTGTTTCTGAAAGTGCTCGAGGGAGGTGAAAGGTGCCATTTGAAAATCTCAGCTGGGCTGTGTGAGTTGAGATGCTGACCTCACCTAAAATCCTTGCCTCGGGTGCGGCACCTCATGCCTCAGGTGAAAGAGAACAGAGAATTTAGCACATTTGCTAAGTTGCTTGCTATTGCCTTGGGCTATGTATTTCTTTGCAGCTCGATGAGCTAAACCCTGTGACAGGTACGGGGCCTCTTCCATGCCCTCCCTCAGCCCAGTGTTTGCCCAGGGCTTGGACAAAATTCCCCCCATGCCACCCCCAGGGGGGTTGCAAAGTTTGTTCAGTGAGCTCTGAGTCCAACATTTTGTCTGATACAACTGATTACCAGCTGGAGAAGGCGATTAGCTTGGGCCACTCATTGGGTTCAGCGAAGGGAATTTGGCAGCTCTTAGTGCTGACTTATCCTCTGCCAAATGTGAATGGAGGGAATGCTCCTCTGTGAGGCCTTCACAAGCTCTGCTTGGTCATAGCACTTGGTAAAGCTCCTCCTCGAAATGACTGCCACCATTAGTGAATGGAATGCCTTGATTTTCCAAAGATGTTAATGATCAACGTCCTTCCTCTTGCACAGTGAGAATTCTTACGGGTGTATGTTGGAGAATCTTAGATCACAATTCTTTTTGCTCTAGCTGCAAGATTGCTTTTTCTGCCAGAGCCAAAATTCTCTTCCCTCTTCAAAATATTTAAATTGTGATAGGTTCTAATGACTCTCCAGGCCGACAGCTTCTGTGTCTGCAGTTCAGCTGACACAAAACCAAGGTGCTACTGCTTGCAAGTTTTGCAGCATTGCTCTGTTGCTGCCTTTACGTGCTGTGTGCTGGCAAAGCCCAACCTTGCAAAGCCTTTGCAAATCCCTGCAAGCATCAGTGGCCTGTATTTATTGAAAGGAATGGAAGCAAAAAACTCAGGATGTAAGCAGAATGGAATTTTTTTTTTTTTTTGTAAAAATACACTAGCTCTGATATTTTTTTTTCTCCCCAAGCATCAATAAAATTTTTTATAGCAAGAAGCTGAGTGTTACCATGCATTTTTCCTTTGGACAAATCAAAGAAAAGAATCTCCAGCCTGTTCATCATGCTGCACCACGTTGGCATTTTTGTCTTCTATAGCTTTCCCTCCCCATGAAAACAGTTCTCTACCAAGGCAATTGAACTGAACAGAAGTGATTTATGTAGTCTGTGCAAAGAGAAAAGGCTTTGTTAGGTTTCAGGGAAGACATGGAAACACTGGGGGTGAGAAACAGCTTGGCTGAGACATGGGAATCACAATCCTCTCATTAAATCTCCATGCCTATGACCAGACTTGGCCTCACTTTGCATTTGCTGCCTGATTACCGAGTCTATGAAGCTGCCGTCTGGAAACAAAAAGCAGTAAATCAAATCAATGGGCAGCTTTCAAAGGGGACTGGAGGGGCCTGTGCTGCCGTGTTCTCCTTTGGCTCATTGTCTGAATGTGGCAGACACCAAAACCTGCCCCTGCACATTTCTGCTTGCATGTGGAAGTGCAAATAGAACTCAACTTTTAACTCTTCATGTCATGCTGTCATGGTCTAGGAGAGACTTTTCCTCATGGAAATAAATCTTCCCTTCTCCTCCCAGATGACTGATCCATGGGAAAAACAGTCCCTTCAGCTGGTAGAGAATTTTATTTTGACTTTGTGGGCTGGGATAGGGAGAGTAAAGGAGGGAGTAGCCTTGGTTTGAAGCAGTTTAATTCAATATTAGGGAGAAACAGAAATTTGGAGGCAATTACCTGACTCCTGTGTGGACAAAAACACTGGAGATACTTCTGGTATTGCACTCTTTGTACTCATAGTATTTTAAGTGGAAGAACTCTGCCAAAGAGCCAGAGCTTGGTTACTGAACTAAATTTTGGAGAGCTTTATTGCATAGGCATGAGCTATTCTGATGTACTTCTCTTGGTATTTGAGAGGTGGCTGAGTTGTCTGTGAAGGAATCACCAAAATATTATAACATACATATATATATATATATACATACATATAAAACCCACCTACATTTGCATATATATATATATGCATATATATATATATATACACACACAGACACGTAGACACGTGGTTTTTTGTACCTCCAAGCTATTCTCTGAGACTCACAGGCAAAGTACCTTCATGTCTGAGCTGTGCCACACGTCCTGTCTCAAGGATATTCATACTTATTCCCAGGAATATCAGAGAATTTCCGAAGTCTCTTTCTCCCACATAAAAGGGACAACCATCTCTTTAGGAAAACTTCATGGTTCCTGGGCTTTTAAACAGGAAAATACTCCTGTTCTAAAGTCTGTGAATTGAAGCTGTGTCCAACTTGTTGAATTCCTCTGGGCAACTCTTTGGATAAAGAACTGACCTTGAGATTTGAAGCACTTCAGGGCTTCCAGAGGTGACCTGCCAGAGTAATTACTTTATCCCAAATTCAAATAGTCTCCAGATCCTGGAGCTGGGCTACTTCTCATTTAGCTGATGTTCCTCAAAAATCTAGGGAAGCCTGGAAAAGTCTCTTGCAAGTCTCAGCATTCAAAAAAGCTCCAAAATCTTGGATATGAGAACTTGAAGACAGTGTAGATTTCATCTGGCTTAGTCTTTGCTCTCCCAAGGATGTGCTCAAGAAGTTGTCCAGTCACAGGGGAGCAGAAAGTTCTGAGAACTTCTATGGGCTTATGGGAAATGAGGCTTTCCAACGACCCACAGCTTGGCTGAGGTTGGACAGGTCTCACTGGAAGTGTAAGAGAAACATCTCGCAGCCCTCTGGATCTAACTCTTCACTCAGAATTGCTGGGAACAGGTTAGCGCCTATATAAATTATAGAGAACATGCTTTTTTTTAACACTGGCAAAATGCCATCTTTTCCTCAGAAAGTCTGCACTATTTTGGTGGAAGGCTGAGGAGGAATCCAGTATGAAATTGCCATAACAGAAGGTGGACAAAGTACTAAATGAAACAGGGTGTTACAGTGGACTTTGGGAATCTGACATGTAGGCTCTGCTCCTGGCACTGGGTGGTGTGATGTATTTATTGTCTAATAAATTCCAGTTAACGTTACACCAGCTATCCACAGAGGGTGTGCCTATACTCCTGGATAAAACCTGGGACCTCTGGGACCTTGTCTGTTAAACAGTTTGTTGGCCCAGTAAACTGGCTCACGTGGCAGTGCTGGATGTTAGAAATCAATACAGCTGCTCTTGCCTTGTCCTAGCACAGGAAGGGAAAGCTCCAGGGACTGATTAAGTTCTCTTTGCTGAAAAAGCTGCTGCATCCTGAAACATTTTAAATAAATGCCATGCGTCTACAGGTAGTTCTGCATTTAATTCAGATTTTGTAAGTGGTTTGTTGTACACTAAATAAGTGAAACTTGATTATAAATAGCTTATTCACTGTAAACACACATCTTATTTAATGGATTGTACATCTCATCGTGCTACTGTTTCTTAATTAGTACAGTGAGCTGTCATAGTGAATTGTCTTTGGCCAGGCTTTCGTGGTGCTGTTGTGACTAAATTCAGTTATCCATTTACCATCACAGCCCCAGAAACAGTCATTTACTTATGAAATGTTTTAATGAGCTGGATAGCATTCTTGGTCCTTTTCACTTGGCTTGACAGGCTCAAAGATGTTTTACTTCATGTCCAAAGCCCTCAGTGGCATCAGCTGGCCAGACTGCCCTGTGGGGCTGGTGCTCTGAGGAAGGAGAAGCTCAGCTGTCTCTGGGAAAGGCACAAGTGAGGTGCATGTGGAGAGTGTTTGACAGATTGCCAGATTTGTAGGAGCCCAAAGACTCTGAACACCTCTTGCTCTTTTGGGCTTGTGTTAATGAGGAGTCAGAGCGAGGGCTTGGAGAAGTTTGGCTGTGGTGGTGGCCGGGTTTGTGTGTGGTGCTGTGAGTGTGGTACTTCTGCCAGCCCTGGTGATGGTGAGTGCAAGTGACACATGTCTGATGAGTCAGGTCTGTCCCTATGTGCCCCTTAAGGATTCAGGACTAAAATATCACTGAAAACCCATTTGGGAAGGGAACTAGAGCTGCCTCAGGGCCGACATGTGTGTTTCTTTCCATGTTTTGTTCCCAGAACCAAACTGGAAGGGTCATGCAATTGGGAATGTGCCAACACCTCACACTTACATGTCTGTGTAAGTCTATGTCTGCTATTTTATGTGCCTGTGTTTCTCTCTGAGCAACAACAACCCCCTTCCCCAAAGAAATCAAGGGAGAGTCTGTTGGTTTATGCTGCCCTGTAAATGATTTAGGTGAAACTTTATGCACACAACTTGTGTGGTTACCAATTACCATTCCCAGAGGAGGAGCAGAAGGAGGGAGAAAAGGGGAACTTGCCTCGTCGGTATGATGGGAGTTAATAATCAGTTTAATTCACAGTCTCCAGCTCTTCAAAGGAGTTGCTAATAAGTGTTTGTCTTCTCTTTTCCTCCCACTCCTTTCCCCTTAGGAGCTAGTGAGAGACATAGCACTGATCACAGAAGGAAAATTGTAAAGGAGAGAAGAAATCCCCAGTGGAAACTCTTTAATGTGCCTCTGGAAAGGCCAATTTGTGTTAATAGACAAAACTGTAACGTTTAATATTAATTATAGGGATTGGGGGAGGAGCATGTGAAGGATGGAGGCAGAGAACAGACTGGAGGGGAGGAAAGATCCCATTGCAACAGTTTGTTGCTGCAGCAGGAAACAGAGCAGCCAGATGAGCTCTGTTTTTTCCATCAGTGAGGGAAGGTTTGTCTGTACCAACTACCAGCTGAATTCTGCTACCAGCAAAGAAGCTTCACGTGTTGCAGACAGACCCAGGTCCTGTGTCTATCCCAGACGCACTCGTTGGACATTGCTGAGTTCAGGCAGGGCGTGTAAAAGATGAGGAAAAGTGTGTGGATTGGATTTCATGGCACAGAAATCCTGTTCACTTGGGCTCTAGAGTACCCCCCAACACCTACAACCTTGCCAAGGACAGGGACTTTCCCCCTCTCTGAGGAGTCCCCCTCCAAAATTTATAACTGGGAATTATGGGCAGAGAGCAAAGGCGGAGGAACGTTCTGAGGGCAGCAGTGACTTGTCTTGCATGCCTGAATTAATGCAGCCCTATCAGTTTCAGCTCTTGCTTCTGCTGCTCATCTGAGCACTGCATTTGGCTCCCATTTCTTCCCTCCAAAGCGTGATAAAAAGGCGATAGGAGATTTAATTTCCAGAAAGGGACACCCAGGCAGGCAGCAGGATGCCAGCTGTTGGGTAGATTAATGTGGGAAGTTTTCTTATCAGATGTTTAGAGTCTCCGTTACAGATAAGCAATGTCTCTTAAAAAATAAAAATACATATAAATGCTCCTTTGCCGATGAAGCATCTTGGTGATGTTTCTTTACAAGCAGGATGAACATGAGCTGGATTTCATCTGACCTTTAAATTACCTCTATTTTATCAGTTCCATTTCATCAGCAGCTCTTTAGAGAATGAGCCCCTACTTGGAATTAATAGATTCCTTCTTTGCAGAAAGCTGACACAGGCCTGTGAATAGCCCAGCCAGAGTGTGGTGTTCCAGAGGAGATCACATCTGGAGAGAGGAGCACACTGACACATGGGAAGGGTGCTTGGTAGGGTTGTCTTTGCCTTGATAAGCTCATGTTCCTTATAGGAGAAAGTTCATCACAGGCAAAAAGTGACAGTGGCATAAAATCCTAATTCCATTTTCTCTCTGTTCTGCCAGACCTGTGGGGGCAGAAGACAGATTATCTCCTTAACATCCAAGAATCAAAGAAAATAACTTCTGTAATTCTGGAGATAGAAATCAAGTTACTGGGTGTGTGAAGGGGTTGGATTGGGGGATGGTTAGGGGATGATACTGGGGATTTTTTTGGTTTCTGTGGTGCCTAGTGCTGACTGACTTTTGTTACACCTTCCCGAGGCTGACCTTCTCAGCAAAGGCCACCAGCCAAGGGCAGCTCTTGCAGTGGAGTGGTTTCCTGGGGAGGAGCACAGGGTATGCTGGGCCTCCATCCCTCTCACATCTTGGTCTGCCTCTTGCTGGCACCATCTATGGGACAGAAACAGACCTCAGAAAACACAGAGGATTTCCCATTCCCCTCATACAGCTGCTCATATCCAAGCCATCGTGGTAAAGGCAGTTTTAATTTCACAGACAGATTGTGTCCAGGGGTAAAATGATGCAGAGAAGCTCACAAAGCTCAAACCTGCTTTTCTGGCCACAGAGGAGCTGGGGGTACGTTCTGTGCTTGTGGTGGTGCTAAACTTCAGCAGTTTGCTAAGGGACAGGTCCCGGGACCTGTAGGATACAAAAAGGATGTGAGAGGCAGGTATGAGTTTCCAGCAAAAGGTTGTTTCATATTTAGCTGAATTCTTCTTCTGAGTGACCTTTTGGGGTGTGATCAATCTCTGGGCTATGCATGCAGAGATGGGTTTTGTTGTCTAGACTGTGCATTGTCATATCAGTTTCTGGCAGTCTCATCTGCATACAAGTTAAACATTCTTTTTCACAGTTGTACTATTAGAAAACTCCAGAGTGAATCATGGTCATAATGTCCTGTATTGTCTTCCATAGTCATTTTCAGGTTGATCCATACAGGATGTCACCTCTCTGATTGTTCTTCCCTCCCTGCATCACCTTTAGGGCTGCTTCAAACAAAGACACTCCTGCATTTGGTGAGGAAGACGGAATTTTATGATGGAGAAATAGGCTGTTGATAGTAGTTAATCTCCTTGTTTAAAGAAAAAAGACCCATTTCATCTCCTAATTTAATGATAAATTGCAGTGATTCATCAGGGAAGGAGGGTTTATTAATAGAGAGGATAATAAATGGGCTGCAGAGAGATATGGAAAAATAGTTTTGTCAAATAAGGGACTTAGGGGGAAAAAATACAGAGCATGAAGATAGAAATGGAATCTTCAGAATCATTGGTACCTCTCTGTACCTCACACATCACCTCAAGGACCTTCCCTCCTTGTCTCAGACTTGCTGCTTTAGGTTAAACTAAGACTCTAAATGACCCAGAAATGGGAATACCTACAGACCTGTAGGTATCCAGATCCAGAACAGGCATGAAAATATTCTAGGAATATTCTGAGGGGAACTGGAGCTGTCTATGAATTTGGGTTGAACTCAGGGAATTGTTTCTGACACAACTTCCAACTGTAAGATGAAAAATACAAAATACTTTTTTTTTTTTTTTTTTGATAGAAAATGGGTTTTGGAATTCCAGGGTTTGGTATTCACTTTGCAGAGACACTGTAGGCAAAGCCACCCATGTAGTGATTTCCCTTCAGTACCATGAGATGGGATTCTTCTTAGGTTTGGGTTAATAGTAACTAAAGTGTGACATCTGGCCCTGCAAATGCTGATTAAGTTTGCTGGGGACAAAAACTGGGGATGAGATTTTTCAAAAAGTCACAAAGTCCTTGTTAGGAAAGTTTGCTTAGGAGAGAAGTTCTTATCTCTCCAAATAGAGGGGAAAGTGAATCCCCATTTCCCTTTTCCTGGCAGGTCTTTTATTGAACAAGGGACAGGCAGAAGCTGTTGATCTTTTGAGAACAGCTATCCCTTCCTGTCCTTTGCTTCTCTCAGGGGAGACTGAGGTAGAACATATTTCCTGCAGGGCACTTGAAAGATTTCATTTGGACAGATAAATGAGAAGCTTTAAAGTTTTGTTTTGGTGAACAACAACAACAAAAAAAAGTGGCATTTGGATCAGATTTTTGTGGGGTTTTTTCCCATTTGGGCCAGCAGCCAAACTGGTTTTCCAGCATTCAGCTGCTTTCCAGGCCTCAGAGCTAGTTCTGACCAGGCAGGCTGGAATAGCCCAGCGTTTCTGCCTGCCACGCCTGTGAACTGGGTGATCCTCCTGATGCTCGTTAACAAACAGTTATTAATCATGCTTGCTTTCCACCTCCATTGAAAGAAGAAAAGGGTTGGGAGGTGCAATACTCGGCTTCTCTTTGCCTCGGAGGAGAGGAGAATATGGGTCAGGGAGAGGCATCACCTGCTGTGGCAGGGGATTGCTACCGATGTGTGTGGTGCTATTTAAGGAAAGAGATTAGAAGAGAGGAGGGAGAGGGAAAATCCCTCTATTAACAAACTCATTAGTGCCGGGAGAATTCAGACCAAATTGCTCTTCAGAAAAGCACTGTCTAGCTGGATTTATTATTCTCTGTAATTTGGGCCAAAACAGGATCGAGTGTGGTACAAGGAGGGCTGAGAGAGGAAACGTGGCCTGTTGAAAGCCAAGTATTTGTAATTACCCAAGTCGAGATGTGACATTTACACCAAGGAGAGAATAAGATCACAATACTATTTCCTCACCTAAAGAGCCTGTGCTGTGCTTGCAGGCTGTCTGTAGACCAGAAACACCGTGAGGGAGATGCTTTAAAGGGATTTGGGTGTGACAGATGAGAGGTGGCATGCCTGGACACGTTTGTATGCTGACACTTAGGTTGTACCTGGTGAGGTGCATATTTATCTTCCTTGGATTGTATGGACCCAGCAGCTCTGGGCACCATTCATAGGCTGGCAGAGGTCAGAGCTGGGCATCCTCAGTGCAAAAGAGCCTTGTGTGGAGGTGGTCCAAAGCCTCTGCTGTTGTTGGATATCACAAGGCTGTCCAGGGAGGATCTTCTCTGCCGGATTTGAGTTCTTAGTGCCCTGCAGTAACTGCCCTGGTGTGGAACAGCAGAGACAGGGGCAGAACTTCCCACCACACGGAACAGGAGTTCCAGCTTCATCTGCCCAGGCTGAGGAGTCCTGGCTGAGCTGCCAGCAAAGTTGTCCTTTGCAGGAAGTGTGGTGCAGAAGGGAGAAAAAAAGGGTTCCCCAGGGACACTGCCGCTTATTTGCCTGCCCAGGAGAGGCTCTGAAAGCACTAGTTGCAAAAGCTTTTGTCTGTGCCTCTTCAAACAGCAGCCTGAGGGGTTTCTTTGAAAGAGGTTTTTTGGTGTGCTTCTTTCAAGTGGCAGGAGATGTGTGCTTGAGCTGCAGGTGGCCAGCTCCGAGGCTGAGCAGTGTGTTTGCAGCGGCTGGCACTTCCAAACTCCCTGAGCAGAGAGGAAACATCAGAGAGATTTGAGGCTTCTCTGTGCCAGGATGTAGCCTGAACTTTGGAAACAGCACAAACACAAAATGTTTTCATTAAAAAAGAATAAGCATCTCTGTGGAGTTCCACAGCCGGCTTTAAAAGTGACCTTTTAATTTATTTAATATAAGTTATTGATCAGAGTATAATCATTTTAGTTTAAGTCTTCTTGAGTATAGCAGTGTATATCTAAAATGTATTTAAAGCAAATATAATAAAAACTTGATCTGGTGTCATTCCCCTACGCCTCCCTCGGTGTGCAGTTGTACTCTTCATCTTTCAAATCCAACTTACACTGTCTTTCTGTGGAACTTTCTAACCACCCCATGCAAGTTTACTTCCAACAAATTTGGATCTCCACACAGCCTCAGTCCCACAGCAGTCATGGGCAGGGCAGTTTGAAAGCTCTGCCAGCTCTCTCAGCTGATCTGAGATTGTTTTGAAATCCCCTGCAGAGCTCTGGTGCTTTCTGTTCCTTGGCTGATCCTACAGTAATTGTTCTGAGCCAGAAAAAGGTCCAGCTATGAAATGCTGGTCTCCAACAGTATCAGAAATGGATGCTTGTGAGACAGTTGGAAGAACAAGGCAAGGGTTTCCAGCAGTTTGCAGCTCAGCAGCGGCTTAAACCACACTTAATACCTTTGTCTTGATGGAACTTTTCTCCCCTGAACTTGTCCAGCTGCTTTCTGCATCCTGTATTTGGCATCCTGAACCTCCTGTGGCAAACAGTTCCATAGCTTAACGAAGTGCTGTGTGAAGCTTCTCTTCTGGCCTGCTTTGAAGCTGCCACTTGCTAGTCCATTTGATTTCCCTTTGAGTGCTGTGAGAGATGGTGAACAATTTCCCTTTTTACATTGCCGAAATGATAAATGTCATACTCCTGCTCAGCTCTCTCTTTTCTGCTCTGCTTAGTGCTTGGCTGCTCAGGTATTTCATAGAATGGTTTGGGTTGGAAGGGACCTTAAGGATCACCCAGTTCCAACCCCCCTGCCACAGACAGGAATGCCACCCACAAGATTAGGTTGCCCTGATGGAGTGGTTGGAGGGGATAGGGATAACTTCTGTCCAGGTGTCACACTGATCTGCATAGCGGGAAGGGAATATCTCTGTTCAGCAGGATGAAGAGTTGTCTCCTGACCCATTAAAGCTCAGCTTCCTGAGAAGTGCCAGACTCATTCAATCACTCATGACCAGAAAAGATCAAAGTTCTCATGCTGCTGTTCCTGGCATTGTGACCTCATTTGACACCATCAGTAGAGTTTTGTGGTCCTTTATGGTTAACGTAAATATCCATAAGACAACTCTGTTAGCTCTGGGTATTCCATTTGTACAGCTCCTGTTGCTGTCACAGCTGGATTCCTTCCACAGCAGTACCCTCACAGTCCCTTCCATCACTCACATCACTCAGAGGAGCCTCATGGGCCTGGCGCTGCACTAAGAGAGTGGCTGGTGACCCTAGAGGTGTGGTGGAGTTTGGCAGAAGCTGTCCTTTTCACAAAATGTCTTTCCAGGCCTTCTACTCCACTTCTTCAGGAGGATCAAGCCTCTCAAGGCCCAGCCTCGTAATTGGAAAATGCCTTTGACAGATCCATAAAGGTAAAGAAACTCTGTGGCAATAGGTATCTACTTAGCAGGGATATTAGTATGTACCTGGGCTCCCTCAGTGTTACTGAAGCACTGGATTTTCTCAGCAGATAAATGCTGGAATTTGTGCAAAATTCTGCTGAAGAGAGTGCCACAGCTTCAAAGTGATTGACCAAACCACTGCTTTAACCAGGCAATGGCTGCAACAGGGAAACAAACAGCTCATAAACCTTGTTGCTCTTCCTAGTGAGGTTGCCTTCCTGGTCTCTCATCCACTATCCCATGGAAGTGAATTTGGAAGAAGTTGCTCTGCCAGTTGAACTTTCACTGTGAAAGTTCTGTAGATACGGCCTCTCGGCAGGACTGGTAAGAAGTGAGCCTTTTACACAAATTTTCCTTGTATACCTCATTGCAGACTCCTCCTCAGCTTCTGGCTCTGAGGGGTTTTGGAGAGGAATAGGGGTTGGATATGGAAGAGAGCTTTAGTGGAATTCCCCATGGAATAGTTGAACTCTCCTATTTGAAGGCATGCCTGCTCCACCATGCCTGAAAGCACATTCATGGCTTCTCAGTACAAATAGAGGATTTGTGATGCTGTCTGCTCTGTGTTTTGTCCTTCATCATCCAAATGTTTGATTTCACAAGCAACAGAGTCTCAGTGAGTGAGGCAAGAGAGCTCTTGCCCAGGTCTGTTAGCCTGTTGCATATCTCCTCTTGGTATGGTTTGGCAGTGTATAATATCCCTCAAAACTCTAAACCACAGTGCTGACCTGGCAGCTGCTCACTGGCATGTTCCCTTTTTGTCCCCTGCAGAAGAGTCCCCCCCAAAAGATTTGGTGCTGCCTCTGGCACCCTGCCACCACTGGTTTCTATTATTGACTTTCTTTCTCTGTCCCAGTTGCACGTGTTCAAGCCTGACTTTGCCACAGGTGCTCCTCCTTGCTCTTCCATTTGGAGAACGGAGAGGTTATGTTTGAGCCTGCACCATTTGATGGAAGATGCTGTTCATGTGTAGCCTCGGAAAAATCAACAACATGCAATGCTGTACTTTTTTGCCCTCTTTTCAAGTATTTGAGTGTGTGAATTCTGCATTTGATGCTCAGCCCTGCACAGAAATGAGACAGCTCCTTCACCCTTCCTTGTCCTCCTGGGTGCTGCTATTTCTCTGGGTGTGTCCCTGCTGCAGCACAGTCAGCCTTAACTCAACTTGCTTGGATCTTTGGTGCTGTCAGACATTCTGCAGCAGTTTGGCTGCTGCATTGCCAGGGCTGCTCTGTGCCAGCCTGTGTGTTTTGGTGCCTTCCTAAGTGGCCACGAGCCTTGTGGCAGGTAGGACTGTGTGACAAAACTGTACAGGCGTTATCTGAGTTCTCATGGCTCTACAAGGTAATGGTAAGAAAAGAGCACAAATAGGTGTTCCAGGGTCCTCACAGAGCTCCCTTGCACTTGCTTGAAACTCTCTTCATTATCTTTGGTTGGTTTTAATCCTCTGGTGTGTAGGACAGGAAAGGCTGCACCTGCAGCGTGGCACTTGTCAATGATGACATTTGTCATGCCCAGGGATGGTTCTCTGGAGCAGTCTCTGTGCTACCCAGGTGGTTCTGGGGCGGAGGACAGGTCATTCTTTGCACACCCCTGATACTTCCAGGTTGGAGAGATGGGTACCTTTCCATAGGGCATTGTTGAACTCTAGTGTTAGTCCAGCACCTTGAGCTGGCAGTTCGGTCTTCCTTTCTCAGGATGTCTTGTGGCTCAGCAAACGTAAAAGCAAACCAAAGCTTTCTGTCTCTTGCTCTCAGCCACTTAACATTAAGAGGACTTGATGGGAGCCACTTTGCGTGGTGGTGGACGCATCTCTGTGTTTGGAGACTGCTCTGTGCCGCAGGGAGCTGCTGGGCAGGCGGCTTGGCAGGGTGGATTGCTGCATAGTGGAACTCACCTGGCACTCTGCAGAGGCACAGCTGCAGGGCTGGGTGCAGCACTAGCTCAGACATCCCTCTGTGTGGTCCCAGGAGAATCCCACAGCTGCCTCCACCCTTTCCCTCTCCCTCCTCTCCATCCCTGATTTAACACAAAATTCCTTTTACTTCTAATCAGTTTACTCTCCGAAGTCATGTCTCTCTGCAGCACTGAGCTGTATCCAGATATGCTCTGAGTGTATAGTGAGGGGGAAGGGAGACAAGTTTCTTATTGATAATAGCTATCTTTAACTCTACAAATAGCCCAGCCTCTGGGGATGTACCTGAGCTGATGAAAGAATGGTTTATGTTGGTCCAGCTCCTGTGCAAAGCTTGAAAACTGACAGGAGAATAATGCAGAAAACGTCTTTCTCTAGGAAAGCAGAGCATGACTCGGTGCTTTCTTATATTTTCTTCAGGGAAAACAGGGTTAAGAGCTGATTTATACAGAAAGAAAGGAAGAGGAAGAAAAAAACTCAGTGCAAAACAAGCAAGGCTAAAGTCCTCATGATATGAGATGGTTTCACAAACTTGTGGAGTAATTGGGTGCTGAACTCCAGTAGAGATGGATGTTATCAGGCAACATTAATTTTTTCCTCTTGCACCGGCTGGGCCAAGCATCCAGAGAGGATATGTCACATAGCAAATGTGTTTCTCACCCTCTGAAAAACACAGGCTTTGTAGGTCAGAACAGGAATCCAGAAATGAGAGAGGGTGATCCAGCACCAGGAGTCTTGCAGTGGCACAGGCAAGGCTGCCATGGGGTCACCATGCAAAGGAATCGTAAGGGACAGAGGGAGAAGACAGGAAATCTACCCTGATGATGTGATTCTGCAGAGGGGGAGGAGGTGGATGGGTTCTAAACATCTTGATTTTCTGTAGAACTAGATATATCTTGTCTGCTTTGGCTGCTAGAGACAGGACCCTGATCTAGAAACTTCTGCCAAATGCTGTGTCAGTTGTAATTTTCTAATCAAGTTCTTACTGCAGCCCATCAGAGACTGATAAACAGATTCTCTTCAGTCTCCATTCATGTATGAGCCATCACCGTGTGCTTTGGGGCATTCACAGCTACCTAAGTGCTTTTTTGGGGAGGTGGGGGGGTTGCACTTGTGTACCTAATAAAAATAGGGCTGACATTAGTGTGGAGGATTAAATCATGACAACCTCAAGAATTAATCTGGTTCTTAAAGTTTGTAGAGGTGTTTGTTTTTGTTGTTGTTGTTTTTCTGTTTTGTTTGTGTGTTTTTTTCAAACTTCTGCGAATGACCAAGATTGTTAAAATATGCCCTTAAATTTGACACAGTTTGCAAAGTGTTCTTTTTGACTAGGTCTAGTGCTATCCATTATTCTTGGTGTTTGAGGGGTCATTTAGAGTCCATGGTATCATTAGTGAATCTGGACTGGAAGAAATCCAGACTAAATTATGTCTGGACTATTGTGAAGACGGTGAAAGAAATTACACATTTCAGATGCCCTCGTTCCAGCAGTGCTTCTGAATATATCTTTTTGTTTGTGCATTTGTAAGCTCTTTGCTGTCTGTAACCGGATCTTTGGGGGGGAAAAAAGGCGTTTCTGTGCATGTTCGTGGATGCTGTTCAATATCACAATATGTTTGGGTGAGCCTCTCCTCTTATTCTGATTTTTGTGAACATTCCTTCCCTTTTTTCCTTCTTTTTTTTTTTTTTTTTTTTGTTTGAGTATTTAATTCCAAGGCATATTACTTGCAACACATATGCTAAAAGCTCCCTCCCCATTCTGTTGCAGTGGAAACAGGCTCATTAATGGACTCATTAATAATGTCCAGCCGGATGCTACCCAAAGGCATCTGTGGGCTCAGAGTTAACGTGTCTGTGGCTACCTCTGCCAAGTGGACATCTATTATTTTCTCACCTCAGCCACAGAAATGGCTCCCCTGGCAGAGGCACTTTGCTATACCACAATAGCCAGAGACTGCTGAATATTCATTATATCTGACTGCCCAGAGTGCTTCGCCAGCACACGGTGTTGGAGCCAAGATGCTTTATTACCTTCTTGCCTTTTGCTTTCCTCGGAGAAAGCGGTGTAGCTGCTATGGGCAGCTCAGTTAACTTCCTCATCCGAGCTCCTTCATTCGTGCTCTGCTCTGAGAAGGGGGAACAGAGGGGAAAAACTGATTCAGCCCGAGTGCTTTAGTTCCGTGAAAGTGGAATTTGCAGCCCTATTATTCTGCTGGAAGATTGATTAAAGAAGACAAGCCTTTGAACTTTGTTTCAAACAAGAGGCGGTTGTAATAACTGTAATCTTCTGCTTTATATTTCCCCGTGTGAGGAAGGGAGGAACTCCATTTACCTCTCTGTCATGGTGAAAATGAGGGATGTAGGTGGCCTGCATTCAAACAGCAGCGGCCACAGATCCTCTTTGTACCTCTCAAAATCGCATATGGCCATTTTGTGTTGCTTACTGAGACTTAAAACTGGCTCAGATTCCTTTGTGGACTTCCAGCCCGAGTAAGGGTGAGCAGCAGAAATGACCTGATCACCGTGTGGCAGGATCGTGGGCTGTGAACTCCATCTTCCAGCTGGAGTGAGTATCAGTTCCCTGGGATTTCCAAGGCTGTCGTGTTTGCTGCTGAGGTACAAACACCCAAATGGTCATACAGACACAGTCTGCAGGTCCAGCCAAGCAGGGGATTGTCTCTGGCCAGCAGCAAACGATGAAAATAAAGTGTATGGAAGTGAATATATACACAGTGAGCTTTCTTCTGTTCTGTAGTAGCAAATGCCAAATCCTTGTGGTCAAACAGCTGTGTATTCTTCAGGCTTATGCGAATTTACCACATTCCACTTTTGACAAAAGTCCTCTTTTATTCACTGTCATTGTAAGAAAAGGAGAAAAAATGAAATGCATCTTTGATCATTATGTAGTTACTTGAGGATTTATCTTCATGGTTGTAGGAGATGACTTTAAAAAGCAGTTTTTCGTTATGGCCCCCTTCCCTCTGTCTCAAGTGACTTAAGTTTAATCCTTTCCTCTGTCTGACTGGGTTCAAACCTGCTTTAATTGTTTCACAGAGCATTTCCCTGGCAATGAAGTTGTAGGCAGGGATTTGTGCATGTGAATGAAGGCAGAACTCCTGCTTCAGTAGTTGTACTTCATGTGCAATTTGATATTCAGCAAGGCAAAGAGCATCTCTTCACCCCGTGTCTCCAGTCCTTCATATTCTGAGCAGCCGAAATACCACAACTGGCAGGCAAGAGCCCTGGGGAATTGTGGCTTATGTGGTGGCTTGAGAGGTCTCTAGAAATGTAAGTTCAAATACCACTAGGTAGAAGGGGGAATTGAATCCCAGTGCTTTGCCTGCAGCACAGGGCGTGAAAGAAAACATTGCTGTTATTGTCTGATATTTGTGGGTTTTAGTGCCTACCTAAAGGATGTGGCTCAAATCACTGATAACCTGCTAAGCCGTGCCCGCTGTTGTGTTAGTTCTCATCTTTCATTAATTCTTTTTAAATTCAAGGGCTCATCCAATGCATTTTGCACTTGCACTTGCTGAGATGCTGAGCAGTATTTGGCTCCATGCAGCTGTTAGGGCTCTGCTGCATTGACTGAGACTTTTTTCACTGGTTGCATAATGAGATTTCTACTTTTCCTTCTTCTGCAGGTGATGTTTTCTCTCCTCTAAAGGAATTTAGTTATCAAAAACCAGGGGGATGGAAGGACAGATATGCCTGATATTTTGGATACTCTGCAGGGATCCCTTTATGAGAGGTTTGATGTGCAAGCAGTACAGGCAGGACAATGTACGTGGAAAATAGTGTCTGTGATGGCAGTGATGTGGAGCTACTCTGTTTGATACAAGTTTAGTTTGAGGGTCTCTATTCAAACTCTCTTGACATAACTGTTGTAAGTTAATTCAGAATAATTATGCCACAATTTACTCTCTGTAGGTCCAGCAGTCAAATCTCTTCCCATTGATGTCACCTAGTTCTCAGCTCAGTAGATATGCCTTCACAGCTGGAAATGAAATTATCTAGGTTTAAAATACATTTTCCCTATACTTAAAAAACCTGTTAGGCGGTTTTAATACAAAATCCGTTCCAGCTATAGAAGCAAAATGGAATAAACTCTCTGTGTGTCTGGCTACAGGCATCAGAAAATCCAGTTAAAGAACTGGATTTTCTCGTTACTTATTCAATGTTTGCCTTCACTATATCCAGCCACAGTTTGCAAAATAATAGGTTCATGTACTCTCTCTGCCAACAATATTAATATTTCAACACTACATAGCTGAACCAGACTTCTTTGTTTGTTTCAGTATTAATTCTTTTTATGCAGGTAAATACTGCCCTTAGCTTTGTGGGGCTCTGTGGAGAGAGTGCATTTTGACTTACTTTGGGGTTCAGCTCAGCTGGTCAGCACAGGAGATTTATGGTTTTGCTTTTCAATCATAAGCACATCACAAACACACCCTGGTTTACAAACAAGCTGCAGACTTGTCAAATGGACAGCATGACAGATCTCCTGAACTTGGAAGGAGGAATTATAACTGGGATAGACAATGCCAATGTCTGTATACAAATTTACATGGTATTTATATATCCATGACGACCAAAAAAATACACTGAATTTTGTAGTAAGGCTTCTTCCCTTGTCCAGAGTTCAACGGGACGTTTTGCTGTGCAGTCCTGAGGCATGTGGATGTGCTGAGTAGTTCTTTCAATGACCTTTGGTATCATGAAACTTTCCTAGGAGATCCCAAAGCTGCTCTTAGAACGGCTGAAAGTTCATGCTAAATCCTACAGGCACACATAAAGCAGGGCTGTGGAAAGGCTATCCCAAGGTAATTCTCTTTCCCTGGCACCTGTGAAACATCACTCACACCATTCTGGTTGTTTTGTCCTTACTTATTGTACTGCCAATCTCTGAGCTCCTTGCCTGAATGTTCTCAGATTCGTGGTGTTCCCTTTCCCTCCCCATTAAATCAGCTTGATCTGATGTTTCTGGAGCCTTGTCCTTGCCAGGTGTCTGTCACTCAGGTGTGTCCAGCCCAGCCCCTACAACGCAGACTCGTGGAACTGAAGGCTCAAAGTGGTGCAGCAGCCCTGGAAACCAGCAGAACTCAGGAAATTAAGGAGTCCTGCCTCATTCAAAGATGTGAGCAAGATGAAGTTAGACAAAGTGTGGTGAAATGAAACTCTGCCTGTCAGTCATCAGAGGGGGCATGGAAGGTAGAGCTTACAGAGCAGTCAGAGGCACTTGCAGATTCAGGAGGAAGCTGATTTCATTCGTACATCGGGAGATGGGTGCTGGAGATCTGCTTTGATTGCCACCTTACACAAAGGATTCAGATTATTTACCTTGTTAATTTTTTTTTTAAATAAAAATTTCCATTTCCTTTGATGCAAAAGGATACCAGTGGGGAGATTTCTGTGTAAAAAGGCTATTTTTGTTTATCTGAGCATCCTGCCCAAGTCCAGCGCACATGAGTAAAGGTCAGCCCTACATCCAGCCAGGTTTGGCTACAACCATCACCATGTGTGTCTCCTGCATGAAGCAAGATGCAGGGAAACAACAACAATGTGTGAGGGTAGAAGTGTGTTCTTCATGACTGGACCAGACTGGACACGGAACTGGGCAGGCTGATGAAAGTGGAGAAGCCACAAAGTCAAAAAGAGGTGATGGGAAATTTAGTCATATTTCAAGTTTCCATTTTAGATGCTTTACAGCCTTGGACATTTATTGCCATTATATGGCTTAAATTTCAAAATACTTTAGAACTAACCTTGGGATCAAAATGTTCTTAGATTTTAAATTTCTTTTTTCTCCCTGGGACAAAAATATTTAACTTTTGAAGGAGCAATGCCAAGCTTTTATGAGCCAGTATATTTTTAGCTAAATCACAACATCTATGCTATCCTTTTTTTTTTTTTTTCTTTCTCATTCCAAATACAGGATTTTTTTTCCTTCAAAAAGAATTTTTGAATAAAAGCAATTTTCCTTTATCAGTAAGGAATTAAGACCCTGTTGGGATCCTTTGATTTCTTCAGCGTACTAAAGGTAGGGCACAGGGGATTTTTAATTTCATGGTTTGTTTGCTATTTCAGAGGCAGTGAACATGAGTGGTTAGATCAGCTGATAATGGATCAGAAATCATGACTTGTGTAGCTTTTATCAAGTCTTTTAAATATTCTTTTGCCTTATTAACCCCTTCTGATAAGGTGTTATTTATACTCTGCTTGAAAATGGGAATAAATCCTCACAAATGACAAATTCACCAAAAAGCTGTTAAAGACAATAAGTAATTTAAAGCACAAAAATGAAAGGGGATGAATGGGATTTCTTCTTGGACAGGTGCTACTAAACCTCTGCTCCAACTCCATCTTGTTCAAATCCACCCCAAGGATGGAGAGCTCTCTCTGGGGTTACCTGGGGACACTCAGACCAGACAGATAACTCCTTTTATGAGGAAAAGTGTCCTCTACAAAGTTGGACACGTGAATAAAGGGGCATTTTGGGACAATGTGTGTACTGGCATTTTCCTTGTTGTGCTTGCTTGCAGATAGCTAGAAGGGGTCAATACCAGACCAGCAATTTTTTTTCCCTTTGTTCTAAAAATCACCTAAAATGCCAACATATTTGTGGGTTTTTTTGTTTGTTTTGTTTTTGGTTTTTTTTTTTTTGTTTTGTTTTGTTTTGTTTTGTTTTGGGTTTTTTTGGTGGATTTAAAAATGTCTGAATTGTCAGAATTAGATTCTGGTGAAATCAGAATCTGCTGAAATTCTGGTGAATTCTGCTGGTGAAATCTGCTGCAACATTTTGAGCAAAACAAATGCTATTTTAACGGGGATTGTTTTCAGAAATAACATGTATGAGACAGAGCATAATAGCAATAATAATAATAATTCAAAACTAGGACTTTGAAAATTGTTTTGGCCAAAGTCTGTAGAAATCCTAATGAAAAGGAAAAACCCAGAAAAATATGAAGTGGGGGCAATTTCCCAGAAGAAAATTGCTACCTTTTAACAGTAAATACCTATTATAAATACCTTTACTTATTCTGATGCATACATTTATGTTTATAATTCAGAAATTATTTAGGCTTTTGTTGCACTCTGTGTTTTAATGGCCAATTGATATTTAACTACCTTGTGATTACTAATGCATTTAATTAAGCTTGCTGTTCCTTCCTTACTGGAACAAAGGAATCCTGGGGACAACAACAAAGCCATTTCATCCCCTTGTAGCACGACTGAGGCTGTTTCTGCTCTGTATTGAAAATCAGGTTTATTCAGTGCTCCTGTGTGAAATGAAATACAGACAAAATATTTGTTGGGCTTTAAAAAACATAATTTAGGAATTTCTGCTGCTTCTATCAGCACGCAGGGGCTCTGGTTTGTGTCTCTCACTGACTTCATGTCACTGATTTCAGAGGAGCTGCTCCTCTCTCCTGAGTGTCCTGAGTCGTGTGTCCGATGTGCTTTGTGTCCTTTAGGATGGTGAAGGGCCTTGGGGGAAGGTGTATGAGGAGCAGGTGAGGGCACTTGGTCTGTTCAGCTGGACAGGAGGAGACTGAGGAGACACTCCTCACAGTCTACAACCTCCTTGTGAGGGGAAGAGGAGGGGCAGACACTGATCTCATCTCTGTGGTGACAGTGACAGGACTCGAGGGAATGGCTGGGGCTGTGTCAGGGGAGGTTTAGGTGGATGCTGGAAAGAAGTTCTTCACCCAGGGAGTGTTGGGGCACTGGAACAGGGTCCCCAGGGAATGGTCACAGCCCCAAGGCTGCCAGAGTGTTTGGACAACAATCCCAGGCACATGGTGTCACTCTTGGGGATGGTTCTGTGCAGGGCCAGGAGTTGGGCTCGATGATCCTTGTGGGTTTCTTGCACCTCAGCCGACTCTGTGATTGTGTGGAGCTGTTCAGGTGGCTGGTTGGGGATGGGAACGCCCCAGTGCTCTGCCGTCTGAGGGAGAGGTGTGCTGCCCTCCACAGCAGTTTCTCAGCTCTGGAGCTATAGGAGTGATATGGATATTGGTCCCAGGCTTCAAACACACCTAAGGAAAAGGGAGAACATCCAGGCTTGCAGCTCCCCGTGCACTTGGAGGCTCAAACCTGGACTCTTGCCCTGCAGAGTCCAACTCCAGGCCCTCCCTCCAGCAGCGACTGACACGGAGCTAACAGAGGATTATAACGTCAAAATGAGACCGAGCAGTGGGAGGAGATGAATGTTTAATAAAACAAAGAGTCTCTTTTTATGCAAATGTCCCAAGCACTAAAGAACAAAGAGTGGATCTCATCCCTCTCCTACCCTCTGAGAAGCCGGGAACTGTAAACAAATTGCTCCTACATGGAAGGGGAGGGTTTTTCCCCCTTTTCTGTAGCCATTGTGCGTTCTGCAAGAAAAGCAGAGGAGAGATGGTGAATGCGAGCTTTCCCTGGCACCTGGCTTCGAGGGAAGAGAAGCAGAAAAGGAGACAGGGCTGGAATGGGCAATCTAACTCCTTCCAAGCTATTCCCTCTCCCTCCTACTTGGGCTGAAAAGCACTTGATTTATTTGTTTGTTTGCTGTCCTGGAGAAAGTTTGCTTTGAGTACTAGAGCAAGAAACTTCCAAAGCAAAAGAACAGGAAAAAGAAAAATTGGATCAATAGACACCTTCCACTGTGGGAGAGCCCTTTCCCTCTCCATTAAATTGAGAAAGCCACAGTGCAAAAGGAGGGTGAGTACATGAGAGTCAAAGCAGCACAAAGCTCCATCAGCCCCGTGTCTGACAAAGGCTTTTGTGAATGGTGAGGCTGGTGGTGCCCGTGCTCAGGGCACAGGGTTAATTACACCTGAGGCAGCACCCAGGTCATTGTGACTGGGAGGGTCTGTGGTGGACCAGCAATGAAAGCTGTCGGCAGATAAATTGGTTCATAAACCTGGAGCCCTCTCATTCTCTGAGGGGCACTGGCTTCCTTACTTCTTTTAGGACAGGTAGGAAATCTGTCCCTGAGGTGGCTAAAGCCTGCTGAAGATTTGAGCCAAATTCCACGTGCCTGAAAAGTAAAAAATCTCTGTCTCAGCTGGGAATGTGCTGCTGGTCCCCATCAGCACCTCCCTTCACTGCTGCTGGGAGGAATTGTGCTCTGTCTGTAGGCACTGAGTTTAGGGAAGGAGGACTAAAGGGTCAGAATAAAACACAAGGCACAGCAATACTTCCTCCACCTGACCTCTGGGCATCTTTCCCACATTCCTAAGGGAAACCTTTATTCTAGAAAATTCAATACAAAATAGCAAATAAATAGAAATATAGCAAAGAAGAGTGCTCTGAGTCCTTTCCTCTCCCACACTGCTGCTCCTCATTAGAAAATGCTGTACCTCCACCTGATAGAAAATCTTATCTGACCTGACAGCAGCTGATTTATTTACCAGCTACAAAAGCAACATCAACAATTCTGTTGTTGGGGAGGAGAAGATGCTGCACTAGGAAGGTGATAACCTAGAAAGGGATATTTCCGCATGGAGAATTTTGATTGAGATTTGATTTTTGGAAAGGAGCAGGAAGAAGTTACTTTCATAGGTGCAGAGGAAGGTCCTGTGAGCAGGCTCTTGGATTTGTGTGACTCTTCAAGTGCTTTCAAATGTCAAATTTTCTGCACAGTGGTGCTGGGGAATTGTCCCTACTCAAAGGTGTGTACCAGAACTGCAACAGAGGGCTTATTTTGTACAGGATGTTCTTATTTACTGCTGCTTGTAAAGCCTCTGGCCCAACGGGATTCCCTGCCTTGCTGACATGAAGATGTTATCTCTGTAAATATTCCTGCTGTTCTGCATGCCTGCACTTGCAGTGTTGTTGGGGTGGTGGAAGAAATCAATCAGAGTCTCAGTAAAATCCATGGGCGGAGATCTTCAGAGCTGCCAGTTCCCGTGGGCATCCAAATCCCCCAGGCAGCTTTGGTAATCTCAGCTCGTAATTATTATCAGTAAACATTTTGCTGTTGGGAGCAGGTGAGAGTGGCTAGAAGGAACTGGCTTAAATCCAAGGAATTTATATGCCACCTTATTATCACAGTAACTGTGTCAGGGAATAGACAGGGTGCTTTCTTACTGCATTTCACCACTTTGGTGACTGAGACACAGAAAAGCCCACAGTCTAACCAGAAATCTCTGTCCATTTGGGAATTGGAATAGAAATGTTCTATATTCCAGGCCAGTGCCCTAACGTGCATCTTTCCTCCCTTGTTATCATGCATTAAGGGAGAGATGGATGATTTCAGTATGTCTTTTTCATAGGGAGTGTTGACATTTCATTATTTTTCCCCTGTGTTCCTATGAAATAATTTCTGAAATTCTTTCTTGTAGTAAATTAGGCATTTTGGAGTTTCAATGTTTTTTTTGAACAAAGTTTTCTTCCTATTATTATATCAATCCATGCCATTTCCAATTCTGAATTTGTTTCATTGTAATTTTGATTTACAATAAACCAATATTTTAACCCAACCTAATGGCTTGTCCCAAATCATCATCTTCAACAAAAATTTTATTTGTGATTGATTTCACAATACGTCCATGAGAAAATAGAAAAGCGGAAGTAATATGAGCAAACTGCCAGCATTCCAAGGTAAAATGAAAAAAAAAAATCCAGAAGTACCATTCCAAAAAGATCCAGGGCTTTTTTCATTTAAATTGATACAATATTACTGAAAGACAGAAATCAGTTTTGTGCCAATAGCTTTCCCACAGCGAATCTGTTGAGATGAAAAGATTGCAGCCAGTGTTGTCTGAGACCAGCTAAACTCCCACAAAGTAGATATAAAAAAGTAGCAGCAATATTTTCACAGCCATAACCAGAAATTCTCATACAGAGCCACTGCTATGCAAAAGTTCTGAAACAGAGCAAAGATGAATATTAAACAACAAAACTGGTATTAGCACTTTTCTTTACCTTGTTCTGCCATCCTCTCTCACCTTGTAAACCACCTCCATGGAACCTCATCCCTTCTGTTTTTGCAGTAGTGAGCCTGATAGGAAAACAGAGTGAAAATTAATTTAATGTAGATGGATAATTGTGTCCCACCTCGACTCCTCTGCTGCTCACAGCTCCGTGGTACCCGAGTGCCTTCCAGGAGTGCAGTGAACACTGCGGCTCACAGCTGGCACGTGTTTGTTCTCTCATCCCTCCTCGGGGGAAATCACTTTCAGCTGAGTGATTTGTGAGGAATTCTTTCTAAATATGTGCACATGGGATGCTAAATATTTGCTAGGAAAAGGCCAGCCCAAATGAATTCCTCCTGGAGTGGAGGAAAATGGAGTTTGCAAGGATTATTCTGTCTCAGGAGTTAATATTGTAGTAATTAGGCAGAGCCGAGTTGTTACCTGCACAGAGACGTGGTGTTGCTGCCACAGATGCAGCATTCCCTTGGGAGGCTGTCAGGGAGCATGGGTGTGTGTCAGTGAACCTGGAGGTGAGGACTCAGACAGAGAGGGGAGATTATACAATAATTTAAATGAAAATATTTGCTTCTTACTCTGCTTAAGCAGAAGAACTCCAAAGCAGTGCCCTGGCTGGGAGGCAAATGTCACCCACGGAGTCTCACAAAAGAGTCAGGATCCAGGTAATTGCGTACTCAGAACTGTTCCCAAGTTATCCAACATGCAAAGTAGAAACAAGACATGTTCCTCCTGAAACACTGAGTCTCCAGAGTGCTCCAGGGTAGAGGATGGGTTGTATTTATTGCCCTGTGCAGAGTTTTTGTGTGTTCTCATATGTAGAGCTTTGTCCGTGACAACTGCTGGCATCTGGCTCCCTTTCAGTGCTCCGCTGTGGGACTCCTGCTTGTGCTCCATGCATCACATCTCTGCCTCACTGATTCTGCACTGATCCAGAGGCACAGCCTCCCTGGCAAGGGTTTTCCTGTCTCCTCACCATGCTTTCTGGAGAGGAAGGAAGGGAGTGGAAGGGAACACCAAGATAAGATGGTGAGCATTTCACTGCTCCGTGCCTCAGCACCCCTAGCAATAAAGATATGTAAAATTTTCTCCTCCAACAAACTTTGGGGTTCAATTTGTGACTGTTCATAAGGGCAGAAGCTGCTATAGAAATGGATTGTTTCCAGTGTTCAGTTAATTAGTAGCGTTAAGAATTATCACATCTCTGAGCTGGGTTTTGCTACATATACGTGTCTGTCCCTCATTTCCTGCAGCAATTTGTTTTTCCTGTGAATAAAACATTTACAGGCACCTTAAGCACTGTTCCCTTACCACCAGTGTTTTTGTTTAGGATACAAAACAGATTGGGGTGACAATTTTTACTGGCTTCTAGAAAGCCTCATTAGAGTTGAGCATCTTAGCAGTACAAGTTCTTCTCCAGGAAGCTTGTACCTGGACAATGCACCCTGTCACGGGACAAATAATTAAATTCAGCAAGCTTGGGTGAAATATACAATCAAAATGAAGGTGATTTCTTCTTTATGTAGCTTTTCCGCCTTCCCTTGCCCAACACCTGCTCATTGCTGTCGTACTGAGCCCCTGCCTGGCTCTTTTTGCTCTCCTACCACTGGTCCAGAGCATCGCTCTTGGTTCCCAGGAGGGCTTGAGGCTCAGGAGAAACTGCTGTGCTGGGAGAGTTGTTCATGTCATTGCCAAAGCCAACCCTCTGATGCCTCTTTGTAGGGGAATTAAAGGTCACAGGGAGCTCTTGGGAAGGGATGAATAGCATGAAGGATTGGCACCTTCACCTGCTGGTTTCTGTGAAGCATTCAACACACAATTATAAAGTGATTCTGACTTCTGAGGGCTTTGCCCTAAAACAGGCTCTGTTCCCATCAGTGGACAAGCCATGGCTGTGTGCAGGGTTCTGGCTGAGGCTGTTTTTTGGAAGGCTGAGTGGTTTCAAGACATGGTGTGGGGGAGCTGCTACTCCCTTTCCTTTGCACTGTGACTTTCATGCATTCACACGGACAACTCTGTTCTCTAACCAGCTTTTCCCAAAATTGGAAATGAGCTAGAGGGGAAATTAAAACCATCAGCTTACCCTCAAATGCTCTGTGAATATGACACCTTTTTTTTTAATAAAAGCTCTTCTGGATGTAACGAACAATAATCTATCTTTCTCCAGGCTGTTGACTTTCCTACAAAGAACAATGCAAAACAGTGTCCTTCATGCAGCAATTGCAGAGGCTGTTAAACACCACCTCCTGGGAGGACCTTGTTCTCATCTAAGCATGATGCTTTTCTGACTAATTTAAATTTATCCTTATTCAGCCTTGTTGCTGTCAGAGCTGCTCCTCAAAATAGAACTTTTCCATAGGTGAAAGTCTCTAAATGCTGAATTGGAAAGAGGCAGACTTATGCCAGATTTTTAAAGTTACCTGTTTAAAATTCCACTTAAAAAATTAATATAGGTTAGTTTTAAGATGATATTTTTATATGGAGTGGCTTTTAGGCAAGGAATTTCTTTTTTGCTTATGTTGTTCCCCCTCCTTCCATATCATCCTGTGCAAGCATCCTTTGGAATCCAGTGTGGCTGGACAACATTAACTTTGCTTTGTGGATATCTTCAGAGCTGAGGTCACGGTAGCCTCTCTGTGAGGGATCTAAAAGTAATTTTTGATGTTTAACGTGATTAATTTTCTTCTTTTCAATATTTTTGTAAAGGATGGTTTCACAGTTTTCTGATATTTTCTTTGTAGAGATCTTTCCTTTGATTTGTTCTCTGTATTAAAAACCACGAGGTTTTGCAGCAAGGCTGGCTTGGTTTGATTCTAAACGTTTCTCTGCTTCTATTGACACTGAAGTCAATAGAAAGATTCAGTGTTACAAAGAGATGTTATTTTCCTTGTACAACAACAGTGGCAACATGAGAAAATTCTGGAGTCCCTTCTGAGCCCTCCTTGAGCCCAGGGCACAGTGGCTATCCCAGCCCTGTCCTTCCAGTTTGCTGCCACTTTCCAGATGTTGCTCAGCTTCCCTCATGGGTGACACCATCTGCAGATGCTGGGGAGCTGAGTGTGAAGTCAAGGGAAAAGAACACAACTTGACTCAGTTATTTTCCTTCCTGGAAAAAGGGAGGAGTGTGGAAGACAGAAAAAGCAGTGATAGATGCAAGGCTGAGTGGTTTTCCAAAGGATTCTGTGAGACATCAGCTGCTCTGAGAAAGCAGAAGCTGAGAACAATTCTGCTGTAAAACCGACTTATTTCTGATCACTACCATGAAAAATTGTGATGGGCTGTGATAAAAATTGTCGTGTTGATTTCTTGGCAAGCTTGGCTAGTCATGCACTGCTGTCTGTCGAGTCTCTGTTGGCTTTAGAATTTTTGCATCATCCTTCCTGTGTTAATAAATGAACTGTAACATCCATAAAACTTTTCTGAAACAAATCTGGGATTAGCCTAGTTCAGGGAGCATCTGGATCAGTGGTGCTGTGCCCTGTGCAGTGAGAAGATGCCAGGAGCTGTCTTTGTGATGCACTGGATGTTCAAGGAAGTGGTGGAGTCACCATCCTTGGAGGTGTTTAAAAGACATGTAGATGTGATGTTTAGGGAGATGTTTCAGTGGTGGACTTGGCAATGCTGGGTTAACAGTTGGACTTCATGATATTAAAGGTCTTTTCCTACCTGGACAATTCTGTGATTCTAAATTGGTGTTCCGGGCTTGGTTTAAAACCCTGACTAAGCTTAATATATGTGTCCAGTTCCTATCTGCTGCGTGGTTATTTAAATGAAAATGTTCTCCTCTTGCTTTCCAGGCCCTCTACTTCTCTTCTGCTCCTCTGCCGTCTACCAAGGTGCAAAATTTGCAAGATTATCTACTGCCTCCAATCCCAGCCTTCTCCCATCCATGGGATGCTCCCCAGTCCTGTCTGGTAAGTCTTTTCACATTCAAATACTTCTTAAAAAAGTCATAATACTTCTGAAAGTAGATAAGTAGATCCTAGGGAAATCCACTTTGGGATTGGTAAAGCAAAATGTATTTCATACATTCAACATTTTCTTCATTGAATTGAAGGGAAAGAAGTAAAATAAAAGAATTTTTAGCTTCTTGTCTCTAAAGTTTGAAACAAGCTGAGATGCCTAACTTCAGTGTGGACTAAAGCTCTAAAGAACTTGATAAAAAACATTAGGGACATGACTTGGTTTGTGTGAAAGGCCGAGGAGAACGTGCCATTTGCTTGCAAATCACCTCAGCTGTCCTGGCAAAGCTGCAGTGGGCACTGCCCTGCCACAGTACCTGGAGGATCTTGGGGGGTCAGTGCTGGCTGAAATGCTGTTCCTTCCCTATCTTAAGTTTTCCATAAGGATCACCCAGCAAAGAGAACACAGGCTTTGGACTGGAGACAATTTCTTTTTAGAGTTGGATGGGCAAATACTGGGTTGCTACACAAGGAGAGTGTGATGTGCTTGTTTTCTGAGGTCTGTGTTTGCTTCCAGCGTGTTCCCTGTATGTGTGATACTGAAAGCTATAGAAACCTGCTAGTGTGAATTCTCTGGGCAGCTGCTATAACTGTCCTAACTTCATAGAAACTTCTCTCAGATGTACCAAACTGTCAGCACTAAAGAACACTCTGGGCCAGCTCTTAGAGGGTTGTCTTGGTTTGAAAGACAGGTGTCCGCTAAGGAAGGCAGAAGCCTCCCTTGGAATGGCAGATGCAACCCCCTTCCCTCCGAGTTATTATAATTTTGAAATCAAGGGGGCTTTTAGGCAAAGATGTGGGAAATAGGAATAACAGTTCTTTACTATTATATATCTATACGTGTATAACCAGTCAAACAAAACAACAACAACTATGGCAGTAACAGCAAACAATCACAAACCCAGTCCCAGCCTTCTCGGCTGTCAGGCTGTTTCCCCTCGGGTGCAGTTCCGCTCGCAGCCGGCAGGGGCGCTGGCGGCTCCCGGTGAGCAGGGCAGGTGCGATGGTTCCCCCGCGGCTGCAGGGGGCGCTCCGGAGCGAGCTCGGGGAGCACGCGGCAATGGCGCCCTGGGATCCCGGGAAGGGATGGGACAAAGGCTTCACAAACCGCTGGGCAGCCGATCCCGGTGTCTGGCCGGACCCTCGGGAACAGCAGGCTGGAACGGTGGGCTGGAATGGCAGGGATGAGCACAAATCCTGGGTGGCAGACGAGATGTATCCAAACGGGGACCCCCCCCCGGAGGTCTGGGCAGGCAGGGCGAGCACGGCTACAGCGTAGCGAAGGCTCCAAGCGGTGGTGGCGGGGCAGGGCGGCCACAGCCCGGCTCCGACTGGGGCAGGGAAGGCGGGCTGGGGATCCTGGGGCTTCTCCAGTAGAGAGGAAAAGCAGCCAAAGAAAGCCGACTCCTCTCTCCAAGACCAGACCGACTGCCCACACACCCAGGTGAAACAAAAAGAGCAGCCAGCTCTTTTGTTTTTCTTAAGTACTTAGTCATTTGTTCCCCCTAGCAACATGTATGGGGGAAAATTCCTTTAACAGAAAAAAAACAAACAAAAAAACCAAACAGGAGAGCTCCTAAAACCCCAATAAGGGTCCAGCAATTTCTTGTGGCTTAGGCGATATCTGAGAAGGTTCTGGTTTTGCCCCGCAGACATCTGAAGATGAGAGTTTTGATTCTCAGCAACATCTGGACCTCTCTTACATCCAGCTGATGTGGGAAACTTATTAACCTTTGCTGAGCAGAGTTTGCTTTTTAAAAAATGGATCAAAAGAACATGTTTTGATACATTAAAAAATGCATGTCATAAAACTGCTGTTTCTGTGCCTGCTGAAGCCAAGAACTGCTCAGGCGTGAGAAAGAGCAAAGAGAAAAAAGCCAATAAAAACTATCCAAGCCTAACAGAAATATTAGGAAAGGAGATGAAAGACAACCACCCGGGATGCCCATGAAACAACTGATTTTAATCCCCTGCTGGTGCTACAAGTTTCCTTAGAAAGGGAATTTATAGATGAAGGAAAGATTGCATGGATAAAGTACTTGGTCAGTGCTTGTAACCCTCAGCCTGGGGCCAAAAACTCCTTAAAAGCAAGGAATGACGCTTTTTGTAGATATCAGAAATTCCCCTGTTTCTTGCATGTCCTCTGCAGATCTGATAGTTCTTTAGGGAAGGAGTGTTGGCCTCCAGTCATACAGAAAGGAGGCAGCAAATGTGCACAAGGAGAAGTGCTATGGACTTAGGAGCTGCTCAGTCTTTGGAAAAGTGGAGCTGAAAGAAATTTATGACTGATTAGAGAGGCTGGGAAAGGTTTGGAAATGGTAGCACCAGGTTCGTACTGCTGAGATAAAGCTTGTAATACAGTGGGCTTGTGAAAACCTCCAGGATTTATCCTTATGCAGCAGCATGAGTTTGGACAGTGGCCAGGATGCCATCTGCAAGTGTCCAACAAAAATCCAAAATACTTTATAGAATAGATATTGCTCTCCCTCCACTCCCCAACAGCAGTTCCAGCCAAGTGGGAATGGAGGACTTTTATAATAAGATTAGTGGGCTATAGGCCGCAAGCAGAGAGCTAACCTTGTCTGCCTCCAAAGCCAGGGGTATAATCTCTAAATTAAATTTACATGATTTATCACATCCAGGAAGATGGGTGAAAAAACCAGAAAAAGTAGAGGAGAAGCAAAGAGATGATGGCCATTGGACTGAAGGGGTTTTGTCTTGTCAGTGGTAAAATGTGTAACTCAAACCACTAAAATGGGATTAGTAGTGGGTCCCCAAACCAAATTGTTCTGAAACACAGAGGTTCTTAATATATTGTTTTGAAAATGCAATATCTCAGGACAGCGACCCATCTGTTGTCAGGAGGAATCAGATGGAAAGTGCATTAAAAGTTGGAATTAGTCCCCACTGGGAGATCTGCACTGAGTCATGGTGATATATGGGATCTGTGCAAGGGGAGGAGAGACAATATTGTCCCCGTGATTTATGCATTGCATAGTCACTGCCACTTTCTACAGCATTCCTGTTCTGTTGGCTGCAGACAGCAGCAAAGAGAGGGTCCCCCTGGCTCCTTTGCAGTCTCATTGTGGTGGGGGTTGAGTGGTGAGGCAGCTCTGCTAAGATGGGGGAAATGTGCTTGAAAAGCAAGGACCAGCTCACACAAAATGCAAAGGCCAACAGAAGCTGGCCCAGAAGAAATAGCAGGTTTGATGCATTTTTTCACTTGATGCCTTAATGTATAGAGTCAAAACATAGAAGGATGGCTTGTTTAAGCATCTCAAGTATGTTCCTTCTTCACAGCCAGCTTTCATGGCATCCAATAAAGTCACTGTACGCATGTAAATCCATGGAGGACTCACAGGGAATTTGGGCTGTGCAAGACCACGCTGCCTTTGGAACAGTGTGGGCCTGCAACCAGTCTCAGTCCATGGGTCAAGGAGAGCTAAAACCATGTTTATCTACATAGGCAAAATAAGAATTGGACCTGGGACAACTGCAGCTGCTGAGCTTGTGGTGCTCCTAACGAAACCCACTCTGTCTTTCCTTCTGTGATCCCCTACTCCAGCCCTTCCCACTGCTGCTCAGCTGTACAGGCAGTTGGCTTTCATCCAGCCAAGTGCTCTGATTTTAATTTGCTGCGTCTTGAGTAACAGCTACAACCAGGACAGGTATAAAGCCACATCCTGAAAACCTCCCCTACACACCTTGCAAAGGGACTGATTAAAACTTTCTTGTTATCCCTGGGAAATCTGGGTGCCTCCTAAGGAAGAACTGTGAAATCGTTTCCCTTGTTAACTGCTGGGGTCTTCTTGGAAATCCTATCATATTTCATTTTTATTACCTGTTACTAGAACTACCCAGGTGGGATATTGAAGAACACTTGTCAAAAAAATGTAGCATTCTTCTTTTATTAGGAATAAATGAAATTTATCTCATAATCCAATCTCCTTCTGAAATTACTATAGATCCAGGCAAAGAGGAATCGAAGATAATATATTTTCTTCATTTATTGCATTAGCATTCATCAACTTTCCTTGTATTTTTCCATCTTTTTTTCCTTTTTTTGAAATAAAACCCCCAGGTATTTAAAGGCTAGTAAAGACTATTTTGTTTTGTTTTTGCTGAGTTTTGCTGGTTAGCTGAAGCTGGCACATGGCCAGCCTCACATCCACATAGTCTCTGTTAAAACTTGGTGGGGTACCACTCCAAGGAGACACCTCATTAAATTCATGTTGGCAAATGTTTGTCACCTTCTCAGGAGCTCTGCAGTGATTAAGGTTGGGATTTTCCTCACCTCATCTCTGAGCCAGCTCCTGGAGCCATGCTAACAGGTGCTTTCACAGGTAGCCAGGATTACTTGCCCTCTAAAGTGTCTTTCTCTCTCTCTGCTGTTGAGGTAGCCTGGATGACAGGCCCAGGTTACACACTTCATGTTTTGATGCTTAAAATAAGATGAATTCCATCCTCCAATTCCTTCAAAACTATTTACTTGATTTTTCTTCCCTGCTGCCTCTGGCAAGAGTATGTTTCAGATCAGTTCTTCCCTGCATGAAGAGGTCCTCGCTCAGTTCCTCCAAGGCTTGACCTTTCCCGAGCTTTTGTATTTATGCCACCTGCTTCCCACATTTGACATAGCCCTAAATAGTTTCAATCACCTCATGAATTCTCTTTAGAGTTATGTTTTCCCTTGGTCACCTCTGAGTCTCCTCTCTCCCAACAAATACAGGTCATGTTTGCCCAGTGCTTCTGTGTGAGGTGCCAAGCTGCTGAATCAGTCTTGTATTGCCTGAGCTCCTTCCTCACGGCAACATCTTCTGGGCCAAGCTCTTGCTTACTTGGAATGTTTCAGTGAGGGAGAGGAAGGACACGAGGAAATTATTTTTCCTTGGCAGAGGCTCTTGTGCTGGAGGAGCCCTGGTGCAGCTGAATGTCTCTAGAGTTGTGAGGAGGTTGCTGAAGGCAGTACAGTAGCTCCATGAAGGGGGTTTGTGCCAAAATTTATATGCTGGGAAGTTTTGAGAAAAGTGGAATGGATTAATTGCTCTCTGGCTTTGCCTGGGTGGTTTTGGTTTGGTTTTTTTTTTTTTTTTGGTCATTGTTTGTTGGTTGGGTTTTTTTTCCCCAAAATAAACATTTGGGACCCTCCAGCACACTGGAAAAAAGGTTGGAGGTTTGGTGAGAAGCATCCAGGCCACACATAGATATTTCTCTCTTCTTTAGTTCTTTTCCTATCCAGTTACCCTGAAATTCACTTTCCTATGGTCTGGGTTGTTTCTATAGCTTGGGCACCATAATACTGTGGAGGGAAAGGCCATAAAAGTAGAGCATGGCTCAGCATTACCCAAATGGAACAGCTGTGATATGTGCTGTAGTTTGGGACTGGTTTTGTGGAAATCACTTATCCAGCACTGTATACTGCACAAAGTGGAGCATCTTGATCGAAATCTCAGTTCGCTGCTTGCTGAAATCTAATCCTGTGCCTTCACGTGCTCTCAGGAGCTCTTAGCTTAGGTACACAGCTTGGGACAACAGTGTAAGGAAGGCTGATATGAGAATTGGGTTTTTTGAGGAAAAAGACTGATGAAGAAATGGGAGAGAAGAGAAGCTGTTTAACATTCTGGGCTTGCTCAGATGCATAGAGAGAAATCAATCTTCCCTTTAGTGAGGGATGGGGTGGACCCATCCTGCCCCACTCCTGCTTGTCCTTGCACTGTCCCAGCCTGTTCCTGAGACCATCAGGCTGTGGTTTGCAGTGCATCCCCCTCTTCAGCTCTGTCTCTGCTGCTGGAGCCATCACAGGTTGTGTCTGCCAGAGCTGGCTGATCTTTCACTGAGAAGGGAAAAATATCCACTGTAAACCTCACCCAGAACATCACTGATCTGGAAGAACAGCTCCCAGGAACCAGGCAAGTGAATGATTTATCAAAGGTAGTTTTGACCCTTGCCAGGGTCGTATTAAACACCTTCTTTCTTTCTGCCTGACTGTGCGTAGCCTGGAGAGACTGGGCTCGTTGATATATGTTTTTCCCATCTTATTTGCCATTATCTGAGCCACAGTGAGAGAGTTTCAGTCTTTGCAAATGTGTTGGGCTAAGGTGAGAGGAAAACAAATACAGAAAGGTGGTGTGCTCTGCTGCTGTAGCAGGGGCCAAGTGGTTTCTGACAATTTTAGTGTGAACTATTTATTTGTGAGTCTGATGTGCAGAGTCTGGTGGTCCTTAAGCAGCAATGGTGCTGCATGTAGACAAGTTTTGGTTAATTTCCATAAAAATGAAGATTGTTTTTATTTGGAGGAGGCACTAAGTTCTGTTCTGCAGGGGCAGGAGGGATTCCCCACTCCTTGGAAACTTCGCATCAAAAGCTGATGTCTCACACCCCAAGTTCAGTTCACCAAATTTAGATTCCAAAGCATCTCTGTTGCCCTCCAAACAACCTCCCATTTCATTCTGGAGAGTGTGACAGGCACCTGCACAGGGCTGAGCCCTCAGATTTAAAAGACATGTGCGTGACACTTGGAACACGGTTTAGTGGTGGCATAGCAGTGCTGGATCAATGGTTGGACTCAATGAACTTGGAGATCTTTCCAACCCAAATGATTCTTTGTGGACTTTCCAGCCTTTTACGCTATGAGTGGGAAGGGGAACCTTGTATTTCTCACCTCAAGAGAGAGGTGTCCCTTGTCCTCTGTTATCAGGGTGACAGCACCCTTTGTACCATAAGGTTTTTAACTTCACAGTGGGGCAGTAAGAAAACACTAGACTTTGTCTAAAGAAAAACCTTCGAATCTGCCAAAAACTTGTGAGACAACAAAACTTGCAAAGTGCCTGGAATGTGTCTGATTTATGACCGCTTTGTGGGCGTAATTTTTTCTGCTCGCTGGTCCTAGGCTTTATTTGCTTTGGGAAAATACCACTGTGAGTGTTTCAGTGTGACATTTACAGTTTCCCTCATGCAAATTGGCCCAGCAGCAGCCCAGGGACAGCAGACCATGAACTTATAAGGGCTGGCAGGGAGAGTGTACAGGGAGGTCAATAAGGGGGTGCGATTTCTCCTCCCTGCAGAAAGGGAGCTGGATCAGTGGCTGTGGAAGGATGCTCTGGAGACCTGATGCAGAATTGTTTGTGTTTCGTTTCAGCTGCCCTTTTTCCCAGCTAAATCAAACTGGTATTTTGGGGCTGCACTGCTTAGTTTCAAGCCTCAAGGCATTTTTCTTTCTGAATGATGCTATTTAGTTTATTGTTTTTTTTGTCTGTGTGGTTATTTTTAAGAAAAGCGGTGAGGATATATATTGTTCCTGTCTTCTGCTTCCCCAGACCCTTACACAAATTTGTAAATCATCTGATCCAGTTTTTTTTTTTTGAAAGAGGAAAGGAAGAGAAAACACACTTTGGAGCAGAATTTGAAGGTCTATCTAGAAACAAAACATTTTGGATGAAGGGAAAATCAAGTTCTATAATTGGAATTGATTTTTAAGGTTCACCACGGAGTTTGCACTGCAGTGGAGACTTGAGAGTAGGGAAAAAAGATGCACAATAAGCATGATGAGACAGTGGTATCAGGCACTGTAGAACCTGGTGGTGCAGTGTAAGGTGAGATACTGCAATTCTCTGAAGAGGTGGAGGTGCGAGCTCTAACAGCTTGGAGTAAGGTGCACTATGCAGCAAGAGCTGGCACTGCTTTAGTGTTTGGCTGGATACAGCACTGATTTATCTCAGGAAGGAGTTTCATGCAGCAGGGCACTGTAGGGAGACGGTTGCTTGTGATTTACTCATTGTGCCAAACTCGCTTTGAGTTTTATTTTTAAAAACCCTGTGTAGTCTCTTTTTCCTGCCTCCCTCTCCCGCACTAAGCAGCGCTAAATGCTGCTTGCCACTGAGGACATTTAAACTAATTTTTCCAAAGTGCTGATGAAGCAGGACACACTTTTATTGCTGTCATAACACCGCTCAAGCTCGCTTCCTTGATCGCGTTTGTAAAACACCGACCTTAATAAGTTCGCACCCCAAGGAGCGGCTGGTGCGGGCACAGCCCCTGAGTGACAGCCCATCTGCTGCGTGTCCTGCAGGCCAAAATGACTTCATTACCAGGCAGCACGGAGGGGAGAGCAGGGGCTGGCAGGAGAGCTCAGCTTTGCTGTACCTACCGCTATGCTCCTGCCCCGTTTGATCCCGCGGTGCATGCCAAGGTAATTGGCAGGCTCTGGTGCTCCTGCTGGGTGACTCTTTCATTGCCCAGCACGGCTCCTGCCAGTGGGGAAACGTGCTCTTTGCACGTCAGCACATTTGCACGCTGCTGTAGGACCCAGGTGCACGCAGAGTGAGGCAGCAAGGGGAGGAGAGGGGCAGGGCAGGCCGAAGTACACAGGCAACTGAAGCCCATCTTTGCCTGCCTAGGAAGCGTTAAAAAACCCTTTCAACTAGATGCCCTCAGTAGCACAACAAGAAAAATCTGGAAGTCTGGGGACCCCGCTCCCAACCCAGTAATAACATCCTGTGAGTCTATCTCTGATGCATGTCAAGCTGTGCCAGGGGAGGTTCAGGTTGAACATCAGGAAGAATTTCATCACTGGAAGGGTGGTTAAGCATTGGAATGAGTTGTCCAAAGAGGTGGTAGAGTCACCATCCCTGGAACTGTTCAAGAAATGACTGGATGTGGCACTGAGTGTTACGGTTTAGTGGCATGGTAGGGTTTGGATAAAGGTTGGATTCAGTGATCTTGGAAGTCTTTTTCATCCTTAATGATTCCATGTAGAGCAACATCCATGTGTGACTGCACACACATCCTGGCACTGTGCAGTCCAGGGCTGGGGACAGCCAGCTGACTCTCACCCAAAGCAGTGCAAATCAGGACTGTCTGTGTGTCCCTTCTGAAGAGGAGGCAATTCTGTAGTCAGGCTCGAGTCCGTAGCATGTAGTGCGCTGTCACAGGCAAGAGACATCTCTTCCCTTAGCTGAAAAGAGCTTGAGCCAAGTTCTCTTTGATCTCCTGATCAAATCTGCAAGTTTGCCTCAGCTCCAGCCTGGGGCACTTGCAAGTCAAAGCCAGCCTGCAGCTCAGTTACTGTCCCCTGGGTCTGACCTGCAGGTACGACGGCACTTCTGACTTCTTTGGCTCTCCTGAAAATACACAGTCCGTCCAACCCCAAGCTCATCTCTTTCTCCCTCTTCCACCCTGCATATCTCTCACCCTCTCAGTCCTGCCACTGCATCTACTCCAGTCAAAAAGCTCCTCTGGAAGCAGCGATCCCTCTGAGCAGGCTCTGGAGTGGTTCCTCTCGGCGGCTGCGGCCTCCCTGTGCACATCCACAGTGGCAGCTCAGTCCCCACAGCCAGAGGCCCTACTATTTCAGTCCTGGCCTTGGTCTGGGGAGACTCTGGTGGCAGATTGTGTTGTGATTCAGTAAAAATGATAAAAGGTTGGGTGTTCACAGAGCTGTACATGCTTACAGCTGACTTAACAGTAGCTAATTAATTTTCCCACTGTTGTGATTCACTGGGACAGCATTTTGTCCAACTGTGGCTAAAACCCTCTCCAAAGCTTTGTCCTGTCAAAGAAACTGACACAGGATGATAGCAGACCCTTGTGTTCTCACCCCCTGCTCACCCCCTCTTTGCTTCTTCCTGTTCCTTGGCCTATTTTTTGGGTCCAGATGAATATGGAAGTGGCCCCTAAATGAAAAGAATAGACTACTAAGTCTTGCTGGTGTTTTTATGTGAATTATCTCCTGCCTTATGTTCTGCTTCTCCCTCTCAGTGTTTCTTGGTTAGGATGTTGTGCCTTCAAGTCATGTCTTGATGAGAATCAGACTGGGCACTGAGTCCTGTAGGGGAATCAGATGTTAGGGGTAGCGATTGAAGCTTTTTGGCAATTTGCTTTCAAATGTCTTGGCAACAGGAACAATTTAGAGCTAATGAAATAGGTGAAGAGGAAAGAGGAGGTCATCTCTCAGGCTGGAAAAGGCAGCTTGTGTCATTTGCTCAACACTGGCTTTAAGACAACCCAGCTGTCCCAGAGAAGAAAATGTTGTGGGTTTCTTGTCCCTCTTTCTCTTTGATATAGGCACTCACTTTGTCTGCAAGAAGGGTTGAGGCATATCTGGGCTGAGTGGGGCTCTGCTGGGGCTGAATAAGTGAGGAAATAAAAGAAAATCTTGATGGCACAGACCATGTTTCTTTGCCATTTAAAGGAGCTCATGACAGTAAAAACTGTTTGCAGAGTCATTGCAATATTTGTATAGGTGTGAGCAAACCCTGGCCTTTGTCTGGAGGAGAGGGAACCGTGGATCACATCTCTGAACTTCCTCCATCCTCCCCAGATCCCATGGTGTCAACCTTATTGGCTAAGGAAGCACAGAATTGATATTCTGGACTTGTCAATATTCTTGTCCAGCATTTTTTATCCTGCTCTCTCTCATTGCTCTCTCCACTGCAGTTGTTTTATTTTTGCTTCTCTTGATTTCCACCTCTACTCCTTTGTGACATGACCTTTCCACATCTTTAAGTTCATGGTCCTCATTCTGTGTGTTTGATACAATTTTAAGTAGTTTTGTAGTTTCTTTTCCTTCCTCAGTCCCTCTGGAAGAGATATCACTCGGTCAGGTCATAATTTCTTTTCCTTCTATAGATTCCAGCTCCACTTCTCCACCCTGCTGTTGTAACTAAGGTCCCTCAGTCCCAGACCAACTCCCTGCATCCCTGTCACAAGCTCTGCATGCCTTTGTAGTGATCATTTGTTAGGCTGCTGTCAGCAGCTAAATGCATGTTCTGATATTCTCCCTGTCTCTGTGTCGTTGCTGAAGCTCTGTTGGTGAATTCAGCCTCGTGTCCTGGATGTCTGAGCAAGGTGATTGGGGACTTTCTCATCCCTGTCTCTAAGCCCAGGGAAGTGGCCTGGTGAGAAATGGAGATGTTTTCTCCAGTGTCAATGCCATGATCGTGCTGCCATGTGGGATATTGCTTTGGGAGGAGGCAAGAGCCATGGTGGGTGCTGATTTACTGTATTTTGGTTTGTGCCCTTTGCCTCTTCTCCTGACTCTGGCCACCACTGAGGAGAGTTTGGCCCTGCCATCTGTATTTCCTCCCTCAGGTATCAATACACATTGATAAAGTCTCCCTGAGGGTTCTCTTCTCCAGAGAACAACCCCAGCTCCCCCAGCCTTCCCTTGTACATGAAGTGCCCTTCTCCCTTAGACATTTTCCTGGCCCTTTGCTGGACACCCTCCGATACATCCATGTTTCTTTTGTTCTGGGGATCCCAGTACCGGACACAGGACTCCACATGTGTCTCACCAGTGCTGAGTGACCACATCTGCCTTGATCTGTTGGCACTGCCCTGCTGGCACAGCCTGTGGTGCTGCTGACTGCCTTGCCATGGGGGCACATTGCTGGCTCACATTCAGCTCGTCCACCAGGACAGCAAGGTGCACTGCATGCTTCAGTGTCTTTCCATTTAATTTGTGTCATTAGTGTTTCTTCTGGCTGCTGGAGCCATTTCTGTTTGCATTAGAGTGTTCCAGTTTTCACTGAGTATTATCAGATAGCAATTTGATGTGAAATGGGCAAAAGCTGATTGGAGGGCCAAGGCAATTCTCTCCCTCATCATCTTCCAGAATAAGCACTGCTGTTGTAAGCTCCAAAAACACCTGTGAATGAAAGAATGTTCTTAAATTCTTGGATGACTTCCAGCATCTATCTGTGGGGAGGATAATCTTTCTGTGAAGAAAGGATGGAAGCCTGTGTGTATACAAAAGTGACATTAAACTGAGCTACCCTTCCACTCACATTTGTTAATAATCTATTGCATATGTTTCATCGGCTTAAAGGCCCACTGTGAATTTCTTCCTGGGAAAAGGAGCCTTGCACAAGGTGGTTCTCTAGGCCCTAGAGACGAGCAAGTCTTCCTCAAATATTGTGAATCATTGATGGGTATTTGTTCCAAGCTTTAATCACTCCTGTCATACCAGCCTCATTTTTACCTAGGTGACTGTTCCTTGTGGCAGGAGGGTGAGACAGTGGCACTTTCACATCAGAATGGAGATGTCTCAGCACAGCTGGGAATCCCCAGGGCTTACTTGGGAGTGATTCAGATCCTCTGAACAGTGATAGGATAGTAGGAGAATTTGCTTCTGAAACAACAAAAAGGGCTTTCCAAGGTCCTTCAGAGAGCTGTCTGTTGATTCAGACTTCCACATTGAACATGGCAATCATTTCCCTGAGCAAAATTTCAGAGAATTGCAGCCTCTTCAGCAATCCCTTCTCTATCCTGTTGTCTTTGATAACAGGCTGTTCAGCAGACATGGAAGAAACTGCCCAACCTTTTTCCTCTGCTTGTGGCAATCCTCAGGCATTCCCCCATTCCCACATTCCCCTCTCCCAGCACCATCAGAAAAAGCCTGTGTTGCTCTCCAATGAAAAAAAATTCCACCCAGCAAGTGAGAAGTTTCTTTGCTGTGGAGGGTCAGCAGCAGGTGGATTACACCCTGAAAATCCCCTGCCGGTTCTTGGAAAATAGGATTTAGATGTTTGTATAAAGGCAACTTTTATTAAGCAAACTGCTATCCAGTTGGCTCCCTGGAGTGCTCAGCTACATGAATTTAGGAAGCTTTTAGCCAGGAAATTGGAGGGACATGGTTATCTGTCACAGGCTTAAAAACCCTGCCACTACCCCCAGGGGTGATGCTTCTATACAGATGCAGGGAAAAATCCATATGTACTCCAAACAATGAGGAGGGGAGCATGACTACCAGGTGATAATATCTCCATTTAAAATCAGGAGAGTCCTTAATTTATCATGAGGTGTTTTTGGGTAGTCAGCTAAGAGAACCTGAGGCCTGTAAACACCACAACTTCCTGTATTTACCCATATGATGGTTTTGTTTGATGTGATTGCTTTCCGAAATATTGACAGTAAAGTGCTGCTGGTAGGTTTAGGAAGGAATTGAGCAACAGCCTTGTTTCTGAGGGTGGAAGTGAGGAAGGTATGGCCATTACTTGGAGGAACACTGTACATGTGCATGCATGTGTACTGCATATTTTAGAAGAAGCACTCGTGGCTGAGGTGCACATCACTGCTCAGGAGGACCTTATGAACACAACCTTTGGGCTTAGTGTGAACTGATCATATTCCTCAGGGAAATGAAAAAGCCTGAAGGTTGTCATCTTCTGCCAGCTGCTAATAGCTCCAGGGGCCTCGCCTGAAGACCTGAAAACTCTGTGCTATGGCACACATGACACCTTTCATGGGATCATGTTCACCTGTGCTAACATGATTATGGCATTAAGAGCTTCCACACTGTCATAAATGCAATCAGAGGTGCTCTTTTATTGTTTTATTTCTCTAATGGAGTTGGGAGATGTTTGCACCGAGTAGTAGTTGATATGGTCCTGAAAAGCTTGAATGTCAGGGACGAAGTCAAGAGAGAACTGAGACTTCTCCAGAATTGGAGTCTGGGTCCAGACAAAGATCATCTGAGCTCAGGGAGATAAATTCTAGTTGCAGGGAAAAAATGGGCCCTTGTTTTTAACTAAACTTTTTTTTTCCCCTCATGTGGCATTTGGGCCTTTCTGTCCTTGTCCAGAGATGTCCTCTGGAGAGATGGGTGACGTGCCTGCTTTGCTGCACAGCATGTGGGGCTGGTGAGGACTGGCAGACAGCACTGAGGCCACAGCAGCATTGCAGTCACCTCCCTCCTGATTAATGGGAGCAGACAGGGACCAAATGGGTCATAAATGTGCCCCTGAGCTGCAGGGGTGGTGCACCCTGTGATGGACCCTGGGGGGCTTGTCCTGACATCATCTGGAGGGGGGAGCCTGCTGGACGGCTGATGTGGGGTCAGGGAACGGCTTAGACAGACAAAGTTGTCTCAGAAATGCCTTTGGGTCTCACAGCTCAGACACAGCCAGTGACACCTCTGTCTGCTCTCATCCCTGTGGAGGGACAAGGCTCAGCAGAGCCACCTGGACACAGCCTGAGTGTATTTCTGTGTGCTGTGCCAGACGCAGCCATGCTGGACACTGCCCTTGCCGGACCCTGCCTTGCTGGACCCTGCCTTGCCCGACACTGCTGTGCAGCTCCCCACAGCTCCCTCAGGCCATTGCTGCTTGCAAACAGTAATTGCACATTATCCTCTCCCTGCAGAGGGGCAGCCAGGCTGGATATTGCCTTAGTGTACAGAGAATATGGGAAGAAGGTGATTTTTGAGCTAATGAGACCTTCCAAAAACAAAGCTTTCTTTGCAAAGGTAATATTCTCCCGTTCTTCCTTTCCCCTCCCTGTCCCCCAGCGCTCCCTTCTTCCCATTCCAGGTGCTTCTGCTTCTGGAAAGACATTTATCATTTCTCCATCTCTAACGGTAGATTTTTTCCCCCTCTCTTGCTCTCTCATTTTATCTTGCCCAAGGGGTCTGTGCTACCTTTTATTAGCTGACACTTCACTTCTGCAGATGGAAATGACACTAATGGAATGTGGCTGAGGCTTTATTACAGAAATGCTATTCGCCCTGCACAAGCAAACTTCCAAATAATCCCGCAGGAAAGAAATAAACCTTGAAGACAGCTGCAGGAGCTGCAGATGAAAAAGAAGACAGGAGAAGGGACTGATGTATTAAGAAAGGAAAAAGAAATAGGGAAGGGAAATAAACAGGCCAGGGCATATTCTTTTGTGTCCAAAAAGAAAGCAAAGGTAGTTTAACTGAGAATCAGCTGCGTTTTATGTCCAGGTTGCTGGCAGAGGTTTCTAGGTGAGAAGATGGGACATTGACAGCCCTCTGCCTGGCTGTCACTCCTGTCATTGCCCCAGCTTCTTGCCTAAAAGCTGTGCCGGTAAAATAATTGCTAAGGATGGTGGATGCTGTTCTCGAAGCTTTGGTTTTGCTGCTGTGAACAAGCAAAGGGTTTTCAAGCCAGAGGGTTGTCTCACCAAACACAGCTGTGCTGACCCAAGCTGCCAGGCCTGGGTCTTTTTGCTTTTCCTGAACATGAAATCCCACCTGTGACACACTGAGAGGTGACATCACTGTGTCCTTGCACTCTGATCCCTTCTCAGCTTTAGTGAGGCCAGACCATCTCTCTGCACCATGAGAAGGAGCTGTTAACGCTTGCAAAGGACCCCTGAGAGCTGTTCATGAATCTTGCCCCTTGGCTGCTGCCAACTTGAAACCCCAGCACATAATGAAAACCAAATGGTTGCACAGATAAAGAGCCAGAAGAGAGAGAACAAACATCTGGGAAGGGAGGAGGGCAGCTGACTGGGAAGACTCAGAGAAGGTGAGAGAAGTGACATTTGCTTAGCAGCAGCCTCTGTGGTTGTTTTTCTGTGTTATTGATGCTTGCTTTTCCCTCCCACTTTTATTTTCATGGTGTGTCTATTACCTCTATGGCTCATTAGGCAACAAGATGCTAATACTGTCTATAAAGCTGCAGGATAGATAACCCCCCTCCTCTGTTCCTCTCTGTGCCTCTTTTTTTCTTTATTAGATATCTATTTTTGCTTTGTTTTGTTTTGTTTCCTCTCCATATCATTTTCCCCTGGCTCCCTTCATTCATAGTGTAGCTCAAAGGAGAATTATTTCAGGAGCTGAAAACTTTCCTTGCTCTCTCCTTCTCCTGCTGTAGGAATTTATTCCTTCTCTTAAACTAGTTAACCATATTAAAAAAACCCCCCAGTTGGTGGCATATTGAGAGATGTTACACTGGGGAATGATTCCAGCAGGAGTAGCCTTTGTATTGACGAGTTTGAATTGGCAGGAAACCCAGGTGGGGGACAGGAGTAAATTAACCCAGACTCAAAGAGGCCACAGAAACAGAAACATTCGTGTTGATCCACACCAGAAAAGGCAACACAAGCAGCCAGTTTGTGGCTGGTTCTCCCTGCTCACTTGTTGGCTCCCAGACTAGCTGGCTTGCTCCTTGTGGAAGGAAGCCACTGCCAAATGGCCGTCTCTTCATTGTGACCCTGGCTCCTTCCAGAGCAGCTACCACCCAGAGGAGGGTTGGCCTGTGGGGACATGTGTGCAGTCACCCCCACACATCCATCATCCATGTGCCTCTGATGGCAGATGAGAATTTTATTTATAGCACAACCTTTCTTTCTTCCTTCACCAAAGCACTTAAGGGTGTTGTACATCATCATAATAAAACCCATTACAATAAAATATTACCTCTAGAATCTTTGAAAATGAAAGCCAGGCAGAGGAAGCTCAGAGAAAGTGGGAAAAGCAAGGGCAGGAGTAAAGAGTGGGCATTTTATGTGTTTGAGAAAGACTATATTGCAGGTGGAGCCTGGGGATCACACAAAGGTCTTGAGAGTCTTTGCAGAAATGGGGTGAGACAGAAGCAGACAAAGCTTGGACAAAAATCGAGGGGATGGCTGTCGGGGTCCCTTCCCCCCTGCCGTGTAGCCCTGGGAGAGGGGCCCTGAGGGCACAGACACGGGGTTTCCCTGCCCCTGCTCAGCCTCGTTCCCATTGGTTGGTTTGTGTTCCCCTGCGCAGGCAAGGACCCTCAGGTCCTGTGATTGCCTCAGTTCCTCAGCAGATCCCGGCCATGCGGCTGGAGAAATAAACATCTCTCTGAAACATCGATCAAGAATCAGTCCATATATATTTCTTTTCCATGGGCCTCGTTGTTTGATACACGTGTTGCAGCTTCCCTACTGTAACAAATAGTGGATAACACAAGCAGAATGATCCCCGATCCCTAAGGACAGCAACTGATTTGTGAGTAAACTCTGGATTTCTCTTCTTGTTTTTGTTTTGCTGTTCCATCTCTAAACTATGGAGGAACTGTGGAAAGACTCTTGGCTCTCCGAGCTGCATATGGACATTCATCTTAAACTTGAAAAGATTCTTGAACAACGATTTGTAAATTTTAGCTTAATTCAAGCTCAAAAGGAACTGAAACACTTCCTGCCATGGTTGTTTAAGAACTTTTTCTATGTTTCTTGGGATTTGATTCTTACCAAAGACTTTTGGAAGACCGTTTGGACACAGTTAATTTCTGAGTCAAAATATACACCGATGGAAGAATATTTTCGTGAATATTATTTAATTACCAAGACTGTTGAGCAATGTCAGCTGTGTCCTTGCAAAGTTAAAACTGCTTCAGGGACCGTGCGACCCAGGCCACGTGGACCGAGCGCTCTGCGAGCAGCAGCGAGGCAGTTCCCACGTGCGGGCAGAGTGACACGAGCCGCAGTGTCGGCAGCGGAGTGAGGTGTGGCGGGAGCCTGCCCGGCCCCGCACAGCGTGTGGTGGAGCGAGCCCCGTGAGAGGAGCGGCACGTGGGCGACGGCTGGCGGCAGTGGAGCGGAGCTGCGCCTACCCGAAACGTGCGCTGGAGCAGGGCGTGGGGGGGTCGTCGCTTGGGGGCCCGGCCGAGACATGGGTGCAGCCCCAGGCAGCCGCAGCGCAGCTGAGAGCAGAAGCGGCAGCACGCGGGGAGCTGAGCGGTGCGGCCCAGCCCGGCCCGCATGGCCCCGAATGTGACCCCGGGAAGAGCGTGCAGGCACCAGCAGCTCCGATGGCCCCAGCAGCCCTGGCAGTTCCAACATGGAAGCGAGCGAAGACAAAAGAGAAAGCAAAAACGCAGTGAGACAGAAAACAGAAGCCACTCAGAAAAAGGAAAAAATCATCGTAGCTAAGGTTTTAGGAATAGTAAAATGGTATAATGTTAAGCAAAATTACGGTTTTATAACAAGACGTGACAACCAGGAAGACATATTCGTTCATAGAACTGCTATAAAAAAGAATAACCCTGAAAAATACATCCCAAGTTTCGGAGATGGAGAAGTAGTAAAGTTCAAAATTGTGCAAGGTAGAAAAGGGTTACAAGCAGCAGAGGTCACTGGGCCTGATGGTGTTTCTGTAAAAGGCAGTATATATGCTAAAAATCGTAGTCATGTTAGACAATATCTCCTTTATAAGCCCCCCCTACAGTCTCCCTTTCCTAATCCCACCTTCCTCTTTTACCCTATATCCTATTACCCCCAGTGTATTCCCAATCCGTTTTTTCACCCATGGTTTCCCTCAAAAAACCATGCTTTTGCCAATTGCTTCCCCAAAAATCCGTTTCCAATGCCGAGTGGGGGATGAAGAGGGGGAGGGAAGAAATTAACTATTGTTGTTTAGAGTTCCAACAGGTACAAATGGAAGAAACCCTCTCCTGCCTCAGTTTCCCCACAAAGCATGCTCAGAGAGTCGTGTCTCCCTTCTGTCAGCCCTAAGATGTTCCAGAGAATCTGTTTGGACATTTAAAGACTCAGGAGGGTGGCTTGTTTTGTTTTGAAACTCTTCTTGTTATGTTTATCCAGTTGTTTTCATTCTCCTTTTATTAAAATAAAACGGGTGAGGTGTTGGGGTCCCTCCCCCGCCGTGTAGCCCTGGGAGAGGGGCCCTGAGGGCACAGACACGGGGTTTCCCTGCCCCTGCTCAGCCTCGTTCCCATGGGTTGGTTTGTGTTCCCTGCGCGGGCAGAAGGACCCTTGGTCCCGTGACTGGAACAGTTCCTCGGCAGAGCCCCGGCCAGGCAGCTGGAGAAATAAACATCTCTGGAAACATCTAGCAAGAATCAGTCCATATATATTTCTTTTCCATGGGCCTCATTGTCTGATACATTGTGTTGCAGTATCCCCACAGTAACAGATGGCAAAGACTGCTTCACTGGATTGATGTGCTCCAAATCTGGGAACACTTTGGAGGAATGTCTGGTGCTCAGAGTGGGACTACCTCTCCCCAGTTTCCTTTTCACCTTTGCCCAGTAAATTTTTCCTTGTGGGAGGGTCTGTGGTGAATTTGAGGAAGGAGCTGGTATCTTTTTCATGTCCAAGAGCCCACCATGGTATAACTGGCAGCAGATGTGGGCTGTGATGGTGGGAGGTATGAACAGATGGGGACTAGACCTGGCCTGAACTCTCTTTTTCATTTTTTCCTGCTATTTTGTTTCCTACTTTCCCCTTCCTCCTGTTTCTTGAAATCTTTTGTGGATGAAAGCAATCTTTCATTTTCTGTTTATAGAACTATTCCTTGGCGTAGTTTTGGCTCTTTTGCACATCTCCCTTGAGCAGTGTGGTTTTTTGCTTCTTGTTTAGGCTCAAAGTTACATGGGCAGCTTAGTCTGCCTCGTCCTCCTCTCGTGTTCTACCCAGAAGTGTTTATCCCCAAAGCCCAGCACTGTTCTCTTGATCATTTTGGGTAGCCAGAGTCTGGCTGTATATCCACAAGTGGAGTCTGCCCACAGCAGAGGCAGTGCTTGTTCATTGTGCAGTCACGAAGAGACACCAGAGAATGTGCTGACCTTGTGATAATTAATGGATTGTGGGGTAATGGTTCTGTGTGACGCATTAGATGCAGAAACGGGATCCAACACTTCTACATTTAGGATAATTGAAAATCTGAGACATTTATTATTTTGGGCACACTACAGTAACTTTGGTCTTTAAATCTTAAATTAATTATTTCAGACATTTACAGGAAGAAAACAAAGGGCTGGCGAGTAAGGGAGATACAAGCAGTCCATGGACTGGTCATTCCAAGGAAGGGCTTTACTGCTGTATGCTATTCCCCTGAGAGACCTGGGGAGAACTGGTGCTGGACCAGCAAACCATGGACCTTTCTTAATCATTGTGGTATGCTGGCCAAAGTCTCATCAGTCAGTAAAATGCTTCACAGGACAGCGCCTGAGGAGTAAGTGCATCAAAAAACCACGTGGGTTGAGGAACCAGCCACTGTTCTTTGCTATATCCAGAGCTGTGACTCCAACAACTGCTCAAAAGTCTCTTTCGAGGTTGTACCTCATGGGCCCTGTGGTGGTGAAGCTGCTGGAGCACAGATGAGAGTTTGCCACAGTTTAAACCTCACTCCGTGACCTGGGCTTGGCCATTTCCCCCTCTGCTCCCTTTTCCCAGAGATCAGAGCCTCTTTTGGGGCGGGTTTGTCCCGCACTGGTGCTGATGGTGATGTTTGGGCTGTTCCTGTTGCAGTGCCAAGAGCAATCCTTGGAGTGGCTGCTGCATCCTGGGTGTGGAGCACCAGCCTGGCTCCTTGAGCACCTTGCAGGGTTTGCTCAGGTGAGCAGAGACAATTTTCTGTGAGAATCACTTTGCCAGTCGAGTGCTCTGGCCTGTAACAGCCCATCACTACGGTCTCACCTGTTATTTGAGCATATAGCAGGTGGCACAGTTAAGGGGAGAGATCTGTAATAACAGGCCTAAGTAAAGGGATTGTAACCAGGCTAATAAAATCCATTTCCCTCAGTTGCTCCATTATAGCAGTCCCCCAGACTGAGCTTTTGCTTCACAAAGAAGGAACCACACTCTGCTATTTTAAAACAAGCAGACAAACAACTGCTTGTTTCAGCCTTCTCCTCCCACTCATTTGTGAGTGTGGGAGGGGGTGGCACAGAGCAGTACAAAATTTTTAAAAATGGGGAAATAAAGAAGAGAGTTAGAAAACTTGAAATCCCTGTGAAAGATATTTTTCAGTGCTCTGCTTTCTTCCCTGTCCATAGCTTATTTGTCCTGTGTACTGTCCTGTGTACTGTCCCTGTCCATAGCTTCCCTGTCCAGTGTACTCCTGATGAGAATAAATGCAACTTTTCTTTGGTGGGAGAAAAGTCAATGGTGGGAGCAGGGAGAATTCAAGCATCTAAATCTAGGAAATGAAACAGTGTGCCCCACCCAGGAGCCTCATGTGTAGTTGTACTGATCTTGAGAGATGTGTCTTTCTCCTGCAGCAATAGAAGGACGCAAAGATTATTGCCTGTAACCCCCAAGTGCACAGAGAAGCCCTAGCTGAATTTCCTGTTTAACTTTTCTTTTGCCTGCCTTTTGTTTTCTCTTTCAATCCTTTCAAGTGTGGTCAAAGGATTGTTTTATTCTCCTCTGGATGGTGTGTTTGATCTCTAATTAGACAGTTTTCTCCTTTCAGCTGCCACAGACCAGGTTACAAATCTCAGATTTGAAATGAGAGTGGTGATAACGGAGGTGGTGCCCTGTCAGAGATTGGGCTCACTGCCTTTCAGGCTGACTGGAAAAGTCAAAGAGAAAATAAATGTAAACAGCAACATTGTGCTGTCCTTGAGAGGCTGTGTGGAGGAAAGAGCCTTGGCCAGGACCATTGGCTCAGTGGGGTGACAAGGAGAAGGTTTGCTCCTGCAGATCCTTCCCCCTTCATTCACATTTCATTCACAGCTTCCAAGTGAGATTCCCAAATGCTTCCTAAACCCAAGATACTCCAGTATTTTGTGGTCAGTATTGCCTCATACAAGACTGACAGTCACTTCACTCTGCAATGGTAGCCTCTCTTAAATTGATGTTGCTATTCCCAAGGGCCAGTTGTGCTTTCTCTATTCTGAAAAAAACCCTTGCTAAAGTCAGTGCTTGTACCTAAAATTTCCCAGGCGCTTATTAAACGATTCCTGCCAATAATATTTACAGATTTTTTAGCTGCAGCAAAAAGTGCTATTTCCTTCCAGCCATATCTACCTCTCCCACAGCACATGATAAGGAGTCAAGGACAAATAGACAGATAGTCTGAAGACTGGCTGGATCATTGCATCTGTACTAAGTGTTCCTGCTCCTGCCTGGACATGACAGTCCAATTTCATGAATCTGAAGTCCAACACCTCCCATGGGCACTACTTCACTTGTTGTTTCTTTCCTTTTGATTTCTCTTTGAAAATCCCAGTTCGTTTCATGGTCAGAGAACCCTGTCTTTGGTCCCCTCTGTTCATCAGAGCCCTTCATAACCTGGCATAGGATGAAAGGACTGTATAGATAATTTATGGGAAATCAGTAATTGAATCTTCGCTGTTTTCATAAATCATATCTCCCAGCTATCAAACAGCTGTGGGTAGAGTAACATATTCCAAAACCTGCGTAATTGATGACTCCCTTGCAATAGTCCAGCACACAACTGGCAATTTTTCCTTCCTCTCAACAATGTTTTGAAGTTTTCAGCGAGGAAAGCTCAGTATCTGAGCAGACCTGCAAAGTGAATGGCCAAAGTCGTTAAGGAAAAGATGCTGATAAAAGAAGAATGTAATCCAAATTGATGGGTAAAATGAATCCTTCATGCTTTTTCCTAAAGGGATTGGGAATGATGAAAGCACCTGAGGAGAGGAGCTTTATCTCTGAGGCTGGTTTATGGGTGGTATTTATGCAGCAGAGACGTGCCTGTGAAAATGGGATGTGAGGGAAGCTGGTTACAGATGGGCAAACACGGTGAGCATCACTCGCCTCGAGGCTTCTCCTGAAACCCTCCCCTCAGCAAATCCTGAAGGCAGACCCTCACCCATTGTGGGCTGAGGTCAAGTGCCAGTGAAGTGCTTCAAATTTATTTCATCCAGGTCCTGACTGGGATCTGAATGCTGGTGTCTGCGGAGGCAGCCTGTGTGTTTGTCACATGCTGTTTCCCTCTCCGCTCCAGATGCTGCAGGAGCCCAGGTGAGCTAAACAGGCCAGGAAGGATGAGAAAAACCATTACTGAGTTTTCTGCACTGAGGAGACATGAACTTTGATAGAATCCCCCTGGCTGTAATCTGGCTGTGAAAGCAACTACTGACTTCACCTGCTTTGGATTCTGGGGCTCAGCCTGCAGCCCCTGTGGCCACACATGGCCAGGCAGACAGGCTCTTACAGCAAGAGCTTTTCTGCTGTTTGCTAGCAAGGAAAAAAGCATTTTTGTACCTTGGCTAACCCTGACTACACAGCCTAGGGCTGTGTGCTTTATGGCTGAGCCTGTAAGAGTGTCTGCAGCTGTCATAGAAACCTGCAGGCTGTCTTGTGCACTAGAGCTGCTGTAGAAAATGATGCTCTGTTTTGGCAGAAAAGAGGTCCTGCAAGCCAGGACCAAAGCACATCGAATGATGTGTGACTTTTCCCATCCATTTAACAAAGGTGTTTGCTGAGGCCTGTTGGAAATGTATGGCAGATTTACAAGATCCAGAGAGACATGGTAATATACTGTTCGTGTGTGCTGCTGCTGCTGCTAACTGGATGTTTGTTTAAGCCCACAGTACTGCTGTTTCAACACAGAGAAACCTGCATAAATTACCCTGTTTTTCCTGAGGGAAAAATGATTTTTCTTTAAGTTTCACAGCTCTTCAGTACTGGAGACCAAGAGACCTGAGGCCAAGTAACCTTGCAAAAGCCCTTTCAGGGTGTGCCCTCATTAAAGTTTTAGGGGGGCCATTTTGAAGGGACTTTCCTGATCATCCCCTCCTGGTGCTTTTTTTGCACTGGGGAGTGGAGTGTAAGGGGGAGGGGGAGCAATGTCCATCTGGGAAAAGGACAGAGCTTTATTCCAGTGAAGCAAGGCTCTCTCCATCTGGTTGGTTGTAAATGCAACACAGTGAACCTTGGAACTGAACTGCACCATACAGGCATTCTGTAACCTGAGTTAGGGATGCAAACTTCTTCAAAGGCCAGCTGAAAAAAAAATTGGCTACTGTTTTCATGAAGTACTGACCAAAAAAGTAGCTCCCAAAGAGATTAACAGTTGCCCATACTTAGCCATGATTCAGCCTGGAGTGATATGAGGTTCCAGTTTGCTGTGGACTCTTGGATCAGGATGCAGCTGCAGCATCTCTTCTGCACCTCTGCCACGGCCCAGGACACCTACTCAGAAATGGGTCCTTTTATCTGCTATTTGGCCATTCTTCTTGTGGGTGCTTTGTTTGCTGCCACTGTTAAATGGAAAGTCAGGCAGGTGCTCTGAGGTTTGGGGATCTGTCCTAAGATTTAATTGAAAAGATTTTGCTAAATTTGTTTGCCTGTGTTTAAAATGAGAAAAGTCCCCTGAAGGGAATAAGACTCTTAAATTCTGCCACTACTGAAGAATTTACGTGCTCTGAATTTTAAGTTCAGGGTTTGGTTGTTTGCTTTAGTTGCAGGGAAGCCTTACATAGATTTTCTGTTTCCCTGGCCCATCACAAAGCACTGGTTTCACTGTCCCCCCAAGTGCTGCTGCAGAGCTGCCTCATCAGGACTCTGTTTCCAGAGAAGTTTTCATAAATTGACTCCCATCTTTGGGCTTCCTGTGGCTTTCTCTGGGGAGGAACCCTGTGACCTGTCCCAACCTCTCCTCTCAGCAGTGCACAAACGCGGGATGCCAACCTTAACAAAGAGATCACAAAACTTTGTTAAACAAGGTGACTTAAAAGAAACAAACGAAAACACCAAGTGACACTCCATGGGCCACTTGCGTGTCCATGGGAGTTACAGGGGTTCCAATACCAGCCTATAACACTCTCCTGAGGAGAGCTGGGGAGGGTTGGAACTGCAGCTACCAAAATCATGGGAGGGATCTCCATGGAAAAGAGGGAATCCAGAGGGTACCCATGGTGAGAAGCAGCACTGCAAGATGCTCTCCACAGCCACAGCTGTGGTCTGGGTCACCCAGGAGTGATCACTGCTCCCCTCTGCAGCAGAGCTCTGATTGCAGAGCTCACAGGGATGCTGTGATCACTCCTGGGCTACCTCTCATATCTCAGGCCCTCCCAGAAAAGTTAGCTTGAGTCTAATGATAGCTTATCTAGTTATTTTAATTAGGTATATAATCATTAATAACCTGCCTTAATTACAGGTTTTCTTCTAATGTAAAAGATTCCAATTAAGGTTCATTACATGGAAAATCTGTAGTCTGTTATTTCACTCTTAAGATCATCCAGAACAAAGAGAGGACATGCAGATGCTGAGTTTCTTTTAAGGGCTGTATTTTAATTAATTCCAGCTTCTGAAACAATTAATGGATTTACTCATAGTATCTCAGGAAATTCATGCTCATCTCTAGAGAGAAATTGCCATGAGCTCAGGGAAGATAGGCTACTTTTCTTACACATTACTGAGAACCAAAATCTTAAATACAGTGTGGAGCTCATCTTGGGAATTTTGTGCTGGTGGCTTTGCCTGAAAAGACTGAAAATTCCCTCAGGGTAAAGAAATCCCCTAGGGTACTACCACGGGCAAACATGTCTTAGAATTACCTGGGAGCTTCCTAACATCCTGGATTCAGCAGGAGGGAGGGTCCTTGGTGTGGTGGCAGAGCGACAGGGATCACATGCCACCCCCATGCTGCCCTAGGGACAAATCCAACACTTAGCCATTTGCTTCCTTCAGCCGACCACTGCCTCCAGCAGGGAAGGCACAGTGGGGTTGATCAGCCTTCCTGATCAAGGAAGATCATCTGAAGAAGCATCTTGGCATCTTTTCCCACCCTCTTTGCCTGTAGAGCAGTGGTTGTTTGCAGTTTTGCCACGGGAAATGTGGCCAGTCCCTCTCTAGAGAGGAGGCAGAGGGGGCCTCTCCTGGTCCTCACTCTGCAGTGCTGAGCAGACTGGAGTTGTCTGCTGCACCACAGACTTCCTATAATGCCTCATGTAGTTATCTAATTTCCCTTTGGGTCTCCTCCCTCTCAATGAAAATTGTTTCTTCTCTCAATAAAGTCTGGAGAGGGCTTCAGACAGCATTGTTTTACTGATCGTCTGCTTTGCTGGGGCTGTGAAGCCAAGTGCTACACAGATACATGTCCAAAGGGAGGAGGCAGACTCGTTTGCCTCTTGTAATGAGGAAGGACAGATGCTTCCATCACTTTTAAGGGGAAGTTTTTGTTTTACATTGCTTTCAGCCTCATTGACAGCAAACTCTTCTGAGAAACTGAATGTAAATCCTGGCTGTTTTTCCTTTTCTTGGTGTTGAGTAGATTAACCACAGACAAAGTCTGGAGACTGGTGGCTACTCAGCCAGCCATTGATAATCCCCTAAATAGACATCATCTGTGGATGAGGAACGAGGTGGAAGGGTTTCAGTACTTCTTTCAAAACCTTTTAATATTTCATATTTTTGTATCATGGCTTGCTGAACCCTATAGGAATCTGTAGGAATGCCTATGCTTTGCCACTTGGAGCTTAATGCTTTGCACTAATATTCCTCCTCATTAGGAGGTTGGTAAAAGCTTGGCTCTTGCATTTTCCATTGTGTGATGTGGAGCAAAATGCAGTGGTTCATGGCACTTTTCTTGACCTTGTGTCAAATTAGGGGAAGAGATGAAAGGCTGATGCAGCTCCTCCTGAGCAAGGATGAAATTTAGCCTCATGTTCCCAAGCCAAGGACCGCATCAGCATTCTCCATAGAGCCCTGTAATATTTGTGTGTGTGTGGAGGTGGCTGTTCTGGACACAGATGGGGTTCAGAGAATGGTTCCAGGACAAGATCCGAGGCTGGATTTAGGGTTTTAATAGAATCTATGAAAATACTGCTCTGGTGTGAGTTGGAAAGTCCGATGATGCTTCGAGATCTGTTTCCAGCCTAGGAAATAATTGGAAATAGTGTTCTAAAGAGCTGCACTAAATGATGTAAATCCTAGATGACTAGAAAGCCAAAGGATTGGGGAAAACCCCAGCGCCCTTACAAGCAGGTTTCGCCGAGCTCTCTGTGGCAGCCGCTGCCTCCGGGCTGATGCTGAGTTGCAGTAGCCGGGTGCTGCGGATGGGGACGGGGCAGCGGCGCACGGGAAGGTGCCTGAAGGGTGGGATGTGCCCAGGAGAGCGGCCGTGCTGCGGCAGCAGCGCTGAGCAGCCCCACGGCGTTTTCTGCGCTGTCACAGGGCAGCAGGGCACAAGGCAGAGAGGGGAGCCTGCCGGGGGGAGCCGGGGGGATTGGCCACAGCACTTTGCGGAGTGTTGCGGGACAGGGACCAAACATCCGCAGTGCAACGGTGTCCTTGGGCAGCTGTGCCACCGCCGTTCTCTTCTGCAACTAATGCAAGCACTCCTTTCCTCCTAAAGCTGGAAGGAAGCCCTGAGCGAAGCTTCAGCTCTCTGGGGAGCTGCATCCTCCCCAAGCAGCACTGCAGTCTGGTGCTGAAGTATTATAAAGCCAGACAAAGAACAGGTTGTTTCCCTTATTAACCTACTTTTCCCCAAATTTGTGCTGTGCAGTGATCCTCCTCTCAGTCTGCAAGATGCCCCGTCCATTGGGAGTATTCTGCTGTGGCATCTGTATGATGTGTTCTCCAGGGGCTGTAGCTTAACCTGCAGTCCCAACTCACCTGATTTTCCACAACACTTGAAACCAGGGTTAAACTGCTCCACCTTTAGTCCAAACTAAGCCTTTCTGCTCTTCAACCTGTCTGGTGCTCTCTTGCACTCTTTCTGCTATACAGGTGTGCTGGCTTGAGACGAATTTGGATAGAAGGCAGGTTACAACCATTCCTCCCCCACCAGGTTCAGGGGAAAAAAAATTCCTTGGAGGAAAGTGAAAGAGATAAAATACCTATTTATTTAACAAACACACAGGAAAAGGATAATAATGCTGAATAATAAAATCTCTCCCTGTGGAGAGAAACTGTGAAAATTTCAGAGTCCTTCTGCAGGAGTGGTCTCTCTCTCCTCCTCCTCGGAGCTGGGTCGGTGTGGGCCCACCTCTGGGGCCCTGGGGGAAAATTCTCTCAGTGTGTTCTGATGTTGTTGAAACAGTCCAGAAGAGAAGGGAAAACTGAAGTCCCAGGGAAACAAAGTTCAACTCTCCATCTCCCTCTGGAGAAAAGGAGCTGAAAGCTGGCTGAAAAGCAAGCAGGGTGCCTCCTCTGCTGTTGCTGCTGCAGAAGCAGAAGAGTGTGTTTCTGTGTCCTTGAACAAGTGTTTCGAAAAGTTTGCTCGGTTTTTTTCTCTCCCTCCTCTTGGGCTCAGTTTAAAGGCACAGAAAGGCACAGGATTGATTCCTGGGCATAGAGCAGCGATAGGGGATACACATCATAAAGTCACCCCAAGACAACAGGTCTTGGTGACTCAAGACACCCAATTTAAACCAAACTACAAAAAATGTAATAAATGCAGGTCTCTGGTCTCTGAGCTGTTCTCCAAACTTCTGCTCTTTTTACAGACTCATTTGCTTCTCTCCTGGCTCCACCAGGTTCCTGCCTCTCTCTCCAGGTCTCTACTTCTGCCTCTTGCAGGGATTCCTTATTCCGTCAGGTCATAAACCCACAAAAGCTTCCCACTTGGAGGCCTTCCAGCTTCTGTTTCCTTCCTTCTTTTCTTCCATGTCTGTTTTTCTGAAAAACAAAAGGGAAAGAGATTAAAACCATTAAGAAAGTCTCTCTGGGTGTAGACCAGCATTTTCAAAAGCATCTCTAGCCATGAGATGCCTGCATCCTGTGGGTTCAACAGAGGATTTTTCCCACCCAGTTTTCTCTATCACCTGTGGAAAAGCATTACATGTTTAACTCCCAGGCAGGAATTCTTCAGTCAGTGACCTAGGGAGCAGAGTAGTACTTGAGCAGGGAGTGAGCTGGCTTCCAGCAAAAACAAGGAGCCAGGATGTCAGGGTTATTTTGTCACAAGTCTTTTCCCACCCCATTACAATGCAGAGCTCCATAGCTACATCACAGGGCAAGCAGCAGCCCATGTTCATCTGTATCTGTTTCCATGTCTCTGCTCTCCTCTAAACGATCCAGGATTTAATTGTAGTGTGGAGAGCAGATCTGCTGCTGAGATAGCTGGAGGAAACACTGGAGAGGGTGGCTCTGGCTGGGATCTCCACTCAGGACAATTTGTCTGAGCCGTGGGGAGAGCTGCAGGTGATGGATGAGAAATGAGCTGGCAGAGGTTGAGCTCTCCTCTGTCCCTTCTCTCATCTCTTCTGGTTCATTAAATTATTAAATACATCCACCTATGCTCAGACTTGGTGGTAAAATAAGAGCAGAGCTTTGTCTCACCATGTGCAGCTGTGCCTTGTGTGATGTTGACTTTATCCCCCCATATACATCCTACCATGAGGTAAACTGGGAGCATCTTTAACTTGTATCAAAGAACAAGGTGGTGTTTGGAGGTCTGTGGAGAGAAGACAGCTGTGGTTTGCAGGCTCTGCTGTCCATGAAGCACTGTGGTGGACTGGGGGTGTGGTGATTCCCCAGGAGAATTGGCAGAATAATAAGGAGGTGCTCTCTGAAGGAATTTGGAAGACAGCAAATGCCAGACATGAGATCCAAGTGGAATTTTCTTGCACTCTGCAGTCAGATGAGCCCACTGTTTGAGGAGTGTTGATGCAGCTGTGTGCAGATAAAATTAACGTTATTGTATAGTTAATTTCACTGAGTTACTTGCTTTGGCTATTCCACCTGCTCTGAGTATTATGGTAGAACACCACAGCAGATTCTTTTCTGCCACTGTCTTGTATTTTCTCTGCCAATGGTATCTCTTTGTGCTGGACTCCTGAATACCCATGATTTCAGCTTCCTTGGGACCAGTTTCCCACTCCTGTGGCCAGGAAGACAGCAGCAATATTCACCCATGTTTTTCACAATATGCCACAAGAAGGGGGCCTCAGCTTTAGATCTGGTGATACATATTTATGTTCTGTAAAAATGTCTTGCCACAGGACACCCAATCCAAGTTGAATTGTGAGTCTCCTCTTCCCTCCTCAGGAAATTACCATCTGCAAGGGCACCCTGTCAAAAGGAGGGAGAGAGTTTACAGTGATATGCAAGTTACATTTAAGAAGAACTGAAAATCTCAGCCAGCATAAGGCAAACTCCAGAGTAAGCTGTCAGAACAGAGCAACCTTTAATATTCATGTATCTATTCAGGATGCATCACTGCATAATGTCTATTGCAGTCATCAGATACACATGTTTAGCACCTAGAAACAGTAAAATCACTTGTTAAAGCTGAAATGGAAATTATGGGATTGATTTACCTGTGCACTTCTGGTTGCTTTATGCCAGACTGGTGATATGAAGAAGGCATAAACCTCATATAACTGGCTGAGTAAATTAGATTAATGTCTTGTTCTCCTTTTTGGAAAGGTCTAAAGCAGACAAAATGTACCCTGAGCCTGTACAAATTCCTTTTCTTGTATGCTTCTTGCAGCCTTCCCCTGACACAGTTTTTATGATCTTTCTGGTTTTACAAAACATCTTTCAGCAGAGGTTTGTGAAGGAAGGCTGCTGGAAGGTGACTGCTGTGAGGAGCCCTCCCTCATACACAGTGCACACATTGCAGGCCCAGCTTTTGTGCTTTTGGGGACAAGTCTGAGACCCCTGTGAACACAGTATTTTATGGGTTTTCCTTCCATTCCTGCTCTCCATTTGCTGTGGCATGGATTCAGTGGGAGCACAGGGCTCCCAAAAGCAGCAGTCTGCACTGCTCTAGCAACACCATTCCCTCCTTCCTCCTCTGCAAAGGCACAGAACACGTGAAGCAATTTTGGCAGCAAACTCATGGGCTTGCTGTTGGGTGTGGTGTTACATTCACAGGTAGGGATTCGATGCTCTGTTTGTTTACGTGGCTCTCTGTGTTGAACTGTGCTTTGCTCCATAGATAAAAATACGTATCCTCGTGTATATTTTCGTCTCTAAGTGCTCTTTCTGAGGAGGCAAAGATGGAGTTTGTGCAATCACAGTGATTGCACTTGGCTCCTCTTCATTACAGTCCATTGAATGGTTTCTTAGATTTTTCTTTTTCTAACATTACTGACATTCTCATTTCGTGGGAAAAAAATCTTCAATTTTAATCTGCCAACAGAAAATAGCTCAGGTCACATCTTGGAATCCTCAGCATGATGTTGCCTTTATAAAACCTCAGTTTTTGTTTGATTAGATGGCTCATGTAGAGCCAGTTTACTAATTTACCTGATACTCACAGTGGCAGTCCTATAAGCAGGGAATTTATCCAGTCTCTGATGATATAAGCACCTGTGGACACAGGCAAGGGACTGGACAACTGAGGGCTGAAGATGAATTAATGTGAAGGAGAGTCAGCTTGGAACAGAGTCGTGTCAAATGCGCAAGGCAGATTGGAGAGTGAAGCTGGGAGAGGAGCATGTCCAGCTGTGGGTGCTCCTGACCCTGGGTCCAACCAGCCAGTCCATCTCTCCCTCTCCCTGCTCCTCATCATGCTCATTCCCTCATAAAACCAGCAAGTGCTGGTACCAAAACCTGTCAGACTTTTCTTTCACCACTGTGTGTTTGGAAGCCATGGACCATGCATCCAAAATCTTGCTGGAAAAACATCACGCCATTTGCTTTACTGGCTCTCTCAGTTGTGGTGGAAACATCTTTGGGTTGGATCCAGCTGTGCAATTAGTGAATAAGCAGGAGTGTGAATTCCCAGGAACATTTATACCTGATGGGCCTCTTTTGCTGGCACCAGTTGTGCCCTGAAGCATTTGTTAAATTTAGTTGGAGCAGAGGATCTGAGCAAGTGCATTGTGGGAGGGAGACAATCAATGCCATAGGCATGTTCCCACTCCAACATGATTCTTCTGGATGTGATCCTTCTGGGTGGAGATACAGGGGCTCTTTTTGACTGGCAGGTTGAGAAGAAAGGTTTGAGCTGAAATTGGATGATTATATTAAGTGAGATGATGGTGTCTTTTAGGGCTCAGCATAAGTCCCAGATGATTCTGGCCATCATCATTATGTGAATTCACACACTGAATATTGAAGTAAAGTACTGAAGTGGCCCATCAGTGGGAGAAGATGTCAGCTGGTGCCATTCAAGGCTGGACTGCTGGAGCTCGTGATCCAGGAATGCAGTCCTGCACTGCACACCACACTTGCAGGGACCACAGAGGATGCTGAGCTCTCATTTCCTGGGAGACGGAGTCGTTTGAGAAATCTGACCTCACTTCTCTCCTTTCTGCAGCATTCTGAGAAAATTAACAAGGCTTAACAGCCCATAATAGTCTCATTTTAGCTGCAATCACAAATCAGAAGGTGCTCATCTTCATAGTGTTTTGGTCTTTAGCAGAACTGCATCAGGGGCTGATTTCTGGTTGGATGCTCTCTGATCAGAGCAGGTGGGACTGAAGGCAGGAATTTCAGAGGGCTTGAAGCCCCAGCAGTGCCCTTGAGGCAGCATTTTAAGTAGCATAATTTAATTAAAATTTAATAAGCAATCAGAACTTGTGCACGGCTTTGTGCTGGCATTTTTAAGCAACAAATGAATATCTTTATTGTAGAAGTTTATCTTTTAATGCAATTTGCATTAAGTTTATATAGTTTTGAGTCAAATTCTGCACATTTGTTTCAGTCAGCTTTGGCCCAGGAGGGCTGGGGGGATTGCAGGAGCACTCAGATGTGTGTCTGTCCATTTGAACTAAACATTAAATCTTTCACTGGCTTGTCCATCTTTAGATAGACTGAAGAGAATGCAGAAGACATGCTGACATACCTGAAACTGAAAAGCAAAATCCCGGTCCCAATTAATTTAATTTCAAAATTCCCAGCAACTTCAACAGAGCCAGGCTATCACTGAGAAAATTAATTTCATTTGGTATGTGTCTCTCCAAACCTTTCCATCCACTGCACCTGAACAAAAGCCAATATGGAAAAGCCAATATTGACAAAAAGATCCAAGCATGGCTGTCTTAGGTCATTTCATTTCTTGGCTTCTTCAGCTTCCCGTGGCCCTGAGGATAAACAGGATCACTCATCGATAGAGACAGCATTGGTGTGCTTCAGCTGGTTGTGGCTACTGGCCAATGGTGTTGGCTTGTACAGCAGCACTTTCACTTTCAAGTCGATCGGAATGACACACTTGGTTGATTCTCAGGGCTCCTGCCAGCAGCAGGGCATGGCAGCCGGGTTGTCTTCACTGTCAGTCGAACTGGGCAGGATGCTCAGAGGGGAGTGTCTGCCTTTCACATGGAGAAATCTTTAGGGAAGTCAGCTCTCATGCAAAAAGCCTTGGGAAGGCACCTATTTAGTGCAGCTTTGAGGAACTGTGGTAAAGCAGTTTGAAAGAGACATGAGGGAGAAGAAAGGTTGAGTAGAGCAGTTGTGTACAAAGTCTGTGAATTGCTTATCAAAGCTTCCAGACATGCAGGACCTTTTGTTGTTACCACAGATGAAATTTCCAAGCCTTTGGCCAAAAACTCCAGCAGACACAGAACTGCCATCCATTTGCCTGAAGAAAATATGACATCAAAGTTGGAAAGTTGAGTAGGTTGACCCCCATCCTTGCTGGAAAACTTTGCCATTAGTTTGCTGGAGAGATGCAAGTGGCTGCTAAATACCCCATGGAGGCTTAGTGAGGGAATGCCAAGGTTTACTGTAGCTCTCTGGCCATGGGAGTCCTTCAGAACCCATGGGATTTGCAGCAGATTTGTCAGAAGAGAGGCTGTTGTTCACTGAAAAATATTTCTGAAATGCTTCCCGATACTATGACAATTAGTAACAAACGTGTGAAGTGTATTCTGCTGAAAACTGCAGACCAAAAGGAGGTTTTCTTTTCCTCATTCTTCAGTAATTTTTCCCCCTCCCTTTCTGTTTCTGCATCTCATTTTTTTCCTGATGGATGTCCCTCAGGGGAAATGTCCTTCTGAGCCAAAACAAAAGACTGGGTGGATTATTAATTTTTGTTATTAGGATCATAAAGCCTTTTTCTCTTATAATTTCCCTCCCTTCTCTATTATTTCATGTCCTTTGTTTCCCTGTGTTACCCTTTCTCAGAGAGAACCATCAGGCCTTTACATCTTTTTCTCCTTTCATTCCATGCAAAATCCTGTTCAGAGTTCATCAGTGCCTGCCTGGAGGAGAAGGAACATGGGGTGAGTTTGAGGAAACTCTTTCATGTCCCAGTGAAATGGACTGAAATGGATTTTTACTTTTGGTGGGCATCCTAGGGGATTACGACACAATAATGTGGTGGCAGTGATCTTGTTTGAGAAGGCAGCACTTCAGATTTGTTGGGAAGTTTTGATATCTGAATAAGCCAATGAAAACCCTGTATCAGAGTTCCTGGGGTATTTCCAGCTCCATCTACCAGGACCAGGATGTGACTCAAAGTAAAAACTCAGAGGAGGTTCGGTGTTGAGGTCTGCAAGGGGCTGATCCTGGTAGATGGACCAGTCCCATGTGATCACTCAAAATGGTTAAATATCCTCCTGTGCTTATGTGATCTGGTGGATGGGACTCAGAGAACTCTATTCCTTACAGCCTTTGGCACTCCCAGTTTAAATAATACCCAGCAGGGAAACTTGTGTGGGTTGGCAGGACAAGGATGCTTTGGGAGAGGAAGAAATTGTTTCTGTGGTTCCAGCGAGACTTTCTGGCTGTTATTTCGCAGGAGCAGAGATCTCTGCCTTGCTGTCGGTGCAAGCTTTCAGTCATGATTTATCCACACACAGTCACATGGCCCTTGTGATTATTTGTGCCTGATGTGGTTCACAAACTGTTTACTGTTTTGGTGCTCCAGTCTGCCTCATTGTCTACTTAGTGCTGAAAATATTGGGCTGCGTTCCTGGCCTCGGCTGGCTCAGCTCTGCCTCTGTTCCCTAATTGAATGCAGACAGCTCTTGAAATAAAATTTCCGCTGCAAACGCTTCCGCTGACAAGTTCAGAAAATGCTGTCTGGGAGCTCACTTTACTCTCTGTCTGAGAGGTGTCTGTCCCAAAGTCATGCCTGCCTATACAGCTCCTGACTTAGAGAACCCTTAAATATGACAGGACACAAAGAGGATTTTAATGAATTCCTAAGGAAAAAATGAAAGAAAACAAAGAAAAAGCATTTTCTGCCGTGTTTTAGGTGCTTTAGGAAAAAAGCTGCAGACAGTTTGATGCTGCTGTTTCTCTTCATGTTATACAGATACTTTTCACCTATGTGAGTGCTGAGTTTTGGTCCCAAGCTGTTTTTTTCACCAGTCTTAACTCATCTTAAAAAAAAAAAAGAAGAAAAGAAGATAAGGGGAGTCTCTGTGTGTGTTCCTAATACAGACCTGTTACTTGTCCTTAACGCCTGAGTCCTTAGGAATGTTCCACTATTTTTTGGTGTGATTTTTGAAGGACTGCACTTGTTCCTTCCCACAGCTAGGGAAAATCAAATCTGATGATTAGTGCTTTGATTCTTCTGGCAGGTTTATACTGCTGTCTTACAACAGGCAATCCTTAACCAGGTGCTTATTTTGTGTTATATATGTGATTTAATTCCTCTGTGGTACCCAAAGAAATCAGATGCTCTTCTTTGCTTTGTATTATATTTTTCTAATGCACAACAATTTAGTCCAGAGGATTTACAGTGGGCCACTATATCTAGGTGTGCAGGAGCTTGGTAGAGGCAAGATAAGTCAAAGTACAAAAGCTTTGTGCTTGTATTTCAGAGCTGAAGGAAGAGACAAGGTGCATGGGCTGGGCTGCAAATTGCAGAGAGAAATAATTTTGCAATATTTCATACTCAGTCACAAGAGGAGGCAATGGAAGAATCTATTTCTCCAGTGAAGCAGAAGTCTTCTGCTTGTATTTATCAACATTGAAAACACACCTCTAACTGTAATTTCTAGCATGCCAAATGAAATTCCTACCAATCAGTCGCTTTGTTGCTATTAGTGCTGTTAATAATGTAATTTATTCAGCTAAAGGGCTCCTACAGAAGTATATAAAAGTGGAGAAATAAAAACTGTGTCCTGGAATGATACAAACAGTAAAAATGGGCTGATTACATAGGTGCCTTGCTGAACTGGTGGATCAGGTGAGCCTTGCAGGCCTTTTCCAGGCAGTCTTGGTGTGCTCAGAACTGAGCTACTGATTTAGAGACACTTTAACCAAAAGGCTGAGAAGGTCCCCCTCTGTGAGAGGGACACAGCCCATGCTGGTGGGTGACAGCTCCCCAGTTCTCTGCTCCAGGGACCCCTTACTGCCCTCTTTCCTGCAGCCATGTGATTCTGCCCAGTTCTACCCCAGTGGATGAGGCTGGGCATGATCTGCAGGCAGAACGTCACAGGAGCACTGATGAGTTTGTATAATCCTGACTAATCCAAGGAGCTCAGGAAATTACATTGGATTGTTTGTACACAATAGGAAGGACCTCAGAAGGTTTAGAGTCGAATGATTCTCTACATTTGAGTTGATGCAAAGCTGGGCATCAACTCTTCCAGTCTTCTTTTCTCGTAGCAAAGTGTGAGGCTCATTACAGTGACAGGTTCATTTTGTACTTGAGGGCTCTTGAACATTTGGCCCTCAGCATATTTCCCAATTATTTATCACTGCTGCTAACAGCTGCTCTTTTGCCCTTGATGTTTATTTAAAATGTGTTCTTCAGCCCCTGGAATAGCTCTCTTGGGCCTGCCTATAGGGAGGCACATGAGCTATGTTGCAGCCCACAGGTTTTGTCTGAGCTCTGGAGCAGCCAGGCTGGGAGAGCTGAATGAGAGGGAAATTTTCAGCTTTAAGGAGCTCTATACATGGGCACTTACTGGAAGAAAATCAGCATTTTATGTGTCCTGTGGTTCATCTATCACTAGTAATTCATTTTACAATGCATTAACTGACCTAAGCCTATTCCTATTGTGCAACAGACAATCCTTCTTTCTTGCCTTCACTTCCCTACAGTGTGTCAAGGGCCTTAACTTGTTCTTATTGGATTTATATTTTGTCTTGTTTAGAAACTGAGTGTTTAAGGGCTAGTTTTCACAGCAGCAGAGCATATGCAGCAATAAACATCATCTCCAGTTGATTAAGCACCATAGCTGAGTTGTTCAGCTTCCACAGAAGCTGTTTATTGTAAGTATCCTCCAACTCTGAGGACATAATTTTAATTATATTGCATGAGAAGGAGCAAAAACAATAAACCAGAACATTAGAAAAAATTAAAAGATATAATTTTCCTTCCCTGAGAGGGAGATTTCAGAGAAGGTCAGAGTAGATTGGAGGTGTTTGTACAGCTGGGAAGTGTTCTTGAAAGACCATTTCCCAGTACTTTTTTTTTTTTACAGAGGCTGCAGAAGACATTAAGGATAGGACAGGCCATTTCAACTGATCTTCTGAGGCCAGACTGTGAAGCTGTTGTGAATCATGCTGGTGATTTCAGAGAAATGTACTGCACAAGCTCACTATCTGTCAGTGCAAATAATGTGTTTCCAGCTTGACCAGTGGAGTCTGGCCTTGACAGGGTGACAGTAATGGGAGCAGCTTGCTTAGGCTTCCTTGCTATCTGTGCTGAAAGATGTGAGAACATTCATTTCTATTACTGCCATTCTGAATCTTTTCTGGTTCCAGATACCAGCTTGGACATTTGTCTTTCCTGCCATGTGCTTGAGACAGGCAGTGAAGAACTGTAATAATAATAATAATAATAAAAGGTTTAGCAGGACAGGCATGGGAGGACAATGTCAAAATGAGACTTTTCAAGCACATCAATCTCTTATTTCAGACACATCCCTCACCTTTCTGAGCTGCCAGGTACCCCCAGCACTGTGAGCAGCTGTGGCTGTTCTGGCTGAGCAAGGTTGGGTTTGGCCCTGTACCTTCACTTGACTGGTGCTGAGGGGACCAGCTGTGCCACCTCAGAAGGCAACCTTTTCCTTTTCCTGGTTGTTGTGATTGTCTCCTCTTTTGTAAAACTGCTTAACTGCCAATTAAACCCTGCTTTAAGTTAAGCAGTGCCAGTCCAAGGCTGGCTGATCCTCTAATAACCCACAGCAGAGAGGGCTGTGGCAGTTTCTCCTGTGGAAGTCTGACCTTAGGCCAGGCTTGTCAGGTTATTGGTGCCAGGCTTGTTGAAAGGTTTGTGAACTTTCCAGTAAACCTAGTTCTGAACAATTCCAGGCTGTGTTGGCCAGGTAAAACATTGGCTTCACAGGCTGCAATTTCTGCCTCTTTCCTTCCTGCACAGTGTGCTCTGAACCAAATAAACCCTTACAATTTTCACAGGGATTTCAAAGGTTGCTGGTGCTGGGGCCCTTCAGGGCTGGTGTGAGGTAAAAAAATGGATCCAGTTTGGCATGATCTTCTTTTGAACAGGGATATTTTGCCTGGCTCTAATAACAATGACTGTGAGGCAGTGGGGCAAGATCTGTCAAGAAATGTCACCCAGTGGTGCCTGGTCCTGTGACCAGGCTATGAGAAACACTTTCCTTGTCCTCCCCACACCTTCCCATTGCATTTAATGCTCTTATTCAAAAGCACTCCCTGCAAACACACTCAAATATATGCCACTACTGTCTTTGCAGTGCCCTTTAAAAATCCCCTTTATTGCAAATCTTGTTCAGTACAAAGCTGCTGGAGGCCTGTGAATTTGCCTCTCCTGAGACAAGAGTATTACCAAAGTGAGAATCCAATATTTTTCGGAGGGCTGCGATCATCTCTGCTGCTATAGGCCCCACAGCGAAAGAGCCTGCTCTGTGATCACAAACAATACAAACAAGAACAGCCTGCAGTCACATTACTTAATGCCAGCAATTTTTGCTACTTCTATAAATCTGTCTTCTACCAGCAGCTAAACGATGCTGATGTTGACAACATTATTTACTCCTTGATGTTTGAAGAGTTGCTCTTTCTCTAGCCACTGGTGCAAGCATTTTGAGAATGGCGTCCTAACTTGGAGAGAAGCAGAAAAGGAAATGGTGCCTCTCCAAGTAACACAGCTGTGGCTTTTTGCAAAGGCGTGAAGACCCTTCAGAAGAAGGACACAGCTCAATTCCCACCCCAAGTACTTCAATTTGTTTGTGGGAACTGCTGGAAGAGCTGGAAGAGCTTCTAAACTTGTCACCAAATGCACTGAACAAGGTGGTGTTGACTAAAACTGGTCCTAATCCTGATACTAGTGGATTTTCTGTTCACCCTCCTCCACTAGAAGTGCCCATCATTCCTGACTGCTCCTTTTACACCTTTGCCACCAAGCTGTCCCTCTGATTTGCTAGATCTGGTTTGCAGTTTTCAATTTGTCTAAAGAACATCAGGTATGCTGGGATATTGCTATATGCAGAGCAGTTATGGGAAAACACCTTATAGTGAAAACAAAAGAGAGTTTGTGGTCTCCGAAGATTCCTCATTATTTTTCCTCCAATGTGGAGAAAAGTAGCAAGGCAGCAGCTGGGCTCTGCAGAAACACAAAAGCAAAAAGCAACAACCAGGAGGAAGTTGCAGCGCAGTGACTTTGAGACTCACCATCTTCTCAGGGATGTTTTGTGGCTCAGATGGCTCCACTCCACCCAGAAAACAGGAAGGCAACAAAACCTATAATGCAGAGAGTCTGGGAATCACATATTTTAAGGCTAGAAGGTGATTGTGAATCATTTCATCTCAACTCTTTCATCTTGCCAGCTCACAGAGTGCAGACTTGCACTCCCATTACATTGGCACAAGACCCATAACCTTTGTGTGATCATCCTACCTTGCTTTAAAGACTTTGAGTGAAAGACACCTCCACAAAGCTGTAGACAAACAATTTTAGTAGGTAATTGCTCTTGTAAAAAGCAGATCTAATGCTTTTTGTATGTACTCCTTTACCTTTCTTTCTGTCTTTGAATATATTTCTAGCCTTGGGCAGTGACCTCCCTTCAAGTTATTGTTTGACTCTTTTTGTAAGTTTTTTTCTTCATTTCAAATATGTGCATTAGTCCTGATATAGAATACATTAATTAAAAGATTTTAGAACAAAGTTAATGTTTTCTACTTAAAAAAACCACTTGCTGTAGCTATTTTTTTCTAACAAGTTCTTCCTTCTCTTAATTTAAATAAGCCCATGTGTACAGAGCCAGGGCTGTTGTACTCTTTCCCAGTATTTCCTAAGGAAAACTGCTGGCCACAAAACACTTCACTAAGCTGGTTTGACTCGACCCATATGGCCATTCTTTCAATGATAAAAGTATAAATTTCAAGTTTCTCCTTTCCCTGGTAATTTTCTCTCAGTTAAGAAAAAAATCTTTCTATCTTTCCCTAGAGCCAGAGATGCTCTGAAGACATGTAGGAACAATGAAATCCTCATCCTCAGCTGTTTGGATGCATTTTCAGGCTGCATGAATCTTTCTGAATGGTCTCCCACCCATCACATTTTTGTCAAATTTAATGCAAAACTTCTAATTTTTCTATTCATATAACACCTTTTTTGCTACTGTTTATCACAATTTCATCATGCTATCTAAAGTCTCATATAAATGCTGCAGGAATCTGCTGAACTTGTGATTTTATTGTCTGCATTGCTTTCTTCCTTTTTGCAGCAAGTTGAGTGAAAATTCTCTCATGTTCCTCATCACAGCTACACTGCTTTTGGTGTGTGCCACTGCCAAGAACAAAGCTGTAGCACTTAATAACAGAATTTTGTCATAGTCCTTATCTCTGGAAGCTACTCCAGTTTATCATTTTAATAGCAAATGGAGTGTTTTACAGAGTTGCCTGATAAAAGATCCCATAAGCATCTCTTTAGGGTTCTATTCTTCTCTTTTCCTCTCTCTTCAGCCAGAGCTTTCAGGGACTCTGACTTCCCCCACATCTTTTTAAGGCCAAGGTCAAGCTGAGTGAGAGCTGCTGTGGGACACCTCAGGTGTCAGACGTATGACAGAGCTTTGAGACAAAGCAATAAAGCAGAGTACAAAGGGTCTACAATGAACTAACAATGTCACGGTGATGAAGAAACAAAAGATGATGGGCTCTGGTGAAAAAATCCACTGCCAGTGTGCATTGCAGTTCAGGCTCCAGCCAGCTGGAATGGAGAAGAGAATGAAGGTTGTTTCTGTCTAATTTTACTACCCTTATTTCTGTTTCATAGAATGAAACAATCAGCTGTGATTTGTGTATGTTCTTCACCCAGGCAGGTTTCAAAAACCAAGGAAAACCTCATTTAAGTGGATGCATAGAGAAACAGCCCAGCAGCTACCAGTAAACAAATGACCAATTCACATTTAGAGTGCCCACCCATCCTGTGTTGTGGAGGATGTCCTTTAGCTGCTATGTCATGTCCCTTACACAGTAATAAATGGTTAAATACATTTCTGATAAGGTGCAAAGTGTTGCTCCAATCTGTAACAGGAAAACAGCCATGTCAGGGGTTCCAAGGAGCGTGAACATCCTGAAGTGAAGCCTGGCAAATCAGTTTTGGGGTTGTGTTTGTGGGGGGAAATTACTGAGATTGCTTCTGAAACAGGGATGGTGGCTGTGCTGGTGAGCATTAACCTGCAGTTGGGGAGGTGAAATAAGAGATGATTGATGGGCTAAAGGGAAACACAATTTTGTGTGAGAAAAGGTCTGCAGTGCATATGGGAATTTAGGGGCAGTGTAGTACCTGGCTTGGAAAATTGTGTTGTCTGTAGTTAATAAGGTGTGGATTTTTTGAGCTGAGATTTGCTTTGGTTTAGAACTTTCCCTTATTTCAAATCCAAGGGGTTGGAATTCATGCTAAGTAGGGAAAGGATTGAGCCATGCAAACTTGGACAACATCAACCTCCATGATGACTTTGTGAAGCTCTCAGGCCACGGACAACCACAGCCTAAAGCTGCTGTCATTGACTTGCAGAGTTCAACTTGCTACAGGCCATGTCCTAGAAATGTGGTCCAACCTTGTCCTGGGAACCTGAGCTTCCAAACATGGGCCACAGCTGAGTGTTACAAGTGTTTCCTACAGTCTGGTACAGAATGAAAAAGAGAGAAAGAACTTGTTGCCTTACAGTGTAAAAAATGCATTGAATATTAGTAATGAATGAATGGATGAAGGGTTTCCATCAATAAAATCTACTGAGATGAAAACATCAGCACTCATTTCTCAGGTTTTGTGAAGGGTGTGTGTTCAGATGAGTCTGAAATGCTTCTAATTAATGTTATCAAAAGTGTGACATTTAATTAACTCAGTAACACATTCAGCCTAATGATAACACATTTTGATTCACCACAGGCAGCACTGAGCTCTCCTGAGCAACTCCAAAGGTGGGGAGGACTGGGGCAAGGAGGAGAGCAGGAGTGCACAGAGATACACTTTTTGCTGCAGAAAGGCAGAGTGGCAAGAGAGCTGATTATGTTGTCAATCCCCATCTCACATCAGAGAGACATTCATGAGTTCAGAATATCTGTTATCAGATATTTATAACAATAATCTATTTTCCCAGGCTTAATTATTGTAGAAGTCATTTGCCACTGGAAGGAATAACAACAGGGCGCATTAGTTTCGTATTCTCGAGTCAGATCTGGTCAATGAAACGGTGCCTTTTTGACATTGAAACCTACTGCAAACGTTTTCTAAAACTGAATCAGCAAATGAATTTTTTTTTTTTAAATTTGAAATTGAAATTTCTGCTGTGTCATTCAGCTGATCAATAAGGAGTTATTCAGAAGAAGTAATGCAAGTGGGAGGGAGAGAGAACCCCACCTCCGCTGCGCTGTTGCTCCTGGTTTTGCTAAGTGTGTAACTGATTAGTCAGGTAGCAGCATGAAATTTCTTTCTCCACAATATTTATGTAAATTTAAATGCTTTTCAGAGACATCTTACTTAGTTTAAATAAATAAATAAAATGAACTAAGATGAACGGGGACTATGCTTAAGCATCCTATAGATATTTGATCACATGGGATGGTTCTGTGTCTCAGAACTACAATGAAAATATGCCATTGGCCCTTTAACTTTTTTAGGACTGACTCTCCCACGCTCAATCTATGACATGAGTTCTTAAGTGCTCTCAGAAATAGCAACAATAATTTGTTCTGTGTGCAACCTGCCCAGCTGGATGAGGTAAAGAAGCTCACGAGTGAAAGAGAAGTTTTCTGAAGGTGTTTTTGATGACTCACTCTTCATTGCAGGAAAGCTACAGGCAGGAATGAAGCTGGGAAGATGGGACTGGAGAAATTATCCAAGAGACCCAAGGACAGAGCCAGGGGGGATGCAGCTGAGCAAAGATCAGCACAAGGAGTATGGCAAGCCACAAGTTCACAGATGTTGTGCCTATCAGGTGTGTTTGGTGGCAACTCATTAATCCATGCCCTTGGAGATTCAGGTCTGCAACTTTTCCCTGACTAAAACTCAGCCTCCGTGGGTTTCTGTTTGTACCAGTTAGGAGTGGCTTCAGATTTTAGGTGGGACATCAGGCTGTCAGTCAGGCCAGTGCTGTTCCCATCTCATAAACGGGTGCTGAGGGTTTGAGGGTGAACGGGCTGAGGAGGACAAGGCTGGGTCCCTCCACAGGAGCTGACCCTGGCAGCTGTTCCAAGCCATGGGCTGCATCATGGGAGGTGGACGGTGACTTATTACTCCTTCAAGGAATTTTATGTGCATAGTAACAGGCAGAGGAGGACCGCAGTGTCCCTGCAGCAGGACCATCATGGCAATTACTGCCAGGGTTACACTTCCACGGCAGAAGTATGCATGTTAAAAAGGGGGCTGTGCATGGGGACGGGACCCACGGACATTCTGGCATGTGAGAAATGAGTTGAAGGACCGCAAACAATGGAGCCAAGGTCCCTTCCCGAAGATGTATGAGGGGGTGTTGGATGCCTGGAATCTCATTGTTGTGGGGGTTTTGTTCTTCCTTCTTTTTCCTTCTTTCCTTGCATGCGAGCGGGAAAGGGGCGGGGAAGGAGGGCGGGAGTCGCTCCACTGCCGTGCTGGGTGCCAGGCTCGCTACTGCAGTACCGTACTCAATATTCTGATCACCTTGCAAGTCAAGGAGCCTTGTGGAGCCTGCAGTGGTGTCAGAGTGAAAAACGAGCCACGCCATCACGCTTGGCCAGGCGGTGGCTGCCTGCCCGCAGCGAGTGCCAGCCTGCAGCGTCTTCCTTTGACAGAAACCCACTCTGAACGGGGTGGTGGGCTGGTGTCCGGCGTTTTGCTTTTGTTCGTGTTTATAACACTATTTCCCAGCACATTTAAATGAGAGGTTTCACTGCAGTGGTTCACAATGCCGGGGGCTTGAACTCCTTGTCTCTTAGGAGTCTTGGATGCCTCCCACGGTTTGGCAGTCATTTGTGAAGAGGTAGGAAGGAGTGGGCTTGGCTGAATGTGGTTTTGGATGTGTTTTCTTCTCCCTCTGTTGCTGTTTGACATGGAGTGAGCTGGAGGAGGCAGTTCCCCGCAGTGAAAGGCAGAAGGAATGCACCAGTGTTTGTGTACGTATCCATGTGTGGAGCGAGGAGCTGGCTTTTCCATAGGGAGGAATTGCAGTGGTGAGAGTTACCCAGACCCCTGGGTGCTGCTAACCCAAGCCATTGTCTTTTATTTTATTTATTGTTCATGGCAAAGGCATTGCCTAGGCAACCATGATGCTTCTCCACTCTTGACTGGCGCATTCTGCGTCATTGGGGTGGGACACAGAGCAGCCGAAGGAGCAGGACAAGTGCTGCTGCTTGGCTCAAGGCACTCAGAGACTGACAGTGCTGGTTAGAGGCAACTGCACATCAGGAAAATGCTGCTCAGGGTTTTTCCTGTGCTGCTCTGTCACTTCACTCAGAAGAAGCGTGCAGCACCTCCTTGTTATCCCAGGGCTGGTCCATCTACTCATGGCTCGGTTGGGTGCTTCAGTTGCAGTCTGCTGTTCCCCCTGGCATTTTGGTCATGACATCTAATCTCTGCAGTGCTCACACAAATAGTTCTTCGCTTGCAGCAGCCTCCAGCCTGCCAAGATGACTTTGTGCCACCGCCAGGGAGGGAGGCAGAGGGAGTGACTGGTTGCCTGTTAGGTTACACGTTCCATTCCCAGCGCCTTTCCTATCAGCGCAGCTGCTAGAATGAAAATCATTCCTTCCCTCGTGGCTAGAGAACTGCCCAGTTATGAAGGCTTGTGATGGTAACTTCAGGGCTGACCCACAAATAAAATGATCCAATTGCTCATCCAGCCCTGGAGAACAAGGAAATAACACCCTCTGGGAGCTGTATCAACATCAGCATGACCACCCTGCATGGAGACTCTCCTTTATGTCTGTCCTCTGAGCTTAGGACAAGGTTCCCAGTGTGGAGGGAAGAAGCCCTCAATAAAATTAATTTCCATCATGACCACAGCAGTGCAAGAGTTTCTATTTGCACAAGGCACAAACACAATTATATCCTGAATATGGAAGCCATCTACCAGCTTGTGGTGAGACCTGCTTTGATCTGCTCAGGAAATTCCAGGGTGGATGTCTGTCTATCTGTTAATCCGTCTATCATTTAGAGAGGGAAAGAAAGAAAGGAGAGAAAGAAGGAAAGAAGGAGAGGGAGAAAGAAATAAAGAAAGAGAAACTGCTTATTATTTCTTTAGCTGCACGTCCCTGGAAATCATTCTGCATACTAGTTTATTACAAGTGGCTTAGGCTAATGGAACTGTGATGATGTGGAGTCATGAGGCCAGGAATATTTTATTAAAAATGTGTTGACATTATAGCTAACCATTAAGCTTGTTATCCATTCCTGTCTTGGGATAGAATGAAAGGTGGTGTAAAAGTTTTGCTGCTCAGTGTACAGGTCACATACAAATCAGCATTCTGGCAAAAGAATACAAAATGTTCCACAATGTGGAATTGCTCTCATGAGGACATTCTGAATGACCCATTCAGATGCATTTCTTCTTAGAACATCCCCTTGGGTCCAAGCATATAGTCAAAATGTTTTGAATTTTTAAAGCTCTTGCACAGTTTTGGGGTTTCTTCCTGTGAATTTTTTATCTTGCCTTTTTTTTTTTTTTTTGCATGTTCACCATTTTTCTACCATCCTGTGGTGGTATCAGCTCAGAAAATCTTCCTGCAGGGTTGTTTCTAAATCAGTGTTTCATAGTTTTCTTGTTCTCCAAACTGCTGTGCTACCAAGAAATTCATGCCTCTTTCAATTAAGTATTTATGGAAAGGGGACAATAAGACACTATCTAACAGAGAGTGGTTAGAAGTGACAAATTTTTAGTTTTGAGTGAGAAGAATGAAGGAGAATCTTATGCTGATAACAGAATTTTTTTGGAGGTGATGATGAAACCTGTTCAGAAATACTTGGTTTGGTCTCTCTGAAATACTTGATTTCAGCCAAAATATAAAGCTACATTTTATTTTAGGTCTTTAAGTGCAATTTTAATTTTTATTGATGCTTCCATACTCTGGCTCCAAAATAAAATCAAGTATATTTATATAATGTTGAATTGAAATGTACCACAAATTTCTAAACAATACTTTTTGGGGCAATAAATACTGAATTAAAATATTACAACAGTGGAGAAATAAATGACCTTTTTTTCCATTCACTGAAAATCATTCCCTGAGTCTGCCAGGAACCATCATAAATTATGCACTTCCCTCTTCAGGGGAGCTAGTTTTAGGCATAGGTTTTGCAGCAGTTGTGTGGTTTTGCCCCATCTGCTCCCAGGGATGGAGAGTTTGTATCGTGATTTCCATGGCTGGCTGAAATGTTTCTGTACTCAGGGAGGTTGGAGCGAGGCAGGAGCCAGAGCCAGCCCTGATCCGGAGCATCGCTGGCGCTGGGCACACAGCACTCAAAGTGATCTTGTCACAACAGGCTGCTCAAAATTTGTCCTGATGAGAATTTCCTGGAACTGACAGGAATCCCTTGAGGGGGAAAGAAGGATGACTGGAAGAGTGCCAGGGAGGTGCTGCTTTCTCAGGTGGATGGAAGCATGTCCTCCACGTGTGGCTACTGACACTGGTGATTCTTCTGACCCTAATTATAGCCCTGATGCTGGGCTTAAGGCCAAAGGAACACCCTCAGCTATTAGAAAGTGTGATCCCCCTCTTCCCACCCATGTTTCTACATGAGAAGAGAGTAGGGGATTCTTCCTGATCCAGGAAGATGTATGTTTAAATGATGTCCCATTCCTGATTGAGCACTGGCCAGCACCAAGTAAAAAATGGTATTCCCTTCTAGATTTAATTTTCTTCTGTTTTTTTTTTTTTTTTAATCTCACCCCACAGCAAATGAGTGAAGTGAACTGCACAGACAGGTCCAAATTAGTAACTGGCTGGAAGCGTGCCCAGGGGCAGCAAGCACCTGAGGGGATGGGGAGGTGGTGTTAGGCATGGACGTGGAGCCCAGCTCCCAAGGTGAAGCTGCCCTTCCGAGTGCAGGCAGGCTGTATGTGAGATCAACACCTCCTCCTTGTTGGGAGTCTTGTGCTTCAGTGTACTAGTTTGAAAGCAAACCAGTGGGAGGCACCAAGTCAGAATAACAATTTAATGGAGAAATTAAAAAAAAGGAAAAAAAAAACCTAAAAGAAAACACTGGTTCAAACTGACAGAGTCAAGATACAACCTGAGTCCCTGTTAGGCAGGGTGGTGGTAGCAGTGTGGTAGAATGGTGGCTGCAGTCCTCTGAAGCGGTGATCCTGTAGAAAAGGATCTGCTCTTCCTCCAGGCCCAATGGTGGCTGTGTAGCTCCTGTCCTCTGGAAATCCAGTGGAAAGGGTTCTCTCTGGTGTTCAGAGTCCCAGATTATATCCACGATGGGATGCTTGGTTCCTCCCTCTGGGTGGAGCATCTCACAATGGGGTAATGAGTCATGAGGCCAAGTGTTGATTAGGCTCATTAACAGAAGATAGTCCGGAGGGAGTTACCTCTGAGTCAGGGGCAGGACAATGATGGGCCATTAACAGAAAGATAGTCTGGGGGGAGGAGGCAAGGAAACACTGCCCCACCTGATTTCAACAGCTCATGAGGATGGTAATAGAATACACTGCAACCCAGGACATTCAGCCTTGCTCTGGCCCTGCTTTTGACCCTTTTGCTTCACTGGGTTGTAGGGCTGATGGGAGGGAAGCAAAGCTAATGAGCAATGTAATTGTCAGATATTTTGTGAAGAAGGCTACTCCACCACCTCAAATATATCCAGTTTCCTCTGTACCTGTAGCTCTCCGGACACTTGATCATTTAATTATTCCTCTCTGGCAGGTGCAGGGCCCCCCTCTAGTGACAAATGATTTACTGACTCATGTGACTTGTATTCAGTATGTAAGTTCAGACTGTAGCCTCAGCTCCATCCCCTGGGCTCTGCTCCAGCGATGCAAGAAGGAGAGGGAGCTGATCTAAAGAGTTAAAGAGGGTTCTTGCATAACGAACAGAAAACTGGAAGGGAACATCCAGGCCAGTCTGCAATCCAATAAACCTGAGTGTCAGAATCCCAAAAAACTGGTTGTGAGCAGCACAAACCACAACAGCCTGGTAGCTGCTCTGGTCAGTATGCCCAGGATGATGACCAGAGGTATGGGGAGGGTGTCAAGATGACCCAAGTATCACTCTAGAACATCTTTCCCATTCAAGTTGCCTTAAAAAATATTGAGTTTTGTTCTATGAGGAATTTCACGTCCAGTTGCCTCCCTGACTCTTCAGAAGCAGGGAATTTGGTAGCTCTGGTGCAATTGTGGTAATGGGGAAATCTATAGACTCGTAAAGTGAAGTGTTCCATTTACCTCTGGACCATCCCATGGAAGGACATGGATCATTCCATCAGGAAGGTGGCTCCAGAGGGCTTTTGGGAAGGCTATCTATGTGCCCTCTTGACAAAAACTAGCAGAGAAGCACTTGAGAAACCATCTACACGGAAAAATACAGCGCCAGCATTTGGTCATGTTGCTTTTAGGAGGTGACAGTGAGATGTGGGCAGGGTTCCTGCTACTGCATTGTGAAACCTCACCTGAGCTGTGCTGTTGCTTTATTCTGCATTTCTCTTGGGCTACCAGGCAAACACCAGGCTGCTGTCAGGCTCCATGGTCTGGCGTGATCCATCTCCAGCATGTCCATGCTGCTGCTGCTGCTGCTGCTGCAGGGAACTGCACTCCCCTAAAACCTCCATGGCTGCTGCCATGACTGACAGCAGCAGTGCACCGTGGCTGGGAGCTGAGCAGCCTTCTGGGACAGACACTGCCCTGCTTTGGGTGATTCATGCCTGAATAATGTCCTTTCACTTCCAGAGAGAGGTGGTGTGACAGGCGCGCGCTCCATGCGTTCCGACAGGGAACCTCTACATCAGCCGTGCCAGGGAATTTGAGCAGATCTGGGGCTCCAGTTCCCTTCCAAATGTGACAGGGCTGTGTAAATAAATAATCCCAATCTACATAATTATCTCTTTTTCAGGAAGTCATCACATAAATTAGGCTGATATCAAGGGATGCTGCATGTGGAATTCATGCATCCAAAGCCGGGCTCTCCTCGGCCTCGCTGCCTGGGCGCTTTGAGAAGGGTGAGATTTTGTGCGCTCTTGAACATCACATCTGAGGAAGATCAAATGCTTGTATCATTTTCACCAGAAAAATGCTATCCACGGCAGACTTCCAGTGGTGATTGAAAGTGTGAATTCTCATGCAAACAGATTCCTTTGCATACAGTCATCTGGGAACTGGGCCTTTGATTTTCATTTATTATTCTCCCTGGCAGCATGTTCAGTCAGTATGCAGATTTCCTCCTTCATTCAATTTTCAGTGGGCAAGAAGACTACAATTAGTCATATTATCATCAATGTGAATGAAAGGGAAACACTGAACTGGATCTTTACGAGCCTGCATTTGCGGCGAGATGATGCAGATTCATTACACATGAGTAAGGTATTAAAAAAGAGCTTCAGGCTGACTGCACTTGGCTCCTTACTTTCTCCCTCCTTTGTGGACCTTCTTGTCTTTTGCTGCTATTCCAGACCTTCTCACCAGGTCAACCTAGACAGGAGAATGGCTGGATGGGACAGACTTGTACCTTGCAGAACTGATGAGGACAAATAACACAGAAAGCTGGCTGGAGAAGCAGCCAGAGGGTTGCTGAGGAGAGACCACTGCAAGCCAGGCCTAAGTGTGTTTCCAAAGATGCCTCCCAGCTGAGCCTTGCTGATCTGGGACCTACGTGCCAAAGCACACAGCTCAGAAGCTGGTTGTGCTGCAAGACAGGAGATAAGCACAACAGGCAAGGGGATAAAGATACACATTTTACAAGCAGGATTTTTAGGGATGGAGTAAGGAACTATGTTTTCTTTTCTCATGAACTCATTTCACAGGGTTTGGATTGAATTAGCTGTGTTGAAAGGAGGATTCAGATTTGTGGAATTTGTCTCCGTGCTCCCTTGCATGCTATCAGAGCTAATTTAGGTGTTGTGTGTACTTGCATTGCTCTGAAGGTGTTGAGATCTCTAGGGCACACATTCACATGCTGGAACTGATTCTGATGCCTCATTTGGTTAGAAAAAAATTGTAATTTCCCTGATTTATAAGAAGAATGGGGATTTGGGAGTTGACCGGAGTGTTGTGCCATGCTTATATTTCCATGCTGTTAATAAATCAGAGAGAAAAAGAAATTAAAGACAGATATTTTCTGCTTCCCTCATGCTGAAACGTTATTAATTTACCAGATAAATTCATTTGGGATAACCTTGTAATTTCCTCAACTTCATATGGTGACATTTCCATGGCTTAGCAAGTCCTCTGGCAGCAGCGTGCTCTGACTCCACATATTGGTGAGGATCCTCAAGGTGCAGATTAGCTGAGTCTCTCCAGCCCTGCACGAGGCCACAGGGATACAGCACAACTTCACAGAAATCAGAGCAAAGAAATGTTATTTTTCCACAAGCAGCCACACATGGGAGTCAAGCATTTTGCGTGGCTTCTCTGAAGGCTAACAAGGAATATCTGAGGGCTGCACGCTCAGTAACCCCAGTGCAACCCAGCTGTTCCCAGCACATCCCTGCCTTCCTGGTTTTGTGAAACATGTGGGATGCCCATGCCTTTGGGACTGAGCCACTGGGGTGAAATGGGCAGAGCAGACACACACATGGAACATGACTGCAGGACTCTTGTTCTGTTAGGAAACCAGGCAAAATGAGGCTTCACTTCCAGCAGGAAACTGCTGCTTTGACTTCTAGCTGTCCTTGTTTTATGGACCCCTTTCTCCTCACCAGGATCCTCTCCCAAGCTCCCTTTTTTTTGTTTTTCCTCTTCTCTTTCTACATTTTGGTTCCTATTTCAGTTTCCTGGTGTGATGTTTATTGCAGTAATGAATGCAGGGAGTCACGTGGCTGGTGGCAGGTACTGACCCTCCTGTCATCACACTGCTGCTGTCCCCCCAGCCTGACAAACCCAGCTGCTCTGCTGGCAGTCTGTGAGCCTGACACTGATGGTTTGCCTCAGTTTGGCATTGTGGTGTGCTCTCCCTACTCTAATTTGGGTGGTTTTGCAACCATCCCTGATGAATTCTGTAAAATTTGGACTGCTAACTCATTAAAGTATAGCTTTTAATCAGTAGGTTCTTCATCCCTCCCTTTTGCCTTAGCTGCTAATACTGTAAGCTATTTAAACAGTGGAATTGCAGAGCTATTGTCTGAAACTCTAGGTGTTCCAATTAATTAATGTGAATAGAAATTATACTAACCAATCTCACCCTGGTGCTAGGGCATTTGACTGTATCAGGAGACCACTCATTGTATATTTCCTATTTTAATTTCATATTTGGGTATGTAAGAGGCCCTGGAGTGAGTCTCTGAAGATGACTCCTGGAGAAGCCTGCACGTCTGGATGATTGCTATGTTTAACCTGTTCTTCTGGCCATGGAGGAATCGAATCTCTGCTCCTCAGCTGGTGTGAGGAACCTGTTTTCATCCCTTATGCTTACCCAGTGCTTCCCAAATTCGATCTCTTGCACCTTCTGTTACTCTGACGAGGGTGAATATTCCCAAGCATAAGATCTGTGGACATTCAGCTGAAAGTAAATAAGATGTGGGGTGCTTTTTCCACCAGAATCCTTTGACCGGGCCATGCCAAATCTCACGATGAAGTGTGAACGATCCCTCCCTTTCACTGCTGAGTTTGTCCGAGATAGACCATGTCATCAGCACTGATCCATCACATTTGCATTGTCTCAGCTGCACTTGTGGATGGGGGATGTTTAGCTGGGAGAAGGTATTTCCTCTCACAGTACTGTGTGAACACTGGCCAGCAATCAGACGTCTTGTGCAGATAAGGGCTAATTCCTTCTATTTTCAGAGACCAGAGACACAAAGGGAACAGCAGACAGAATTTGCTAAGCCAGTGTCTGAGGGAAACAACCTTCCCATCCTCTGGCAATGAACAATTTAGGCCTGTAGTCATGCACATGTAAATCTTTTAATCTCACACCCCGAACACTCCCCAGCACACTCCCCATCCTGGGCCTGCCTGCTCCCTCCTCCCCTTCTTTCTTCCACATCTCCATCTTCAGCCTCTTCCCTCCTGCCAATCAGCTGTCCCTAAGTCCATGGGAGTTGTTGCAGCAGGGTTCTGTGTGCCAGGAAAGATTATTCTTGACTGGTTGCCAGGTCTCCTGCTCTTGCTCTGGCACGCAGATAAAATGTTAATAGGGCCGAATGTATTTGACACTAAGGGTGAAACAGGCATGGAGCCTCTTGCCATCCATCTAGCAGCTGCACTGGCTGGGTCCTTCCAGTTCAGTTTTGCTTGCTAAAGAGGACCTGATGGGGGACTTTCAGGTTTGACCGAAGCCAGGGATTACATCTTCCTTGTGGCAGGAAGCTTAAGCAATGTCACCTGCTTGCTGATGGGTACGCACAGAGGAAATTATTTTGTAAGGACAAGCCTGGAATTCTTTTTGCTGGACCTGCTGATATGGATGTGGGAAGATCTGAAGTAGGTTAAAATGTGTTCTGTGTTCAACTCTGATGATTTTTGCAAGTGTTGAGGCTTCCCAGCAAGGCTGAGTGTTGGCTGAGGTCGGCCCAAGTACAGGACAGAAGTCGGGATCCACCATTCCTCACAGCACAGTTTGGGGCAGGAAGAAGCTGCTGCTCAGGTTCAGCCAGCCAAGTCTCTCCAGGTCTTGCCAAAGAAGAAGGTCAGAACTTTTCCTACATTTGATGTGGCCAGCAAAGCAGAAGGAGAATGTTCTTAATTAAGCCCTGGTGAGAGCGTCTCTGCATCTGGACTGATAGGATTGCGTTGCTTTCATTGTTTTCTCTTAAGGTGAATTCCAGCCTGAAACACATCTGGCTGAAGATTGTTTCCTTTTAAAGTTCCTAATGGAGAACTTCCTCTGTAAATTCTAAAAGTAGGTTATATTTTGGCTTTGGCAACTCCCTTTGCTAAGTCAGGAATGGTCTCATTCCAACCACAGAAGCAGACAGAAATCTGAGGAGAGGGCAGACAAAGAAGGTGCTGCCTCTTGAGCAAGGAAGGTTGGGGGATCTGAACTGACCTGATTATCCACCTTTCACAGCTTCTGGTAAAAGCCTGATAATCTATCTTCACAGTGGAAAAATAGTGTCATCATCCCTGATGGATTATTCCCTTCCACTGGTGTAAAGTGGGGAGGGATGAAACCTCTGAGGTGTGGGACTGGTTGTTGCTGGACAGAGGTTTGCTACGGCCTGTACACACCTGGAGCATGTCCTACAGGCATGGTAATTCCAGGTGACCAAAGCTTTGGTCCGGTGCAGAAATACAAGCCCAGTAACTGTGTTTTTCTGCAGAGTAGCAAATAATTTTGTTCCTCAGATGCACATGCCGGACCACTTTTCATTGATAATTATGATGCACTCGAGGGAAGGAGTCTTTTAATGGGGAAATGCATTTTTTTTCAGACAGCATGCAGTTTCTCTCTTCCTTCCCTCCCCCTCAACAGTATGCAATAAACTCATCATAAGATTTATTAATGAACTGTCATGGTGATTTCCTTGAGTATCTTATTTAGCTGGAAATTACTCTAGGGACCATACCCTGTATATGCTGAAATCAGTGGAAAATTCGCACCTACTTCAAAAAACTGTAGGTAAGACCCGTGAGTAATTAGGGAAAAACAAGAGCTCAGATGGTACCATGGGCTGGGGGACAAGCAGTGTTCTAGCAGGGAGTGAGGAGAAGCTTGGATACAGCTTATTAATAACATCATGATCTCCAGAGGGTCTCCTGCCCTGTGTCCAGTGCAATCACAAAGCAAAAACTCAGAAGAGTCTTGGCCTAGAGCAGGCAGATACTGGTGATGATTGTGGCCTGGCTTACAATAACTCGAGTGAGTAGGGATCTTCCCTGGGAATACTGTAATTGAAGTATTTCTCATTTGGTTCAGCAAGAAAGAGACAATATTTAACATGTTAACCTATTAACATCCGCTTAAGCATTGCTAAGGGACAGTGCCAGAACTCTGAGCTCTTAAAATGCTGCCCAGGTTGCTTCTGAACTTTCAGGATTGATCTGAAAAGGTTGGCAGAAATGAATCTCTAACACTTGCTGCCATTAAAAAGTGTCATTCTGGGATGCAGGGAGAATAGGAATGATGTATATGGTCAGGAATGAGCTTCAGGAGGTGACAGGAAAGGCAAGCAGCAGCTGCAGGTGGCAGTAGTCTTTGTTTTAGAAAATCCTCTCCTCCCTTCTCCCCTCTGACTGATTTAGCACGTTGGAAGGAATTACTCACAGAGCAAGTGCGAGCAGTGTGGTTTGGTTGCTGGATCCCAGGAGGATGATGAGCTGTGCCTTTGCAAGTGTGAGCATTTTGAGCCTGGTGCTCCTGTGCTCAGGGACTGCACAGGGCTGCTGTGGTGTCTGGGGACACAGCTGTACACCTCGGTGTGCTGATGCCATCGGCCACCCTGGGGAGCGTGTGGGGCTCAGCCTCGTGGCACAAGCTCTCCTGGTTCTGGAGCAGTGGAGCTGCAGGCAGGGCTTGACTGCTTCTCTAGGAGAGCTGCAGTGTGAGTCTGTGCTGGGTTGTCACTCTTAGTGCTGCCACACACTGAGCACCTGTCCCCTGCTCCTCTAGAGCCACCACATCACCTTTTTTATGTCTTCAAAGCCTCCTGACTCCTCACCATGCATTTTGCCCTGGTGACTTTTGGCTCCTTTTAACATTAAATGAGTGTCTTGCTTTCAGAGGTCTTTGAGTGTTGATAGTTGAGGAAGATCAGCAGCCCACCAGTACTCTGGGAGGAAGAACACGTTCCCTCTCTCACATTCCCACTCCTTGGGAGATCTCTGGATCTGTTTTTGGTATAAAGTGTTTGGGAACGGTGTTTATAGGGAAGCTAATTCCCCCTAGAATGGACACAGGACTGTTGCTACTTTATCACTGAGAGTACCCAGGTGTAATTACTTTGAAGTGTAATCACTGAGCAATCAAGAGGCAATATAATTGGTACCTGGATGCAGAATATGTAATTACTGTGTTGTGTAGTGACAGGGTATTTGCCAAGCATATCTTCTGTAGTTACCAAGTAATTTAAGAGAATTTGCATGCTATTTCTTGTCTGAGAGACAGAAAAATATCACCCAGCTGAGATCTCTGCAGAGGACTATAAACTTTCTGCCAGCAGGATTTGTAAGCTTTTCCAAGCAAGCAGTGTTGGAAGAATTTGCTTTCTGCCTTTCCTTTTCTTTCCAATACAAAGGTTCTCTGCCTGCACAATGCTACCAAAGAAAAGTTTCCTTTTATTTCCTGCCATGTGGAACATGTGCGTCAGCCAGGAGATTCATTGGGAAGAGAGATAAATGAAGAGAGAAAAATTCATTTAATGAGAGGGATAAAAAACCACCCCAAACAGCAGGCTTTGAGATGTCAGAGCAAACTGCCCCATCCCCATCAAAGCCTGAGCTCTGAACATCTCACTGGGGCTTAAAATGTGGGACCTGAGGCAGGAGAAGTGAAGGATGCAGCTCCAACCTGTGTGTCACCAAGTGCAGAGGTGGAAACTGAGCATGCCTTTTGTCCGGAGTGCCGTGAGCTCAAAGGACAGCTTCAGCAGGATTCCTTCTGTACCGCAGTGGGGAACAACAAAATTTATGGCTGTACCTATGCTAATGACCTGCAGAGGCAAAGCAGCCATTTGTTTCGCGTAGCCCCTGTTAAAGCACAACAGCATCTTTCCCTTTTCTCTCGGTGGGAGAGTGATTGGTGTTTACAAACTGTCTTTTTCTTTCTGCTTTTGGAAATACCCTGCTCTGGTAAATCATGGAAAGCAGCCTGTTAGAGCTGTGTCCTCATTGACTCGGGATTGGGGGGGCAGGATCAGACAATATACATCACTGAGGTAGCTCTTTTCATCACTGCACTTGGCCTTAATTACATTATATTGCCCTCTCTAGAGAAATCTCCGACACTTTGGGCTTCCATAAAGCAATAGTTTATCTTCTTTTTTGTTAAATAGTAGCTACTCATTAGGGCAATACAACATGCTGCTTTTCCTTCACCTTCTAATGAGGTTGTGCTCCTGCACATCCTGAGTATAAATAAACCAAGGTTTTGGTACTTTAGCTGTTGAGTTTTTGGCTTTACCTAGGAAAAAAAAACCCACCACCACCAAAACCCAAAAAACAAACCAAAACAAAACAACCTAAACCCCCCCCCCCAAAAAAAACCCCAGAAAGCAGATATATTAGATATATTCTCTTCTGGTATCTTTCGTTGCTGTTTTGCAGCATTTGATTTTGGAGGAGTTGCTGTTTTGTTACTGATACCTTGCAGCCAATGCTAAAAAGGTGAACCACAGCCACCACATTTTCTGCAAAATGAACTTGTCTAATCCTTTGCATTCAAACCAGCCCTCACCTCTCTATTGATAAATACAGCTTATGCTCCAGTCCCAGGGAATGCAAATACTGTTTGCAGAAATAGTGCTATCCTGGCTACTTCTCATTATCGTGTTTTTATTGCCAGGGATCCTGGAGCTTTTTAGTAGCTACAGAATCAATAATGCTGTGACATTCATACATTTCTCAATGCTACTGTGCATGGTGCAGCATCAAAGTGCTGGTTCTCAGGGGCTCTACCTGATAGTGATACTTGTGTACTCATATAATCCTTTTTATCTATAGTTTACAGATCTTAATTAAGATTTACAACGCTATTGTGAAGTGGATCTTCATGTCTGGGCAGACCAGCACGGCCAGATGCTGGAGAGGAGTATTTCAGAAAAGCTCAGGCTTTTTGTCAAAAGCACTCAGCTCTCACGGCAAGGAACTCCTTGGCAGCCAGGCTGCTTTGCAGGGAAATCTGCCTTTCTCTGAAGCCAGTACTTGAGACAGGGACTGCCACCCTGGAGTCCTGACATCCACCTTTGGTGATAATTCCCTGCTCCACTTGTTCCATTTTTTTGCAACGTTTTCTAAAAATATTTGATTTTTGAGAATCTGTTGCAACCAAGCCTTTAGCTTCCCTCCCCCTCTCAAATCTGTGGAGGTTTTTCTTCCAGACTTCAAAAATAACTAACTCAATAGTTATTTACTAAACAGCAAAAATAACTAAATAAATACAATCAGTTTGATTCACTCTAGCTTCTGGAAGCACTATTCTGGAGACAAGGAGGCCTCCAATTTCCTACATGAGTCATGATGTTCTTGGATTCAACCTATCAAACTATATCAGCAAATCATATTATATAATGTAATATAACAAGACACAACTGCCTGTGTTTAACCTAGAAAAGATTAAAAAACATGTCCTACCATGGTCATTGGGCTGTCCTGGCAAAATTGTCATTCTCTTTTCTGCCCAGCTGCTGCCCCTGCTGTCCTCCCCAACCTGCTGTGCTGGAAGAAAAGTGCCATTTTTAGGAACAAAGATCTGAGCAAGTCTGGTAACAGAGAAGCAAGTCCTGCTTGTGCCACTTCCCTGGTTTGGAGGCTGAGTGCTCTAACGTCGTGTCCAGGGTTTTGTCTTTTATAATGATGAGGAACCAACATCTCCTGGTTGAGAACAGATGCACTCACAGTGATATGGGAGTAGGGGGAGGGAGACTTTTGAACTGCTAGTGCTGCCTTGTTCTCAGTTTACATGTAAAGTAGAAGGAAAAGGGATGTGTAGATGTGATAAAGAGTCATTGTCCTTTTATTCTTCACCTGCACAGAATGAGGGAATTTGGAGTTTTTTAGCTCTGTTTCTGGGTCTTGCACTTGCCTGGTGTAAGGCACAACCCAGAATTAGTCTGGAGAATCTCTGGGAGGGGTTGAACTGGGGATAGGAGCATATTGCTGTTGTTTCTCCTTACCTTGGCCTCTGGGGATGCAGGAGAGGCTCCAAGTCAGTATTACAGCCCTGGTATCTGCACCCTTCTACTCAAAACCCCTTAATTGGAATCATCCATTCACCTGGGCAGTATTTACTGACTGGTGGCCAAGAGGAGCTTTCCACAGTGTTTCTGAGAGAGGAAAGCTGTGACCAGGGTGCAGCTCCCTGCAGTTTCCTTGTGCTGGCACAAGCCTGGCTGCAAGGGCTTCGTGTTTTTAACTAAAGTCTGAGGATATGGGAATGGAAGGAGAAACAGGCTTCAGTCTTTCAGCTTTCGCATTTCCTCCAGGGATTTCCCCCTTTTCTCTCCCAGAAAGATTTCCCCCTTTTCTCTCCCAGCGAGCAACAGCTCAGGAACAAATTTATTTTAGCACCTGTCCATCCTTTTGTCTCAGGTGTTGGCCTTGGCAGTGAAAAGCATCACGTTTGTTTGAGGGGCAGGCATTAGGCAGGAAGAACAGGAGCCAAGCAAGGCTTGTTTCAAGGGTGATTAGGAAAATTGTGCCTTAGGAATCACAGTCCAAGGGACAAATCACACCGAGCAGCAGGGGCATTAGTGCAATACACGATCAGGCAGGGCTGGAGAGGAAGCAGTGAAAGAGCCTGTCCAGGCTTCTGTTAAGCGTTACAATGATGCACCTCTCTGCAAAGCCATTATGGAGAAATGCCTCAGGAGAGAAGATTTTAATATATTTCAGCATGAGGTAAATGATCCCATGCTGAGAGGAGCCGGCACCCTCTCTGTGCCAGCCTCCACCACGAGCAGCCAGTCCCCAGGCAAAGCCATGGCTAGTCCTTTATGAAATGCAGCATAGGCTCCGGCATTAATATTGCTTTGCTACCAGTTACGCTTAAAAAAAAGAAAAAAAGGGGGAAAAAAAGGGGCAAAACTACAAAACAAGCTCTGAGAACAACAGCAGCAGCAAAATCCTCAAGCTGTGCTGGAACAGAAAGTAATTAAGAAATATTTCATATCTCTAAGCGGCCCTGAAATTTTTATTCCTGTGCATGAAGCTCGGTAGGCTCCTCACGGGCGGCGGCTGCTGCTGCTGCGTTTCAGTGCAATAAATCCTGTTGCCTTTGGAGCCTGACAGCCAGCCCAGGATGTGATCAGAAAACCAACAGGCACTCTCTGTAGGTTTATTCCTTGCCTGCATCAAGTCTGCTTATACCAACCAAGCCACTGCTCCCGGTCCAAACCAGTGGGCAAAACCCTGACCTGTCTTTGGGACATAAAGATGAGGAAGGGGGGAGGTGGTGTCAAGAGAAGGGATGTAGAAAGTGGGAATTCAGACAAATAAGCTCCCATTTGCAATACTTCCAGCCCAAGCCCAAGAGTCTCACCCAGTCTGAGTCCAGCCCTAGAAGTATTTATGGCCCTGTGAAGGCTGACAGATCCAGAGTTGAACTTATCTGGAATAAATAATGGTGTGCTTTAATCTCTCTTCCAATGAGCTGTGTCAGTGCATCCCAGACCGTGCAGCCTGAAGGACATAGCTCAGGGCTGTGCCTGGCATGGGGCTGCAGGACCTGGGGCTTGGTGTTGGTGTCCCTGGGTGGCCCTGCCAGCTGTCACCCCGCCTGGGTAAGCTTATCTGAGACCAAATGTCCTGCACAGTTGGCAGCTCCTCTGGGAGGAAGGCAGGGGAGTGGACAGTCTGTTTTTCTTTCTCCTATTCTTAATCATAAAAGAAAGTGTTTCTAAAGCTGTAACCCATATTATTGGGTTCTGTTCTAAAGCCGTTAACTGCAGGAGAACCTCTAGTTATACCTTTGGATTCAAACTGTTGTCTACAGGCTCAATTCTTGCATGTCTGAATCCTAGGGAATCCTCTTCCTCACCCTCCTTCCCAACAATCTGAGTCTCCACAAAATTCAGAGAACCTTGTGCATCCAGAAGGCTTGTGCTACAGCCATCCTACAGAAACCCAACAGAGCAAGTCTCTCCAGGAAAGAGCTGGAGCAGTAACAGTTATTAGCAGCTAAGCCCTTACATGTCACACACCAGGGCAGGGACAAGACCTCTCTGGGGACGTGACTGTCTCTGTCTGAACCAGGTGGCTCCTCCAAGCCCTTGCTCATGAGTCAGTTTGCAGTTTGTGAGTTCCATTTTCTTCCTTTTCCTCACGTTTGCCATCAGGTGAAGCAGGATGGATAGGATGTGGGGGAGTGACTCCACCCACTTTTTTGTGTTTCGAATTGGTTTTGAGTATGAGAAAATAAAAACAGTATTATTTTTAATCAAATGCTTCATTCTGACTGCAGCTTTTTACTCCATATTTTTGCAGCTTTTGCAGCCTGGTATAACTAAAATTTTGAAAAGGAAAAGTCATTTTAAGGTGAAAGCCCTTTTTTATTTAGAGCCAATCAAATGGGACTTTACTAATTATTTATTTTCATTAAGGACTTCAGCCAAAACTGAAAGTTTTTCTTTAGGCACTTTCTTGGGTGTTAAAGGCTCATCTTTTTTTCTAAAAATATGGAACTGGAATGGTGCTTGGGTACCTTCACTCTGTGGATGATTTTGTTCCTCTTCAAGTGTCCACAGCATAAAAGAAGCACATTGTTGGACCTTGAAAGTTTTCTCGTGAGGTTTTCGCTTGAGGAATGCAGAGGAAAGGCAAAGCCCCCAAAGCTCGTGGGAGGTGCTGGTTGAAGGCTGCTTCTCCTGGGTGTGCTGAAAGCTCAGCGCTTCCCTCTGTCCAGCTCCAATGTCCAAACTGTGGCAGCTGCCAGGGACTGGCATGGTCACAGCTCCCTGGGGACTGCAGGCAGCCACCCTGCTGACAGCTGTCCCCCTTCTATCCCTCAGAACACTGATTCAGGGAAACAAATTAAGTCCATCTCTTTCCTGCTATTTCTAGTCCTTTCTTCTGTATTTTCCCTTCCTTCTTTTTCTCTTTTTCTTTCCCCTTCTCCTTCCATGCATGAACTAATTGACGTCTGATCTATTCAGAGGTTCGGCCCAAAAAAGTAACCTTCACTTAACTGCTCACATAACTTGCCTGTCACTTTTGATAACAGTCAGGGCATCATTTTTGCAAGTGTTCAACAGTAAAATTACTGCTTTGCTCTTGTCAAGCAAATGAGCCCTGAGGCCTGTGTGAAAACCATTAATGATGATGCCACAGCGGGACTGATGCACTGGGCAGCCTGCAGAAGCACCGCTTCTCAATTCACTGTGCCCCTGCTGAGCAGTTTATGTTTAATTAACCTGCATTAATGCCTGCTGGGACAGCATTTTCCATGCCTCCTTTTTCAGGGGGTCAAGTGGAGCCGGAGACAGCTGCTGGTGTCTCAGGTGCCCTGCGTACGTGGCTGGGATCCTGGAAATGTTTATGGCTGTGGTGTGGAAATAAACTCGGCTTATTACTCTCATAAAACTGGTGGCTGTAGCCTTGGGCTTTGCCAGACTTGCTGAGCTGCTGGAGAGAATTACTGACAGAACATAAACCTGCTACAGCGCGTGGTGCTGGAGCACAAGGCTGTGCTGTGAGGTGTTTGTAGGGACGGAGGGCTGCAGAGATTCTGCAGGATTCTGCAGAGATCTTGTGGGTGTTTCCATCCTCCAGAAATTGTTTTCCAACTCTATCTATGTGGTCAAGTAATGAAACGTGCTTTCTAATGGGAAAGGACTCTGAGATTGGGCTTTGTGTTGCTGAGTCTGCACCCAGCTGTTATTGGGAGGGTGAGCATCTACCACAACAGTTGTAATTATAGTTACAAGGCTGCCATTTTACTGATTAGTAACAGGCAGAGGCAGGGGACTGATCCACACCTGACACCGGAGTTCAAGAGGGTTTTGAGATCTTGAAGACAACAGGCAACATAAATCCTATTTCTTTAGAAAACTAAGCTTCAATGGGGCTCTACTGGTTTGAGTACCATTCCTCTTCTGCAGAAAAACATGCAAAGCTTAACTTTATTCTTGTTTCTTTACCATTTATGTGTCCTAGAAGGAATACAAGTCCAAGAATCAGAAACTTGGACAGATCTCCCTGCTTATGAAGTTCAGATGAGACATAGGCTTTGTCATCAACAGTGCTTGCTTGTGTCTTCGTGTGGCTTGATGTGTGAATGAAAGGAATTATGAGTGAAGTGGTCATTAGCAGGTATTTACATAGGTTAATTGCATGGGGTAAGGAAAGATCAATTTGATTTTCAGTGGGGCTACTGATGGAGACATCTTCCTGACAGAGCTTCATGACCCCTTTCCTTGGAATTGAATTATAGTTTTCCGGTCTCAGCAGGCTGTAGCTAAGGATTTAACAAGCTTCCAGGTCATGTCAAACCTTGCTTTTGTAGTTCTGGGTATTTGGTTTTGATGTGCCATGTCTTCTGGGTGCATTTATTGAGTTTACCCTGGTAGTCCAGTGAGGAGATTTCTAAGAGGGGAAATTGCCCTCATTTGCACATATAATGAACTTTAGAATCATAGAATGCTTGGGTTTTAAATGGACCTTAAAGGTCATCTCATTCCAATGCCCCTGCCCATGGAAGGGACACCTTCCACTATCCCAGGGTGCTCCAAGCCCCATCCAACCTGGCCTTGAACTCCAGGGATGGGGCAGCCACAACTTCTGTAGGCAACCTGTGCCAGGACCTCAGTGCCATTCTGGGTCCATGGTGAGTGACTGTGGCAAACTTTGATCAACAAAGATGAACAACAGATGGGTTTAGGGCATCTGAATACTTCCAGTCTATTTAATGGGCATTATCTCATTATTGCTACCAAAGGCCCATGGTCACTGTGTTGCCTGGGCTAAGTGTGAGCAGTTGTAGCTCATCCTGGTTTTCCTGGGCCGAGCACCACCCTACTCTTGGTAAAACCACTCCTGCCACTCGGGCAGGCTGGCTTAGAGCTGGTTCTGTCATGTCTCCATTAGTCTGCCATCTGCCACCTACACCAAACCTCCCCCTGGCCCCAGTCCAGGGCTCTTGCAGGCTTTGCAGATGCTCAAGCACCCCAGTGGCTGCAGGATGGGAGTTTAAATAAAACAGAGCATTGATGTGGAGATGAAATTAATTAATGTCCCTGCTATTAAATTACTGTCTCTAAGGGAAGACTTTTATTTTGCCTCTCAGATGACAGTGTTTCATTAGGGAAAAATACATGAGGTTTGAGAGCTCAAGCTTTGAAACAGTTTATCAGGTTTATTTATAAGTAAGAGTTGCCTCATTTTTCTTGTGACTTTAGGAGAATACAGAGTTTAGCCCTGTATTTTTTGAGTAGGGAATTGCTGAGAAAAACCTGTTCCTGTGAACCCCTGAGTTGCAACAGAGTCCTACCCATTTTTTAAAGATCAGTCCCTGACATTCTACACAAATCAGCAGCTGAACACCTCAGTGGGGCAGCCATTCTCTTATCTATCATTTATTTCCAAAAATGTATGGGCAAAGCTGCACACATTGGCTGGGTGACCCTTCCCTGTGTTCTGGCCTTACCTTGCTTCATATGAGAAGTGAATTGCTTTGATTTTGTGAAGGTTTGTATGTTCCTTATTCAGGGCTATATAAGAAGTGCAGCAAGTAGATGAGAAGTAAGGCAGTAGTTAGGAAAAAAACACTGGAATATGACTTGGAAACCTAAGGGAGAGTTGCAGGCAGAGACAAATGGGTCCACAGTTTTTGCTGCGTACCTGCTGCCCACTGCCCTTCCTGCTGACATTGGCAAACTTCTGTAGCTTGGCATTGCTGAACTGAATCAAAGAACAGCCTTTTGTAGGAGTGCAAAGATCAGGGTAGAGGTGCTACAGTCAGGAAGTACAGCAGCTGCCCATATGACTCCTAACTGCAGCCAGAGCTCTCACTTTCTCACAGTCAGGAGCATTTAAATAAATAAATAGCCTCATAGTAGACATCTCTGCTTTTTTTGTATGAGTTAGATGAATAAATGTACCTGGAGAGTACATATAATTTATTTAGAAATATAAGGATGTTGAATATCTGCAGAGAATGAAAAAATTTCCCAGTCCTTGGGGTTATTTGATCTGCTAATTATCCATACTTCAGAACCCATTATTCACACTTTCCTGCTTTCCTCCAAGAAATATATTTGGCAGACATCTCTATATATTTTTATAGCTTTCTGTGAGATCAGCAGGAACAAAAGAGAAGAAAAATTCGAGTTGTAAACCATTAATAAAATGCAAATGTGCAACAGTCTTCTTTGTTTGATGTTTGCCAGTAAGCAGATTGAAACAGAGATCTCTGCTGTGTCAATATCCTGAAAGATTGGGGGAAAAAAAGTTTTTTAGACTTGCCTTTGCCCAGTGAAACAACCAAGGGCAAACTGCAGCTCTGTTTGGAAGCATGTTTGGCACAGGCAGCAATGGTGACTCACATATATTAACAGCAGCAGGGTTTTGGATCCCCTGCACCTTGCTACCACAATGCCAAGCTATTCATCAGCACAAACAGTCCTGCACACTCTCCTCCAGAAAAAAAGCCAAACTAAGGAGGTCTTGGGATCTCTAATTTATGCCGGGCTTGGTCCAAAACTTGCTGGAAAGATTGACTGAAAAGAGCTGTGGGACTACCTAGAATGGCCCAGTGCAGGTGGCAATCAGTCCCCAATCTATGTATCCCATTCTACACCCTGAACATTTTGCAGCATCATGGAGAAGGTCTCCTTTGGGATGCAAAACTGCTGGTGGAACAAGACAGTGCTACTTTCTGAGAGAGAGCTCACAGCCATGGCAGGGGTTACAGGGATGGAGGTTTGCTGGCTAAGAGAGAAGGGGTCTATATATGTCCCAGTTTCTTTTTTGGACACGTTGTTGGGCAGATTCCTTTTTGACACTAAAGAATTCATGTTGAGATGGCTTCTTTGCTGTTGTAATGCACCTCCCCTGATTGCACCTTGTCTCCTTCTTATGGATGTGGCTGCTCTGTTTTCCCCTGGGAACCTCCAGATGTGTCATGGTTGGAGCTCTATTCTTGTAATCAGAATGAAGGAAGAGCCCTTGATGTCCTTCAGAAGGGAGCACAGTTCTCTCTCTGGTGTCACCAGCTCATGCTGAAGATGGTAACGGTAGCAAATGTCAGATTCGCAGGGGAAGGCTGAGGGGGTTTGATGTTTGAATTGAGGCACTGTCTCATCCTTCTGTGGGGTTGTTTCTGAATCTACACATCTCTGCTTCTCCTCCAGTGCTGTGGATCTGCAGATGTCCTTGGATTCCTGCAGGAGCAGGAAATAGCCAAGAAATGGGCAGATTTATCTTATTTGGTGCCCACTCAGTGGGTGCTTAGAGCAAGGTGTCACTTGTCTTGCCCTGGTTATGGTCATATTGTAGGGAATGTGTTAAAAATGCAGCAGCTGCTATTTGTTCTTGAAAAACACAGGATCTTGTATCAGGATAAACATTTCCAAAAGTGCCTGGCCTCTGTGACAGCTACAGGCCAAAGAAGGACTTAAATGATACACACAGGGTTAGAATTGACCTTCACCAGACTGGATTTCACTCTGAGCTGCAGAATGGTTTGTTAGAATGGGATTTCTATTGCTTCTCTATACACTGGCAAATATGTCTTGTGTGTTTGGATCTGTATTTTCTGAGTGCTTCATTTAAACTCTGAACTCTGGAGGCAGATGAACACAGGAGTCTGGTGATAGTTGCAGGAAGTATTTCAGACCCTTTAACTGGCAAGAGGAGAATAATAGGGCTTTGGTTGGCTCTCAGTAGAAAGTGGGGTGAGATTTTCAAAGTCCATCTCTGCAAATACTGTTGTATTTTATGTCATGTCTTCTGCAGGACAGAAGACCAGTTAGATGTGACTTTCATAGGTATCAAGTGAGAACAAAACAAAACCACATTTTGAGGGACATAGAGGAAAATGATCCCTAACAAGAGGTGCTGGTTTGAATTTATGGGCAGATGGGCATTAAAGGATCATGCTGAAAGATCACAGTCCAAGAAGATGAGCTTTAGATTACAGGATTTTCTATTTCCTACACTTTCTCTGAATTTTAGTGCTTTTTCAGGAACAGATCTATTTGATGGGGGCATGTGTACATTTTGAGGGGGCAGGTTTGTTGTCCCCCAAGGCAGCAAATCTGTCAAGGCTCCCCTGTCAGGCTGTCAAGCCACTGAGCCTTCTTCTTTCCAACCACATTTGAGACAGGTTGAATCTGGTGAGGCGAGTTGTGTACCCAAGGCACAAATCCTCATCCAGGAAACAGGGAGGCAGCCTGGGGAAAAACAGGCATTTGAAAAACAAAGGTAGGGAAGTGCAAAACTGAGTTGTCTTATGTTTCAAATGTGACTTTCCACGTCAGTGATCAGAGTACAAGTCACTCAGGTCTGGTTATTTGAAGAACAGGATGAACAGCCAGAACACAGCGGAGTCTTCCTGGGTTTCCCAAGCCTACCTGCAGTTCATGCCAGGTGAAACAGGGGACAAAAGGAACTGTCCTGACTCTGGGTGATGATGTTGTGGTGTTTATTTTAATGTAGGCCAGAAAGTCACACTGGAACTGTGGTAGGGAATTGCACTTTGCATGGGGTCATGATGTAAAACCAGGGAACAACTGACCCCAAACTGTGTTTCTCCTTTCATGCCAGCTGGCCGGGGCATGTCAGCCTGCTGCAACTCAGCTCACACCCTCATAAAAGAGTGGATAAACCCCACCACTGATCTGACCTTTCTATAAACCTGCTGTGCTGTGTTTCATCAGTTGAGCCTCTGGCCCAATCAATTTTAAATGCCACTGTTTGCCAACCTTGCATTGTTCCCGCAAACCGAGTGTGTTAAGAGAGGATAATTAGGGAGAACACAGTAATTAATACTGCTGATAATAACCCAGAGGTGTAATTTAGCTGCCTGACTTAGACTGAATTCCCTGTGCTGGAGGAGGAAAAGGCACCTGCTGAAGTCTTTCACAGCAGCTTAGCTCTCCACAGGAGGCAATCACACGCTGAGCACACAGAAGCCACTGAGGTCTCTCCTGAGCTGCTACTGATTGCCTTGCAGACAGCGATGGCATGTCACTATTGATTATTTTCCTATTATAAACTCCTTCCTCTTCTCCCTTTTTGCCATGATCTGTTGGGTAAACACAGGAAACAAGTAAGAGCAGCTGAGGTTTGCAGTTATGAAGTGTTTGGAGGAGGAGGAAGGGAAGCACTGGTTCAGCAGGCAGTTCTTGTTCTAAGGAAGTGGCTAATGCTGAAAGATTAGGGTCCAAAGGGATGTGGTGGTATCAGGATAAAAATCATCCTTCAGTCCTATGCAGACTTTTCTGCACAGAAATTACAAGAGGCAATTTTTAACATTGACTGCTGTCTTGAGCATGCTGCAGTGGGAATTCTATGTGCAAGTCCATGGTCAGGGCTATTTGTTTTTTCAGACTGTAGTCACTGCAAGTATTTTAGGGCTTTCTTTTACCCAGAAATCCTTAGAAGGTCTCTTTGGTTCCTGTGATCTCCTATTGGCTGTGGCAGGGTTGAACATGGGACAGATGAAGCTTCTTTCCCACCTTCTGGTCACTACTGGCTCCACGTATGGAAGTCCCACATCACTGGACACCCCCAGATGGGTGTCTAGCTGCTGTCTGAAGTACTTTCTCAAGGTATTTCTCATCATTTCCCATCTCCAGAGCCAGCATTAATTTTGTGCAGCGCGAAGTCTTTCTGTTGCCTACAGCTTCTGCCCCAGTTCTGTTTTGACTGCACTTCTGGCTCAGTTTGGTGAGGTGATGCACTCATTGATACCATTCCTGTGCGTTGGGTTTTTGTTAATGAAAGCAGTTCCTGAAAATGCACAGAATTGTGTTTTCCTTCTACTAATTTCCTCGGAAGCTTGAGGGAACTGGTGTGCTTCTGCTCATGTAAATGAAGCTCTGGTTAAACATATGCAATGGAAGGTCATGCTTCTTCTTCTTCTGATTTTTTTTTTTTTTTTTTTTTTTTTAATGTGCCATTTGAACTTTCATTTCCTCAGCCTCATTCCTTGCATGATAAATTAATGTTTTATTCAGGACATTGAAGTGCACTTGTGAGACATGAGTGATCCCAGTGACCTTCTCTGTGACCTTGAACAAATGTTTTCTCTCCCTGGATCTGCTCCTTCCCAGGGGTTTTAAAACCAACTAATTGTCACTGATGTCTATTACCAGCTTTTAGTCTTTGCACCCATCCTTCCTTGTGTCCTGACAGTCACGCATCTTACCCTGGAGCTGTGTAGAAGTTGGACATCCAGTCTGTACTAACTGTCCAGTCTCCAAAGAATGATCTAGTCAGTCCCAAATAGCTTTCTAAAGAAGGTGTGGTGAATCATTCTCCTGACTTCCCCTATCGCTGCTCACTGAAGATAGTAGAAGCCTGGATGGCTAATGAAACAAGATATCTAATTATTTAGAGATGTAAATTTAGTAGGAGGGACTCTACCATGAAGTCACAAAATGCAAGTGTGAGATTTTTGTCAGTAAAACCTCTGCTTTTCCTCTTGTTGTGCATTATTATTTCTTGGTTTTGGTTTGGTTTGTGTTTGTGATACGCACTTTCATTCAGCAGCAATTAATAACCTTCCTGGTGCAAAGATGTCAGGTTCTGTAAGTCAACATGACACAGAAAAGGAATGGAGAACACTTGTGAGAGGAGAAAAGAAATTAAAAGAAGAACCTGTTATAGCTGTACTACAAATGCTATCAGTGTTTATCAGGGAAATAAGACAATAATCATCGGGTCCTGATAGGATAAGTAACCTCATTCCTGCCTTATTAGTGCTGGGTTTTTGTGGGGACAAGGTGGTTCAAGCTTGATTTTTCAGTAAGCGCATCGTACTGACTCTTGTTCTCTATGACAGTTAGAAAGAGTTCAGAGATTGGTTTTTATTTTATTTTCTTTCTTGTTTTCCCTTCCTCTCCTGACTGTCAGGGTGAATTTGTATCTTCTGGCAGTGTTGGGGAGGTCGGAAAGATGTCAAAAAAAGGATGGAAAATGCATTTTAAAGTGAGCTGTTAGGAATTGCTTTGACGTTTCTGACAAAGGGAAAGGTTACTGCACACAACTCTTCAGCTCCTATCTTCTTATTGCTTTTCTTGTCAATCACAAGAGGAAGCAGAGGAATTCCCTATCATGACTGGCTTGTCCCATGCCCACAGCTGATCTGGCAGGTAGGTTTGGCTTGGCATGCAGGCACTAATCACACTCTGCAGAGTGTGATTAGCACTTGGGGCCATCTGTTCTACCCCAGTGTCCCCTGGGGTTCTGCTAAAGCAGAATGGTCAGTTCAGAGGTAGCCTTGGCCCCTCTCCCCATCATCTTTTTTGTAAAAGTGAGAAATGCCTACTCATTCTGTCTTGTTTCTCCAAGGAGACCTTGATCCTCAAGTGAACTTTATTGATTGACTTGCTCCAGAAATTTAAAATCACAGATTTGGAGGCATCTGCATAACCCAGTGAACCTCTGCTGTTGATAACAGACCAATAATGCTGATGCCAAGTTTGGCACCCAGCGACATTTGGCCTGGCTCACTCTCTGGTCACCTGCTTGGGAAGAAGAAAGGAGAAATTAAGACACGAAGTTTAAAGACAGCCCACAAATGGCCAGAACAGAGGGGACGTGTTCAGGAAGGAGCTTTACCAGTGAAAAGATAAAGCTCTAAGTGCAGAATATTTTGCTGTTGATGCTTTAAATTGCAAATGAGCTGAGCCTGAGACAAGGGAAATCAACGTGCATGAACTTGTACTTTAACTAATAGTTGCTTGCACCATGTTTGATTCCTGGATAACTCAGGAACAGGAAAAAATAGAAGAATCTTTTCCAGTTCAGTTCATTATGAAGAGCAGTAACTAGTTCTAAATAGGTCTTTATTTCTTCTCCAGTCTTATTATAGGACTGGATTAATAGCTTCAGTTTCCTGGTTTGTAATAGGAAAGCTTCAAGCACTTTCAATATTTTGGTAAAAATATGCAAACTTGATTGTTTTTCCAAAAGCAACTGAAAACATAAACTTATTTGAGGAAACTCTCAAGTGTCTTTTCTTTAGCTGAGAATTAACATTTTCTGAGGCAAATGCACCAAACAAGTTTCATTAATTCTTTTTTTTCTACCAATTCTTACTGGTTGGGTGGGTGGGAAGAGGGCAAATCTCCTTGTCACCTCTTCCTCTGATTTGCAGCCCTTGGTTTTGCTTTTTGCCTTTCTGGACTAAAACCAAAGGCAACACTTGTAGAGGCCCTGAGAAGCCTTTAATGTCAGAGCTTTTCTTGGCAGCCAGAAGAGCACAATTGCAAAGCAGAAAAGAAGAGCCTTATTTAGCAAGCAGCTGTTGCTCTCCAAGTTGATGAAACAATTAGCTGGAGATGATGCCCTGGTGCCATTCTGCTTTATAATAGCACCACGATGCTCCTTTGCCAGGACAAGCCTCTTTGCAGGTTTAATAAACCATGTGAAACCACACACGACATTTCTTACCTTGGACTCTTCAGGCCTTGTAGAGGGAAGATTTAGCTGGCCAAGGGGAACATGATGCTCCTGGAGGAGCAAACTGATCTCCCAACAAGGATCCTCTCTGCCTGTGAAAGCAATTAATAAAAGCTGGAGCAAATCTCCTCTTAAAAATGTCTTTAGCAGCCAGAAAGGAGCTGCTGCAGCAGATGCTGGCCTCATCCCCCCATGCTGGTAGAAGCTGTGCACTGTGTTGTCTGGTGAGGGTAGGGGTGAGAGCTGCTCTGAGCCACACAAGAGTGACAGTTTTCCATATTCCTGACAGCCTCTATTAAGCCATACACGGAGATTGATGGAAAGTTCCTCTGCAAAGTGGTGTTGCCACAGATCAGAGCAGTTCAAGCAGCTGCTGGGTTAGAGCAGTGTCCTTTATTTATTTCCTGGTGACTCTTTTCCACTACTTTTTCTGGAAGCAGATAGTGTTGTTCGTCTGGCTGCAAGCTGAGCTTGATGCTAAATCTGCTGGAAATACTGAGCAGTGGATGCCTCTGTACCTTCTGTGCAATTGCATATGGATTGGTTCCTGCAAGAGTTTCTAATAAACATTTTGATGGCCCTGTTTTTTCAGCCACATCGGAAGGTGATCATAAAAAGGAAAAAAAAAAATCCCGGAGGAAAGGAGATTAAAATTATCAGTGATCTCAATTCCCTGTGTTTCAGTTAAACAACATTTTTAATACTGTCTGCAGTGCATGTACTATGAATGTGCTCCCCTCTCTTGACAGGTCCCCAAATCACATTCACTGCCATTCATTATGTGCAATGGAATAAAACATTTATTCCCAGTCATGTTTTATTCCTGGGGAAATATCTATTTCTGCAAGCTCCAGACATCTTTTTAACTATTAGCATTTCCCTTCATGGCACTGGGCTCCCTGCCCAGAAGGAGTCCTGCAGGTCTTGGTGGGATCGTGTCACCAGGCACTGTAGCCCTGGTGGGACAGGGACAGGCTTTGCAGCCTCTCATGGTTGCAGATAACACAGCCTGGCTTTGAAAATTTAACTGCAACATTCTTGGTGTTTCTTAGTAGTCCCTCTCCGTGTCGTTGTGACAGGAATCTTGCAGCCAGTGTAAGGAGGGGTGTGTTGTATTTTGCTGAAGTTCACAGAATCTTCTCCTTTAATTTAATGATCTTTTGGTCAGCACTTAGATTTTATTTTAGGAATAGAACTAATGGCAATGCATGACCCCTTTCCTGAAATGTCTACTGTCCTGTGACCAGAGTACACTGGGACTGACCCTTATTCCAAAGGCAGGAAGCTATGGCCCAAAGGGGCATGTAATTATTTAATGGGCAGCAGGAAGCTGGATGTTCTGACTCCAGCTCTTCCCTGCCTGCTTGACCAAGCTGCCTTTTAACTCCTGTTCACTTAACCCAACCATTAACTGTGCAGTCTGTGAAAATGAGCATCCTCTGATTTACCCTGTGCAGACGAAGCAGTGGGGCTCCCTTCCAGCAGCCCTTTGCCCGTAACAGCCAGCCAAAACCTCAACTCACCTGAAGATGAAACAAAGTGCTGAAGGCAGAGGGGAGTGCAGAAACACAGGAAATTCAGGGTTTGAGCTTTACAGCCAGTCCCCAGCCCACTTCTGTTATTGACACCTTCAATAAATCAGCTCAGCAAAGGTTCAGATGGAGAAAGATTCACTGTGGCTCAGTGACAGCTTTGCTGTTCAGAGCCTACAAATCACCCAGGGAACTTTATTTCCTGCCTGAAGGTGCTTCTCAGGGCTCTGCGCCCTGTGGTTCTTCCTGCACTACCTCTGGGCACAGGGAAGATCTGCTTCACCCTCTGCTTGTCCCTGGCAGAGAATGGCATTTCATTGTGTAAAGGGAACGTCATGGAGTCACGGCTGTAACAGAGTTATTTGTAAACAGCACATTCAACAAGCAGCAGTCCAGTATAGCCTGGACTTCTCTGGTTTCCTTTTTGCACATAGGACCCAGCCCCACCATCCTCTTCTGGCCTCATGTCCCATGGGATGTACCCACCACAGAAGGGACAGAATTTGCTGAACCAAGAGCTGGCTCACAGAATAAACAAGAGCTTAGTGTGGCAAGCATCACAACTCTGAACCCTGCAACGTATCTGGCTGAAAATGGACAATGCTTTTAGGAGTTATTAGGAAGGATAGTCTATATGCTCTGTTAAGCCTTGTTTCCTGAGGAATCCAGGCTAAAATATTGCTTAGATCTCTTAAGGCAGTTATGCCCAAGTGCACAAGCTACTTTAAATCAGAAAGCATGAAAGCAAATTAAGGTTTTAAATCACCAGAGGTCAATTACCAAGTGGCTACTGCAACCTGTTATCTTTGCTGAACTACTGTGCAGGCATGAACATCTAAATCAGTGCTGTTTAACCCAGAGCTCTCAAAACAGGATTTTCTCAGTGCTGCTGAATCTCACTGCTCTGCAATCATCTTACTTTCAAACTGATGTAGGAACAATAGAAAACAAAATCTCTCTTAATAAGGTTCAAGTGTAGCTCTTAACCATCCTCAGTCACCCAAGTAGTAGATCTAACCTGACTTGACTTTCTTATAAGTATTCACTAAGTTGCTTCAATTCTTAGAATACTCTGTATGTTTTAAATCTTCCAGCACCTGCAATACAGAATACCTTCAAAATATCTTTGCCACCTTTCATTCTAGCTGCTTTCATAGCAGGAATTATTTCTTCCTTTACTGAAAACCAGCTATCACTGGTTTGAACTGGAGTACCATCCCAACAGTGTTTAGGGTTTTGTATTGACTAGAGTTACAATGAAGTCAGAGTAGAAGTGTGATTATTTGTGATTTGATTATGAAGCAGTTGAATTTTTCAAAGCAGAAGGGAATTTTAAGTTTCTGTTTTCATAACTCTGGATGTTATGGCTTTGGGCTTTTCTGATCTACAGTGGACAATTGTTCCCATAACTAGAATTGTCTCAATTTAGATCCTAAAGGGAAGAATCCATCCAAAATTAATATTGTCAGCAGTAAAAGAGCTAACTTTGGGGAAGAAGACAGCATGTGCTATAAAAAACCATGACCCCACAAACACAATTTTCCCCTATAGACTGGTAATGACTCATTTCAGTGTTGAAAACATAATTGAATTGCTCCTTGCAGCAATTAGGAGAGTCTGTCGATGTGCAACTATTTAATTGTGTTTTCATACTGCGGACTTTCGGTGGCAAGCTGAAGGCACCATTCTGATGCTGAAATTGCTGGTCTTTGCTGCTTGTTTTTTCCTGAGCTCTATCCTGGACTAGAACTCAGAGTTGGGAGAGTGGTGAGGGTTTTGCTGACTACAGGCCTGGCTCTTTCTCAGCTGGCTGAACTGGTCACTGTCCCATGGCTGGTTAAACCTTTAGCAGCTCGTGGTGCTGAACTGTGCTTGCCCCTTGCCCACCCCACTCAAGGTGAGGATGGTTAGCAAAGAGCTCTGGGTTAAACTGCTTGTGCTAATCCATTTGTTGTGTCTCAAGGGGATTAGGGAGCAGTCACACACATGGCTTTGGTAAAACTCAGACACTAAGAGAAGGGGAAGTGATATATATTGGGGCAGAAAGTACCACCTGAGGGTGGCCTGGACTCACCATCTGGGTCAAAACAAACAGAATGGCTAGGAAATAAAAAAAAAAAAAAAGAAATATCACCTTCTGTCCATCCCTGACAGCCAAATGCATAAGCACCCTCAGCAAGGCTCACTCCCCATGGAAGCTGGTGCATGTGTCTGGCTTAAGCAAAAACACAAGTCCCAGTAGAGCCAGATGTTAAAATAGCAAGGGCAAGAACTCACCTGGTTAGAGTGGGCTGGAGTTGCCTCTCTGGTGCAAAGAAATTCCTGTTTAACAAGGGGTTTTCTTGCATGCTCATCCTTACAGAGAAAGAAACAAAAAAACTTGTTTGTTTCTGTGCTGAGGGGAGTCTCAGAGGTATTAAAGCAGCTGCCCGAAGGTGTGAGGTACCCAGGGAAAGAAAACTGTGCCCAGGAACATCAGGATTCCTTGTTAAGGGATTGTGTAGGGAAAAGCCAGCAGGTCTCTCTGCTGCTCTGGCTGCCTGCCACGTTTCCAAGCACGAGCCAGCTCTGTCTGGGCAGCTGGATCTGCTTGAGGACTCTGCCAATGACAAGGCAGCCAACTTGTGAGAGTGAGAGGTGGTCAAGCTGTCAGAAACAACCTCTTGGAGCTTCTATGGAGGGGACACAAATGCAGTTCCCTTGCTCTGGCCAAGACCAGCACCCTTGGCAAAAAAGCACCTCTACCTGCCCATCAGCCTTTGTGATTTGATATGGGCAAGTGGATGCAGAGCTTTGATTGTAAAATCTGGTGTTTTGGGAAGGCTTCAATTTTTTATTGCATTTATGTAGCGTACTTTCACTTCAGTGCTGAAAAATTATCATTTTATCTCGAGCCCTATTGCCAGCCAGCTGCAGTAGTTATGTTAGCACAGTCAACCTGTAGCATCCCAGTTGAGCACATTGCAAAACCATCAAATGATTTGATTTGGCTGCTGAAACATCCGAGCGAATAAGCTGTATCCTCCAAACCAGAAGCTTTGGAGCTAGATCAGAGTGTCTTCAAATCCCAGAGAGAGTTCAGATCCAGAACTGCTCCCAGGCCTGATTGTTCCACAGCAGGATCTCAGATACATCTCTGAAACTTCTGCCATTAACAAAGATGAGTCAAGTGGGTCATTTTTGCAGCCTGTATCTTGTCTGAGTCATGAGTTAAAATATTGTGTTAGTGAAATACCAAGCTTCACATGATCATATACTGTTCTTTTTGCAAGAATTGTTTTGTTGTCATTAGAAAAAAAGGTAATTCTAGTCAAAATGGGAAGACTTGTCTGGTCTTGGCTGATTAGCATTGATAAATGGATTTGGAGAATGAAGTCAAGTTAGGAATTTCTGTTGTCTGGCAACTTCATATTCATTATGAAAGTCTAGCAGGGGTTTCAGTCATGCTGCTTTGCACTTGGAAACAGTTTAGCTCAACTCGAGACAGTGGGAACAGTCACAAATGCCAGGAAATATATCTGTGATGCTACCAGAGAGAGGACAGGGATTTGAGGGGTAGTAATAAGAATTAGGAGCCAGATAAGCCTGAAAACAGCTCAAAGGAAGTGAAAAGTGGCATTCCACTCTCTTGTAATGGGTGACAAGAGAAGGAAGACCATCCAACTCGGTCATAACAGAGAATTGGGAATGTTTGAAGGATGTGTTTTGGGGACCCTTAGGGGTGTCAGGTGCTGTTGGGAGCTGAGGGAGCTGCTGTCCCACCACGGCAGGGCTGGTGGTGAGGGCTGAAGCCCAGGACTGGCACGCTGAGGGATCTGGGCTCTCCAGGGTTATGGGATGTCAGAGGGCACATTTGGTGCTGCCTCGTGAGGGCAGGGATTGACTGGCACCCCAGGGGGGTGTGTTATGTGTCACTGGGTGTGTCACTCTTCAGCCGGGCTGTTGGGGCTGATTGGGAGGTGTCACAGGTTTTGTTTCTCCTCCGGCTCCATAAATCCTATTTCTGAATGATTCACCATCCAAAGGTGCTTCTCCAAAACCAAGGGGACCAATAAACTCCTTGGATTTTCTATAAAACAAGAAAAAGCAATCATTGAAGAGAAGAGGTGTTTCCCATAGAAGTATTTTGATTTCTTCCCCATGTCTGAGCATGGGAAGCAGCTGAGTGCTCTCTTTCCTTCCTGAAGGGAAGGGAAGGAATGGGAGAAGGAAGAGGAAGAGAAAAGAAAGGAAAGGGGAAAGGGTAAAGGAAGGAGAAGGGGAAAGGTAAAGGAAAACTCCCAAAGGTTCTGGGGTTTTGTGCTTTCCTTGCTTAAAAAAACTCCAACCAACTAAAACCCCGAAACAATTTATTTTGGTAAATGCACCAATTCACCATTTGGGAATGAAATTCCAAAGTGGCTTGGCTTTAAAGCGCTAAAATTAGTCCAGTTGGCATTTAATGAGCCTTCTTTAGCAGAAACTATTCCTGTCACACCCCTGAACAGCCCCTGCTCCTGCACTAGTGGAAGCTAGGAGCAAGGTTAGAAACAAACTATTTACCTGCATAAAAGTACTTACTCCAGAGCAGCCTGATCTAATCCTAGGCCTTTGTGTCTTTTGGCTCTGCTTCTGCTGGTAATTATGCTATTAGTGGGATTGGACAGGAAAAAAAGGGTTTTTTTTCACAGTATGAATGTGTGTTTCAATTTTTGTGCTTCAAAATGTCATCCCCCTCCTTTCAAGGGGCTAAACTTTGTTTCAGACCAAGACCTGAAATAAAATACCATGTTTTGCTTCGGGAAGCTGTGTTGGTTGCTGGTTGATTTTCAAACTGTCAGTGAACCACATATTGGGTTGTTCAGAGAGTAATTGATATTTGATATTCAATCAATTGAATGATTATCAATTGTAATTGATAACTGATATTCAATCACCACAAATGGGGAAACTGAGGCACAGATGGGCTTCCCCTCCCCAAAGCTTGGTGCCAGAGCTGGCACTGGGACCCAGGTCCCTTTGGTACAACTCCCTGTCTAACTGGACCCCTAAGCAATTCCTAGGGAGAACAGATACTGATTTTTTCCATGGGTTGTTAAGGCAAGACTGAACACAGGGTTCAAAATCTCTGGATGCAGTTCTGCAACTGGAAATTGGGGAGAAAAAAGAAAAAAGAAATAATTAAGGAAACAAAGCTCATGGGAAGCAGGAATGGCAGCTGAGCCAGGTCCAGCCTGTGTCTCTGGGCCCTGCCAGTGGCATCCCAGTCCTCACTCAGGTGTGCAGATCTTACAGCAGTAGGATGCTGATTCCTTTTACCTTGCTGGATCCCCGATGGCGTGGGTTAATTGAATGGACATATTTCATTAAACAAAGCCTTCGCCATCTGTTCCATCCCAATTAGAAATGCAGAAAAGAACATATTTCTCAATGACAATGGCAGGGAGGGGGAAAAGATATCAGTGGTTTCAAATCATGTAAAATTTTTCTGCAAGACAGACTCACAGCTGGGAGGTTCAGTTTTTTTCTTGGGCCAGGCTCCCAGATCTTTAATTTCTCTCTCTGAAACACCAGTTTGGCTGGGTGGGAACTTCTGCAGTGTTGTCCCTCCACATGATTTGGGAAGGGGATGCAGGGGTCTGTTTGCTCTGCTCATTCCTGGGACCAAGGCATAAGGAAAGAGCTCCCTATGAATTGTTATGTTGTTTTACCTTCCTGGTGTTGGAAATTGCACATAGATGCTATGCTGAGTTGCCATCTCTTCCTGAGGGAACTTCCAAGCTGAACTGAGGTATTGAGTAAAAGAACTCCAAGTTTTTTAATTGCAAATAACAGTGATATACAGACAGGGAAAAGTTATTCTCTGAAATTAAAGAGCCAGTGGTGTGAACCACAATTTCTGTCCATGTCTTCTGTGTCTGGCTTAGAATGTGTTTAGTTTCTGCTCCATCCATTTGCTGGGGATGTTGGGAAGCAGCAGTTATCTGCTGGGGGAGGCAAGAGGGGGATGCAGAAGCAAATGCCTGATGTTGTCCTAGGAGATGATTTCACAACCAGGAGGCAGGTTTGTTCTGACCTTTAGGAGGCAGAGCTGATTTGTTTTATTGCTGTGGTGTGTTTTATCTTTATGTTCCCATTAATCATTTTCATTCAAATGAAACCTGCAAGCATGTAATGTGCAGAACTCCTTTCATCGAGTCCTTGTGTGTGTGTGTTTGTGTTTCTTTAAAAAAAATACCGCAGCCAATTCGGTTAAATTATTAGCCCTGTAATTCTCAAATTTACTGTCACCCTCAGGTAAAATTGCTGCTGCAACTAAATAAAACCCCTGGAAATGAATTGCAGCTCTTGACAGCCCTTAAGCCCTTGAGGCATTTAAATTCTGGATTTAGCGCAGGATTATTACTTCAGTGCAGCAGTTAACCGTGTCTTTAGCAGAGTTGCCTGCCACACTCGGTCCTGATTCCAGCGCCGCCACAATGGCCCCTTTTGTTATGTGTGCCTGATGGAAGCGTGGGACCGAGCATCGAGCATCCCGCATTGCTCCAGGAACTGCTCCACGCTCGCAGCCGGAATTACTTTGCATCTCGCCCCTGCTGCACTGTCCAAGCCCCTCATTTCGCAACTACAGCCGCCTTGGCAAAAATTCCAGTGCCTTTTTCTTTTTGTTTGCTGGTGGTGTTGCTTTCCTGATGGCAGCAGCTCCGCAGGAGGGGTCATTTTGCTGTTTTTTAATGGCTTCAAACTCTCTTTATTGCTGAAGCCAGCATGTCCACCTGCTGAAGGGGCCGTGCATGGCTCAGTGACACGGCTGTGGCCACGGAGCCAGCAGTGCATGGAGGGGCAGGAGGAGCTGGGGGGGCTGCTGGATCAGGTCCTGCTCTCAGATACTCAGAAATGCTGGAGCAGGAGAGTAAAACCAGCCAAGGAAGTTGAAGCTGTGCAGAGCGTCAGCAGGGATATGTCCTTTTCCTCGTTATTCATGTTAATGCTCTAGTGGCAGCCTGAATTATATCTCCTTTTTTTGAGACTTGCATCTTGGGCTACTGTCCTTCTGCAAAGACAGTGTCAAAGCCTTTCCTGTGCCATTGCACAGGAGAGGAGGGAGCACACGCTGGGCAGCAGTGCCTGAGGCATGAGATTGTGTCTGGGATTCAAGTTTGGGGAACCAGAGGCAGTACAGCTGATCAGAAGCTTTACCCCTGGAGATAAATATGTCACAGTAGAAGGCTTATTGATAATATCCGAGGCCTTGGCAGGCAGTTCTGGGTTCTGATGTTTAGCAGGAGGTTACCAGCAGAAAGACAGAAGACAAACATTGCCATGCTCTTTATTTTGTAGTGTTTCTGAAGGAGATCCTAACCCCATGGCAGTCTTAGTCCTGATTAAATACCCTGTGTGAATACTGATGAATTAATGAACACTTGAACTCAGAGAGCTTCTGGCCAGCTTCTGCTGATCCCACCCCAGACAGTTTTGGTCTTGATGTCTGAGCAATTTAGATATTCTAAGGTCAGGATGGTCCTTTTCCTCTCCTAACATCCCAGCTTTGACAGATTTGAAGACACCATCAGCCTTTGGAAGAAGGAAGAACACGTCTGACTCCACCCAGAGGCAGAAAAGAGCCCAAACAGACTTCTCTCCCTTGCTATTTGTGCTCAGCTCTTGATCACTGCAGCTGCGAGACATTTATAAACAGACCTAAAATACATCTGTGCTAATTGCTGACAACTTTGCTTGATGACCAAATCCCGAAGAAGACCAATATGGTGATGGTCCCCAAGCTCCTTAGAAGATGCCTGTTTCTCAGCCCACAGCAATCTCGGCCAAGTCTGTGGTGAAGAATTCATAATTCAGACATTTGGTGGTGAGACACTGAATTACCGTGTGAGTTTTGCTTGTCCCTCAGCCAGGCTCCCAGAGGAGAGGATGTAGAGACAGGCAGTGCAGAGGGGCTGTAGGGTGAGGGATAGGACCAGCTCTAGTCCAGATAAAGCAATGAGCACAGGCTTTGCAGCACTCCCAGCATCACTGCCAGCTCAGTGGGCAGCCACAGGATCTGGTGTGTCCGAGCTGGAGGTGGCAGCAGCCCTTTGAGCAGCAGTGGGTGGAGGCAGGGGCAGGTAATGGCAGAGGAGAGCAGGGAACGGCAGCACTTGGCACTCTGGAAAGGTTTATGAGCTGCAGACCGGGGCTGCAGGAGAGTCAGCCAGGATCCAGTGCAGTGTCCAGGCTAATTACGCCTGGGGATCCTGTGCTGAGCACAGGCAGCTCTGAGCCCGTGCACACAGATGTCTCTCCCCCACACTCCACTGAGCCGCGTAATGGAGAGCTGACTGTTTGTGACAATTTAGGGCTGTGCTCCGGCTGGAAGGTCAGTGTAAATTAAGATGGCATGATGAGAATAGTGAGGACATAACTGATGGGCTTAGCATTTTCTAGCCAGGAATAAACAAATTCCCGTGTGTCACAAATTTACAATGAGTGAAAAGTGTTCAGCCCTCTCCTCGGTGCACTTGTGTCTCCACTGACAGGCACTAATGGGATATTAGAGGCCAGCAAAAATAGCTTTTGCAAACCTTAGGCACGGAGCAGTGCTCAGACACTTCTCTGCTTTCAGGGGCTCGGGTAAAATGTGTGCCTACCTTGGGAGAATAAACATCCTGCTGTGGGAGGCAAACAGGCTGTGTGCCTCAGCTGCAAGACTGAAAAATTGGGTCCTGTAAGTGTCCAGTGGCCTCAGAGAGCCAAAACAGTCCTGTCAGCTGTGGGCAGTTCCATCCTTGCCCTCAAACACCACTGAGCACATCTCTCTCCCAGCTCAGGGCTGTGCTTCTGGGCACCAATGCTAGAACGAATTGTGTCCTGGGACTCCAATTTTAGGTGTGGACATTTGACCAGCTACAATGGAGAGCCCAGCAGGATACGAAGAGAATCTGTCACAGCCTCAAGCCACGCTGTCTAGCAGCAGGAGGGAAGGAAGTCCTGGCATGTAGGACCTTTGTGGTTGTTGGACAAGCGCTGGGCACAGCTGGCACTGGGCTCTGGGATGGGTTCAGAGTTTGCTGCTGCAGATTTGGGCTGTGGTTACGTTGTAGAGCTGAGAGTAATGGCTAATTAATCTGCTGAGTGACAGAGCTGGGGGAGCAAACCTGCCCCTCCTGGGCCCAGTTCCAACCACAGGCATTACATGCCCTGCTCTGTGCAAATGGAAAGTTGCATGAATTGTTTGTGTGCCACCGGATCCCTGCTCAGGACTGAAAAGATGTGAGCAGCTTTGTCCTCCTCTCCTGATAAGGTTAAACAGACAAAAGGGGTACCCTTTCCCTTCCCATTTTCCTTCGCATCTTCCCAAGCTTAAAATCCAGATAGCTGCCACAGAGGCAGTGAAAAAAGAAATAATTCCTATGGTTGTATTCCTGTCCAGGGAAGTAAATTGTGTGTGCCTGCATGTATGTGCACACACACACACACACAAATGATGCATTTTAATTACGCTCATAAAGGATGAGGAATGTGCATCTGGACATGACTGTGAGCCAGGAACAATGCATTCATTTCCTCACCATTGCTTTATCCCTTTGACCTTAATTTGAATCCCTCCGAGCTGCATGGTTGCATCTGTCAGGGCGGCTGTACCTTAACCTGCTGGGACCAAAGCCTGGCGCAGGGAATCTCTGTGCCATCCATCTCTGCCCGTGGCCTGGCATTACCTGATGTTCTCCCAGTCCCTCTCTCGCTGCCCCCACCCTCCTGTGCTTGGTGCATTCAACCTGCATCTGCCCTAATTACTTCAAGCAGAGGCTGAGCACAGGCGGTGCTGTCCCTGCCCCAGTGGTGCAGCCATTGGGGTCGGCAGGGAGGCAAATGAGGTGATTCCCATTAATTCCACCTCTGTCATTTCCCTGTCTGCAGCCTGGCTGATGAGCTTGTCAGCCCTCAGATGACAGCAGGACAGAAGGTCAGGTTTTCCTAACGATGCCCAAGGAGCTTGATCTGTGTAGCATGACCATGCTATTGTAGAAGGGCTCTGACTCAGTCTGCCTTTGCATAGCTTTGCTGCAAAACTTTTCCATCCTAGATAGAGCCTGTGTCCTGCAGATCTTCCCAGACTAATCTGTTAAATCATCCCCCCCTTTCATTGAGTGTCGTTTCAGCCATTAGTCACAGTCCGAGGCACTGCCGGCAGTTTCTATTTAGGTGGAAAGGGATTGGGGTGAAGGGGTGCTGTCTGTGGAGCGTGAGCAGAGGGTTGGTTCCTGAACCCTCTTTCTCAGGGGTGTCTGCACAGCTGTTTTTAAAAACAGTTCCAGGCAAGTACTCCCATTGCCTGAAGGCAACTGAAGACCCCAGACCTGCGTGGTGGCTTGTGAGCCTGGGTTTACAGAGACTTGATGCAATGAGGTGACCCCACAACATGACAGCATCATCTGCCTGTGACACCCACAGGAACAGCTGTCGAATTAGCCTTAGACTCTGCTCTGTGTTTCCTCTCTGTGTTTGGTCTCTTCAGCCATGCCTAAGCTCAGTGCATTTCTGCATCTGCTCTTCCCTTGCCCACCTCATTCCCTGCTCTGCTGTCCCTCTCTCCAGAGCATCTCCTGGTTTGCATCTCCTTGGCAATGGGGAAGGACAAGGGTTGTGTCCCACCCCTTCCTGACCCGCAGAGCTGCTTTTCATCCTTGGCTGATAGCAATTAGAAGGTCCCAAACTGTAGCATCTCCCAGCCTGAGGGAAGACAATCCTGGGGTTCACCACAACCCATCCTAGGAAGAGATTCTCCCAAATCCCATGCACTTCCCAAGTGGCCATGGTTTATCCTTCCTGGTGCTGCCACGGGGATCATACCTTGTAGCATCCTTGCTCTTTCCCTGTAGCACTCGCTGCAAAGCCTGGGCAGGGATGGCTTCCTAAGGCTGGATGGACCCTGTCATTCTTCTTGCTCTTTCCAAGCAGCACATCAGTGCTGACCCTGCCAGACTGCACCAGAACAAAAGAGCGGCGCCTCTTCTCGCTCCCTTGTTATTTATTTATTTCGAGGCGAGTGGCGGGAGCCTGGCGGGATCCGGGTCCCTCCTCGGGAGGCAGTTAGCAGAAGGTCTGCTCAGATGGTGCAGCGGGCAGATGGCTGCAGGAAACCCCCAGGGCAATGCTGACTAAAGAGCACAAACTGCTCTGGGCCGCGGCCAGGAGGAGGGAGGGATGGCCAGGAGGAGGGAGGGATGGCCAGGAGGAGGGAGGGATGCGTGGGAAAGCAGAGAGCAGTACCCAGCCCATCCGCAGTGTGCTCCCCAGCAGATTCCTGCCTTGCTAGCGGCGTGGTCCATAGCGGCGCTGGGAGGGGATGCAGGGACCATCTGGTCAGTGCTGCCGCTCTCTTTGGCAGGAGGAGGTCTGGGAGTGGTGGCTGGGGCTGCTGGTAGACCACAAGTGGCTCTGCCTGTCTTGGCTGGCTCAGCAGGAAAACCGAGCTGGAAAAGCCATGAGTGTGTCTCCCTGCTGGGAAAGGAGTGAATCATAGCAAGGATGGAAATCAGGTGATAGTTCCCTCTGGAAGCTGGGGGCTGGAGGTGACTGCATCAAGATGAAATTGAGGGTTTGGCGTTTTTTTTCTCTGTAGCCGATTTGTGATTAATACAGCTGCTTTTATGAATTTGAATTCCTCAGTTGAACCTTACCTCCTGCATCCAGATGCTGCAATTCAGCTGTGACTGTGGTCTAACAAATGTTACCCTTGTCCACTTTGTCTTTTGTATTGGTTTCATAAGAAACCAGAGTGTGAAAACACAGCACCATCAAACCTAGATACAGCAGGTTATTCTGCAGTAAACAGGATAATCAATTGCTCAGTATCCCAGTGTCTGCTAGCATTGCATCTGTTTGAAGTATGGTTTTCAGTGAAAAGATGGCTCTGCATAATGCATAAAGCCTCTCATCTCCATCAATATACCTGGCCAACAAGGACTGAGCTGGAATTTGAACTGAGTAGGAGTTCACTCTTTTACCACCTTTTGCTGTTTTAAAGGTTAACTTTTCTTTCTTAAAATGGATTGTTCCCATACTTTTGGAAAAGACCGTATGAGGACTGGGGAAATAATAGTGGTTGAAAATGGCTAATTGAGCTGTAGGAAAATATAATTTACAAAAGGAAAAATAACTCTCCTAGCCAGTGCATTAACTCATGTCATGACTTTTTAATGGCAGTGTTATAGGTTAATCAGTGTCTGTGCTGTCCTTGTGCCTACCAGAGTTATTCACAAAGGATCATGGTCTCATTAGGTAGGACTCCCATAAAGACAATCCTTCTATAAGTGGTTTAATATCTGTGTGTGTGTGTGTGGAAATGTTTTGCTGTTATCGGCAGAAAAGGATATTAAAGGAACCAGAAATTAAAATACCTGCACACTGTTGAGATTCTGACTGAGGGCTTAGAGAGGAATTATTTTCTCTTGGATTTTCCTACACTTTGGCTTTGTTAACTTGCTTTGGGGCCGAATTCAGGCACTGAGAGCTGCAAAGTGTTTCCCTTTGAAGGACCCTGCTTGCTCTTGTGGAGCAGCCAGAATGGCAATGATCGGCCTCCTCTGAGCATCACCGGGTGCTAACACAGGATTAATGTTGCATGGGCCTCTCAGTCTGCTGAGGGAACACAGCAAATGCCTGAGGTAATGCAGCGTTCCTCCTTGGAATAGAGAGGGGGAAATAGGCAAAACGACCTTTCAGCTGTGAAAGTGAATGGAAATGGGAGTGTCTGCATCTGAAAGAAGAGGCAGAGAGAGCTGGGTGAAATGCTCCCCCTGTCAGAACGGAAGGCTGAGGAATGCCATGATTTTTGTCCCTCATTTTCTGTACGTGTGTTACACACCTTTGACATACACATCTCTCCTCTCCTCTCCTCTCCTCTCCTCTCCTCTCCTCTCCTCTCCTCTCCTCTCCTCTCCTCTCCTCTCCTCTCCTCTCCTCTCCTCTCCTCTCCTCTCCGCTTCCCTGTAGCTCACAACTGCCCTATTCCCCAGAAGAAATGGAGTGGATGGGATAGCATAACAAAAAATCTTGGTTTCTCCTGAAGCTTCCAGACTGATGGTGGTCCCCACCATGGCAGTGCAGGGATTTCTGCCCTGCTGTCCAGGAGGTCTGGTTTCCAGAGGCCTTTGCAGCTTGAGAAGGTCTTCATACGTTAAAAAGTGGGTACTATCACCTTGGATCTCCTGCATTTGAGAGAATTTGTAGCAATTCAGATATTTAATGCAGCTGTGCCTGAAACCTTCTGTGGTGGGATTTCCATGACCACAGGGATGAGTGAGCACAGCCCCGAGGAGAGCTGTGCATCCTCATAAACCCTCCACCAACTGCACACCCAGAGAAGCCAAGGGAGGGTGAGTCAGGACAATCACGTCCCTCTGGTCAGCCAGGTCTCCTAGGACAGGGTTGAAGTTTACACTGTCGGTGTCTCCCAGCCCTGCTCATACTCTGCCGAGAACCAGGATGCAGCACCAGGTTACATGTGACAGCGTGATTTCTGGGCTCCATCAAACTCAGATTTTGCAGAGAAATGGTAAAAAAACCCCTTGGTGTACTGTTGATCCTCAGACTCAGGCTGGGGTAAGAAGCCTTAAATGTTAAACCTCTTTGTCAGCTTGCTTTCCGTGGAACAGTATAGACACCTCTGAAAGTAAAAAAAAAACTGCGGGTTTGTTTTTTTTTTTTTTACTACTGCAGTCTGCTTCATAGAAGGTGTCTTAGGACAAAGAATCCATGAGATTTATAAAAACCAGTAGGAAAATCTGCCTTTGCTTAGCTTTCCCCGGGAAGGAATACTTGTCAAGTTGACAGCAGCAGAGCTGCATCTTCTTTTGAATCTTGGAAAGCAGATCACGGGCAAGACTAAAGGAAATGGTGACCATTTGGTTCCTGGAGAGAAGCCCAATTGCTTCATTAAAGGAGAGTTGTCACATGCTTGTTTCTTAAATCCTGCTAAATACCTGCTTAGCAGCATTATTGACAGGCTTTTCTCATGAACATTGAGCTGTTAAGCTGCTCCTGGTTTACAGCAAGAGGTTAAAGGATTTCTCAAAGCTCCCAATGAAAGCCTTACTAACTGGATTAACTGCTAACATGGATTTAGGCTTTGAGTCAGATTAACCTCCATTGCTCAAAGTAGGTTCTGCTTGTTCATCTTTTCTTCCCTTTGTCTTCTTTCTTCCCAGCTTTTCCCTTTTTTTATTGTAAGGAATAAGGGAAAAATAAGCCTCTGTGCTTGTGTTCAAGCAGTGGGACATTGGAGGCACCGTCTGGGCTGGGTGGTGGCCTGGCTCCATCAGACATGACCGTTTCTGTTTGGGAAATGGGAAGCTGTGATAAGAATAAGGAGAGTTATCAATTGGTCTGCAAATGTGGCTTCTGCTTGCCTTTGCTATTCTCTTCCTTAGATTTCCTCAGCAGCATGAGAATCATGATCTCTGTTTTTATAAAGTGATTTAACGATTTACACACCTGGCTGGGCAGTTAGCAGAGAAAGTACCTCAAACTGGGTAACCCATGGTCTTCATAGCACCAAAGATGTGAAGTTAATGTCATTTAGGCTGTAGTTAAATGTGTGTTTCTTCAGCATCTTAGGAGGACTGAAGCACCATCTGAGCTCCTGCCTTTGGCTGATTGTTTCTGCCATTGCACTGTCTTCTAGGCAAGCGTTTGTATTTGTAAGCAAGTTAAAGCATCTACTGCCCCATTTAGAGGCATTATCCCTCTGTGTTCCCATCCACGAGCAGTCTGGATCCCCGGTAAAGGCGTGAATTAGCAACCCCACTCATTGCTGTGCCATGGCCATGGTCCTGGGGATGGTCTGGCGAAGTGAGGGTCTGCTCCAGCCCATTTCACAGGACCTGCAGTGCAGGAATCTGTTAGCAAATGCTGAAGGATGTCAGGGGAAAGCAAACAGAGATGTAGTCTGGAAGGAGCTGAGGTGCAGCACTGTGGTTGCTCTTGCCTGACCAAACTGGCACATGAGTTGATTCCCAGCCCAGAAAAGAGATCAAGGAATGGAGCCAAGGCTTTTTCTGCTTCTCTGTCATCTGCTCACTGCACTGCTCAGACCTCTCAATTACCTTTTCTCCCAGTGTGACCAGCGATGCCATGGCCATGTGATGTCCAGCCCACCGAGGTCACAGCCCAGTCTGGCCCACCCAGGCTGGCAAAGTGTTCCTTTGTCCCTGGGGAGGGAATCTTGTACCAGAGCCACTCAGAGTCCCCCTCAGGGTGGTGGCTTGTCCCCAGGGATTGGAGCTGTCTCATTTAGCTCTGTCTGCTGTGCTGGCTGGGATCTGAGTCCAGCTGGCTGAGGACCATGTTGCTAAACAGAGCTAAATGTAAGGAGCTCTTGCAGAGTGTTTGTACCCCACTGAATATCACCCCCGAGTCTGTCGAGCTCCTGGCAGCACCTGGGTGCAGCTGGGTCTCACAGCGTCACTGTGCTTTTCAGACAGTGCTGTTTCCAAGCTTGCTGTTTGATGATCCCAGAGGGCATTCAGGAGGTCTAGCAGTCCCCTGCCTTTCTCTGGGCCCCTTGGGGGTTTATGCACGTCTGTTCTGCTTTTTGGCCAGCTCCTCTCTCAAACTGCTGAGACTCCTGTCCTCTAAAAACCACCAGCAGGATCCAGATGACCCTGCTTTCTCATTTCCCCCCAACACTCATCATCTCCCCTGTGCACTTCTTAATCTCATGTTCTCTGAGTCCCTCCCAGCTGCCTTTATCAGCATCTAATCCATTTTATCTGAATTGCTAACCTGCTTTCTGCCTTCCCCTCCACCTTCCTCACCCCCACCAAATGTCTCTTTAATCTCCCATCCGATCCTCCCCCCTTTTCCCGGAGAGCAACTCCTCCTCCTCCTCTTTCCTCCAGCCCATCAGGCTTCTCTGCTTTCTCCCCAGTCTGCACCAACAGCCCCCCAGCTGCTCAGCATCAGCCTGTTCCTGCCTCCTCACTGCCAGGGGAATCTCTCACACATTTCCTTTACTGATTTCTTCCCACACCTCACTAAACATCCCAGAGGGAACACCAGGTCACTCGTTTGGTGCTTTCCGTCAACAAGTGCCGATTTCTTAGAGGCAATCAGTCGCCCCAGGTGTGTGACACAGCTGATGCTGTCACCCAGAGGCCGTGTCTCCCTGCAGGACCTCTGACAAAGGTCTCAGGGGGTGACATGGCCTGTCTGCCTGCTGGCACATCTTGCTGTCAGCACGTGCAAGAACGTCCCAAAACCTCTCAAACTTAGGCAGAGCCACATTTCTCTGCAGTGCTGGTGCACTTAGCTGATCACTTGGTGGTCATTCATATCCTGCCTTCCCTTTTTGGATATCTGAACTGTTATTTGTGGTATTTCTTACGGGTTGATATGTGGCATTTTACAGCACAGCTCTGTCATATCCTTTTTACATCAGATGACAAAATTAATGTTTCCTAGTGCTATGACTTGCAGTGAGATTGGCCAAAGAAAAGGAAGAGGGGGGAAATAAAATGAAAATCTATCAGAAACACCAGAAGGAAGTGGGCTGTTTATGGGGCCCGAGGGAAGGTGACCCCCTCTGATTTAGTGTGGTGATTGGAAAGGGTTATGGGTAGATGGTTTGGAATGTGGCAAGATACACCACAGCTCTTAATGCAGCCCTTTCCTGTCAGGATATGAATTCACCTGCAATGTGACAAGCATGAAAGCAGAGAAGTTGTAACATGGATCTTCCTTTTTGTTCTTACAGATACTCCAGAGCTCTTCTGAGCTCTGTGCAAGTGGAAACAACATTAAGTTTCTCCAGCTTATTCTCTCTTTTCCTTTAATTCCCTTTGAGCTAAGGGAAGCAAAACCTTTGATGCATTGATAAGACTTCGCTTCCCACTGCCTGACATTCAAATGCCCCTTCACTGCAAATGCAGGGGCTCTGTCTGGGGAAGGGCCCTGCCTTCAATTGCACAGCAGTTGGGAGACCCCCTGCCCTCCTGATCTTCTTAAGGGTCTGTTTTTGAAGAGCTCCTCATAGCAACTGTGGCGTAAAAGCACTTGAGTGTGACTAAGTATTGGCCTTGATGGATTTCCTAGGTCTAATCCCTGGCACATTATCCCAGCCTTGGCTTTATAACAAGAATGATGAATTTTAATAGCAAATCAGAGACTTTCTGGTGTCCATGTTCCCCCTTTAAAGGAGGCACCAGGCAGAGCTAAAAGCTGTGAGATCTGAAATGGGCTGTGGTCACCTCTCTGCCTTTGGAGACAGGGTGGAGTCAAGTACTGACTTGAGTCTGAGATCTCAGCCTGATGAGCCTGATCTCTCCCTGTGGGTTTGTTATGGGACACCTCCTGGCAGCCCTGTCTGTTAATAACAGACATGGAAACACAGATGAGGTGGTGTGTCAAAGCTTTGGGATTTTTCCCTGTCACCTTTCACTGCTGGGGGGCCTATCATTCTCCCAGGACTCCATTGGAGTAACTTAATAATCTTCTCCCTGGAACAGGACTGACTTGCTCGTGGGGCTAATTTCCTTGTAGTCTGCTCCCCCAGTGCTGATCTACATGAGTGCTTTGTATTAAAGCGTGCAATTTGTGATATTTCATAGTTGAGAAATGCTTGCCAGGTGTTATTGGTTTGGATTTTGGCATGTAATGGCCAGGGCAGCAAGCACTAATAGATGGTTCTCTCCCACCATTTTCAGCAGTCACCTTGCCTACTTCTTGCTGACATCGTTCTTACAGTAATTAATGAGCTGGCACATTCCTAGGAGCCTTGTCAATGAATTAATCTCTGCACAGAGGGAACAGCTGAACACAGGTTTCCTCCTGTTGGCTCTGGCAAACAGGGGAGATGGAGAGCCTGCAGAGAGGGGGCTGTACAAGGAGTCCCTGCTTCAACAGTGGCTGAAATTATGCGTTTTGCACATATTTTTGTACATATGATTTTATCCTCTTGAGCCCTCGTGTGTCTGATTAGTGTCCAAGGTGGTTACTGTTCCTGGCAAGGGAGTGCAGCTCATAATTAACTCGATGCTACAGGAGGAGGAGAGGTTCAGCTCTGTTGGTTGTGTGAGTGCATCTGTGTGGAATCATTTTGTTCAAGTAAGCAAAGGAAGGTGAGATATAGAAGGATGATCAACCCAAGCTGCTTCTTCTTGATAAACTGTGTTTCAAGATTGGTCAAATTCCAGGACTGAGGCTGGAAGTGAAACAATGAAGGAAAACAGTACCTTCCTGAGGGGCTGCAGACACAGGCTTTATCCCACTGGAGGAAATGTCCATAAAAGCAGTGAAGGAACATTCCCTTCACCCTCCCAAGCACAGATTGTAGGGACCCCATGGCCTTGCACTGCCATTCTTCTCTTCTGAATCTCATTATGCTCAGAGGCTGAGTGAATTTGAAAGATCCTGTCCAGGCAGCTCCTGACTAGCTGTCCCCAAGGGCCACCTGTCGCAGCTGACCTGCTGCTCCCCTTCTGCAATGTTTTATTAAACACTGGGCAAAGCCCCTTCGTGAATTATCACTAAGGGTTGGGGAAAGAGGAATGGGTGGTGGTCCCTGAAGTTGTTGCTGGTGTAAATGAGGCAGAAAACATGAATGTAAAGAATTTGTGGCTAAAACCACTGAGCTCTGCCTTGACACTTTATTGGGGTCTGAGTCACCATTGCCTTCCTTGAGCCATCTCCTGGTAAGTGGATCAGTGGATCATTACACATCCTATTAAGTGTTCAGGAGTTACTCCTGAAGAAGAGGAGAAATCTCTCCTTCTCCAGTGTGATGCTCCTAAAGGAGAAGGTTTGGCACTTCTGCAGTAGAAGTGGAAATGACTCTATAATGTGGGCCAGGGCAAGCCCAAGGTTTGATTTGCTGAAATGTCCAGCGTAGGGTCTTTGGCTGTGAATCACCTGGGCAGAAGGATGTTTAACTTTTGAGTTTAGGAGCTGTTCCTTGGTTTAGACAGAGTATTAGGACAATAACCCAGCTGCACAGCCAGTGTTGTATTAGAAGTCCCAGGGCTGCTGGTATTAATCCCAGCACTGGTCTAAAGTAACTCATGCCTCTGTTAGGAAAGAAAATTATATGTTTGCTTGAGGGACAAGGTGATCCGTGAGAACTAAGAAATGAACGTTTCCTTCGGGTGTCTAGGAGTGAGACATAGAATTTATCATCTGGTTTAGTACTTGCTTGCTTTTCCCCCTCTAGTTGCTAGCCCTAGCCAGCCATGGGGAGAACTCTTAAGGTTATGGCAGATCTCTGTTTATTTGATTGTCCAAGAGATTGTAAAATGGCCTAAACTAAAGTCAAGCCCATCCACAGGTAATGAGGGAATTGACTTACAGATAGAAACTGGCTACAATTCTGCAGCAAAGCCACTGACTAAGCTCTTAGAGACAGGTTGGGTTCTATCTTGCTTGTGGGATACTGGCTCTCCCCCGGACTGTGCATGTTTTACTTTCACTGTCACCAAAGACATCTCAGTGATGAAAACAAAAGAAAAGTAACATGAGTGGGTTTTTATAAAAATGTATTTCCCATTTTGGTCGAAAAGGGAACCCCCTCAGGCCTCTACTTTTCTAAAATCATCCAGGTGCATCAGAGCGTTTCCAAACAAATTTGTCATCATTTCAGGGGCTGACTGCCTGTAGGAGCAGGGAGAGCAGTGATTGGGTGCTACCCCTTGGATGTACAGATCTGTTTGACCCACCCCCAACCCATGGCACCAAAAGGACTTTCACAGTGTTTCTTCAGCTTCAATGGATTACACTGAGCTGGATTCTGCACTGGTATTTCAGCGGTACTTTTATCAGTGTAGAATTCCAGTAAAATGTCAGCTGGAAGGGCACAGGAATACTGCACTCACACCTAGGGACATTTTCATGGTCAGTGGTGCAGCTAACACACACATGTCCCATCCAGCACAGATACAGTGGCTGTCTTGCTCTGTTGAACTGCTAAACTATTTTTTGGTTCACATTAAGTGCTCTGAAACTGCAATGATAAACAGACCAGAAGTTTCTACAGAGATCTGAAATATTTACCTACCACTGCCTTCATACTGCGTAACCCCTAGAGGTTTATGGTAAGTTGCTCTCGTTTGTGACCCCTAAGAAAGAGGTAGAGACATCCAAATTTAATGGCTGAATGAAGTTCCTTTAAAGTGTTCGCACACATGTCCTTCTCACATTGTGAGAAGCTGTGGATGCCTCATCCCTGGAAGTGTTCAGGGGTTTTGAACAACCTGGTCTAGTGGAACATGGCCCTGCCCATGGCAGGGGAGGAAATGAAATGAAATTTAAGGTCCCTTCCAACCCAAACCATTCTGTGATTCTGTCTCAGCATATTCACAGCTCAGGGTGTTCTCAGCTGATGGCAGGGTGTTTGTCAGCTAATTTAGATGGTGACACCATTCAGTGGCAAGAGAGAGGCTCCCTCTCTGGTGTTTCCAGAGCAAAACTGAGCTGAGAGGTGTCTCAGATCTTTCAGGTAAAACTTCCCACAAAGATCTGTCATGTTGCTGTGAATTAACAAACCAAGATCCATCTTGGTTGGATGAAAGGGAGAGGATGGAAACTTGCCAAGAAAATTCAATGTGAACCAATAAAAAAATGTTCTGGCAGCCCTCATGTTAGAAATCACATTGTGTGGCACTTATATTAAATATGGCTTTTGCTTTACGGTAGGCTGTAGCTGGTGGCTCCAGTTGTGTCACACAGAACAGAGTTCCAGTGCTTATTTTTGGTTACACACCCTAAAGTGTTTTCTTTCTAAGTCTTCTAACATCTTCTGTTTTAATTGTGCAGATTGTCCCAAACTGCTTTCTCAAATGCCAGGTTAGAAACAAAAGTGCCAAATGTGGTTTTTTATGTTTTTGACCATGTCTGTGTTGTATCATCTCATTCATCTTTCTGATTTCTCTTCAGTAGCCATTATCTTTGTAGCCTTTTTCCATGGAGAAAAATCTCAATTATCTTTACAATCCTTTTTGAAATTGTGTTCATTTTCCACCATTGCCTCTTGGGTTCGTGGCACAGATCTGATCACAGCACTCACCAAGGAAATTACTTGTGGTTTCCCTCATGCACAGCACATTGGCATGTTCTGTTTCCCAATATTTTGACTCTGAAGCAGAAGTTTGACACATCTGCTCAAAACATCTGTGGTGTTTAGAGTGTTTGATCATGCTGAGCTGATTGAAATGACCTTTGTTTTCTCAGGCTTTCTTCCTCTCACCAAATGTTGCAGTGAGTTTAGATCCTTTCAGGCAAACTACCCCAACTCTTGCCATTGTCTACAGCAAACATCATCTGAAGCTGTGCTGACCACCTCACTCATATTTGGCAGTCTTATTGAAATGGTGTCCTTGCAAGTCCTGTTAAATTTTCTGTTTCGCTGTTCATTTTTTTGTCTCATTATTCATTGTTTTCCAGCCAGAAGCTCAGAGGTATCTCCAAACCTTGCACTGACCATGAGGCTTGTATGGGCCTCTTCTCTTCTCCCTTGAAGGCCGACCATAGGAAATCCAGGCAAACCCATGTGGTTCTTTGCCTCCCTCAAGTGACTGGCACAAACCCTGACCTCTGTGCAGCTGTAACACCCTCCTCCGACTCAGACCCTCAGGTGTGCTGTTCACCTAGAAGGAACTCATCTCTATTTTTACTCTTGTTTCTTTGGGAACATAGATCTGCAGATTTTTAGATAGAGGCGTTTTTCTTTGTCCAGGCACATCAGGATGAGAGAATGATGGCCTCAGACTCTCCTCTGACATTGCTGCTCCAGACCCAGCCTTTTCCAAGACATCATTGCTAGCCCATCTGACTTTCTAGCATCTGAAAAATCCCACATTTAAACTTTACTGCCACATCTGATTCAATAGCTGAGGTGGTGAGGGCAGACCTTGCTGTACTGGGCTTGGGGGAAGTGAAGGTGCTGTGCTGCTTCCAGCTCACCTGCAGTGAGGCACTGGGTCATCTCCTAGGCTTGGCAGTTTCTGCCCAGAGCTCATGACACGTTGTTACTAAAGCTGTGCTGGGGACATCAGAGCCAAGGTTGCTTCAAGAGAGCTCAACTCAAGCTCAGGACGTTGCAGAATTGTCCTTTGGTTCCTTTGTCATATATACCTGTCTTTTTTTTCACTGTGTCCTTTAGCTATCTGTATCCTTTTTCCAAAGTCACCAGACAGCTCCAGTCAGGGCAGTGGCATGTGAATAAGCAGCATGAGGGACACTTGAAAAGAGAATTCCCAACCGGCTGCCTCCATCCTCAGCAGCAATGATTAGCCCGGCTCTGAATGACAGAGTGCAATAAAATGGAGACAGCTCTGCCCTTGATGCATAATAAGTGAAAGACTTGTGGGAAATATCTCTGAAAACTTTCCTCCACTAAGAGGGGATGAGTGAGCAGAGCCATTTTCTGTCTGCCTTGCTCTTCACTCAGCAGCAGCCTAGAGCTGAGTCTTTGGTGTCTTTGCCCTTCTCTTTCCTACCTTCTTTTGCATCTCCTATATACAAAAAAATAATGTGGCTTTTCTGGCGTCCTAACCCCATTCTGTCACTCCTGCTGCACTGCTGTGGAACGTGCATTATCCGGCAATAAAGCTGCTGTGCAGCCAGCATGGAAATGCTATTGGCAAAGCTGTAATGGAGGCAGGAATTTATGTCTGCGGCCAGGTGGAGTTCTGAGGGATTGTACCTGAGCTAATAATACCTTGCTGCAAGCTACTGAGTTCAGCTTTATCATCTGGGGCAGGAAAATCTATTTGTGCTAATCAAGTGTGGCTACCATAGTAATATCATTTTTCTTTGAAAAGAAAAGGTGTTTACTTTTAATTGGAATGAATGCCAGTCACTTGTCTCACACTGAAAAAGAGTTAATGAGAGCAAAGTATAAAGAGAGTAAAGTAGTTGAAAATTAAAAATATTTTGTTATGACTAATTATTAAATATCCCCAATTTTAAGTCATTATTACCTGGAATTAGGCCAAGTGTAGCTGACAAGTCAAGGAGCGAGTTTGTGTCTGGGTAACTTTGGAGTACATAACCTGTTGGGCCAGAGAGGCAGGGGAACATGGACCCCACCGGGCATCCCTTCCTTCCTCCATCCTCACTTGCTGTGCTTGGGAAGAGCCCTGCGTGCTCACTCACCCCTGTGCCACAGCCAGTGCAGCCATCTCTGTGGAGATGTGGCTGCAGAGTTTTTGAGGGTGGTACTTTGAGGAGTCCCTGATTGCTTTCAACACCAATTTTCCATTCCTACCCCATCTGCTTTCCCTCAGGGAGTGGGTACACCCCTCAGTGCAGAACTGGCCATGGCACAGCTGGACACAATGCACGTCCTGGCACAGCCTTGGGAAAATCTTAACCTTGGCTTTCAGAGTGAAGAATCAGAGTAAAAAAATACGTCCTTTCCCATCTCTTGCCACCTTCCTCCACACCATTCAGAGCTGCACTGCTACAAAGCTGGTGCCCCCTTTGTGTCTCCCACATCTTCATGTAAAGAGCTTTGTTGTCCCTCTCAACCAGGGTATCCCTAGGTATCCATCAGCTGCTAAAGGCACCATTTTCTGTTTATCTTCTTCTAAGCTGCTGCTCCAGCGGAGCTGCAAAATTAACATTGTGCTCAGCAAAACGGTCTATGTAAAACAAGGGCAATTTATACAGAAATATCCATAATCCTTCACATTAAAATTTGGCTGTTAAAATTCTGGCACCTCTCAGAGGTCACTCTAACCTAGTTAAGTTCTGTTAAGAAAAGCTGTTATTATGGCTCACAGCTTTTTTTCCCCCTACAGTATTGTTTCCTTTTGTCTTGGGCTCTTCAGCACTCACCTCTACCTCCCCTGACCTGCTCCTGCCTCTCCTAGTTTAAATTGCTTTCTGTCATACATTATTAAGGACTAAACTTAACTACCTGGACACCATGCAAAGTACTCAATAGTGGGGTTAAAGTTCCTGCAGTATTTCCTTGTTTCTTCTTTTCCCTGGTTGGTATTTTGACCACAAATGAAGCACGTTAAGGGAGGCTCCTTGTAGAAAAGGTGCTGGGCTGGAACAGAACAGATGTGAGTTCAGTTCCCTGCTGTGAAATGGGTTTCCTGTCTGTCCTTGGATATATCATTTAATTTGTCTCTCTCATTCTGTCTCATTCCCCGCCTTGTTGCTTTGCACATGATAATATTTGTTTTCACCATCCAGCATATCTCAATGGGTTTCTTCTCCTAGTGCAAAATCTGTACTAACCAATGTGTACACAGGAGTGTGGAGAGTAGGATTTCAGTCTCTGGACCTCAAATTTGATAATACCACACAAATAAATACATTAAATAAGTGCTTCTCCTTCCAGCTCGTTCATCATGACTGTATGATGTTTGAAACAGAAGGATGTTAAGGTTAAACTTGATCTCTCTTGCCTGAAGCTTTTAATGAAGTGAAAAGGAGAAGATTTCATTCCAATATTAATGTGACAAGTCTATGACCTTAAATAGAGTCCTGCTGAATTTCTCTGGGGGATAAGTACGTGGCAATATAAATCATAGAATCATAAGATATCCTGAGTGGGAAGGGATCACTGAAGTCCAGCTCTTGGCCCTACACAGGACAACCCCAAGACTTACACCATATTTAGAACCGCTGACTTCCTGGTGCTCCTTTTTTCAGTGTTCCCTTTTATCTGCTGAATGGTGAAACCTGGATCACCAGCTGTCCTGCTCCCATGGCACAGGGCTCATGAGCGCTTCAGGGTGCAGTTGCAGGTCCTGGCTTCCTGTAGGGCAAGTTTCAAGGGAGAACTTGCAGAAAAAAATATGGCACTTGGCATATCAAGACAGAGGAGAATTCCTTAGCAGGTGTGGGAACAACATCTCACTTGCAAAACGAGTGAATGTTTCTGGAACCATGACAGGATCACAGATTGGCTTTGAGGTTGCAAGTGTCATTGCAAAGTAGGAAAATGCTTGTGCCAGTGTAAGTGGGCAAACCAAGGGTGGCACAGAGGGCCTGGGCAGAGAAACCTTGGGCAGTTGTCCCTAGGGACCTCCTGTTTTCTGGCAAGGAGATAAAGCAAACCTTGCTTCCCCTTCATAGCTGGCAGCATGAAGCTGCAAGAAGTTTATTCTCAAGATGTGCTTGAAACAATGTTGGTAGAGTCTACAATCCTCATCATATAGATAAAAGTGACTAAATTAGGGCTGCTGACAACAGCACCTGGGATGAAAGTGAATCTCCTCCTCCGTGCAAAAAGGAAGGTAATCACATCCAGAGGGCCCCAGAGAGCTCCTATCTCTGACACTCATATGAAGAACCACACTGAGAAAGATCAGCCTGACAAACAAAAATATATTTATATGGCAGTAATCAAAGGCACACAGGCACTGCACGCTGGGAATGTTGCCTTTCTCTTTTAGGGGCCTTATCTGATACTGGCAGGACCATTCCCTCGTGTGTTCAGTTATGGAGCTGCTCCAGGATATAAAAACTTCTGTACTGCAAAGTTTTGAGTTGGCAGAGGAGCACATTTCAGTGGCTCCACCATGCAGGTAGTTGGGGGTATCAGTGAAATGAATTGTATTACTGAAAGTTAGTCCAGGGTTTAACCATAATGCAAAATAAAGTGGCAGAGGCTCACTCATCACCTTGGTGTTACACGCTGTGGGTTATTCTGGGCAGCCCTCTGATTGTTGAGAGGTTTATAAGGACTCTGCAATTTCACTGCAGGAGGCTTTGCTATAGTTCTCTTTGACCACGTCCTTGGGATTTTGTGTGGGCTGGGGTCTCTTTAATAGCTTTATAGGATCAGAGAAAAAAAACCGAGATGAGAAGGGGTTTTAAGAGTTTTCTTTATCCATTTTTTTCCCCCTTTAGCAAAGATCAGCTATCTATCTATATAATTTCTGATGGATGTTTGTTCTTTAAAAGCCTCCAACAGTGAGACTCTACCCCGCCTCAGGCAATCTATTCCATCCCCTACTTCCCTCACTATTAGGAAGCTTTTCCTGAAGTCTAACCCTCATATCTCTTGCTGTCACTTAAACCCATTATTTCTTGTGCTTGCCATCTGGTTGTGGCAAACAGATTATTTCCTTCCTCTTTCCAACAACCTTTAAACAATTGATGGCTCTCATGCTCTCTCCAGTGTTTTTCTCATGTTCTCTCTAGTGTTTTTCTCTCCTCTGCCTGAACCAGCAGCTCCCTCATTGCCCCACATAGATCATGGCCTTTGATAGTTCTCATTTCTCTCTGGAATTTCTGCAATTGTTTCACTTCCCTTTTTTTTTTTTTTTTTTGAGGTCCAGTAGCCACAGTGGGATAAAACTGAGCTTTTATTGATACAAGCTGAGGGAAATAAATCAGTTAGCTTTTCTTACAGCTCATGACAAATTCCCATCATCACCTTACACTTGTAGAAAGATAATTTAAGACAGAAATTGGTGCGAAACTGTTTTCTTCTTGTGGCAACTTATCTGTTGCCTCTCAATTGATGCTATTAAGTTTTATTACAACTCTGGTTCTTTCTCCAAATTATTAAATCTCTAGGACGGCTGATACTGCTCAGGTGACCACACCTACATCAGTCCCTGCTTTGAGTGTTGACATTTGAGTACTGGCAGCTGTTCCCAAGGAATCAGGGTGTCTCTGGAATTAACCAGTCTCACAGACCCTGACTTTGAAATTAGAGTGTTTGGGGGTGGAACTGTGGTGGTTTTGTCCCCTAAGAAACAAAAAGGTGGCTAATATTGGTCATGGGCTTCCAGATGAGCAAATGGGAGCCAGCTGGTCACTTTTTTTTCACCTTTTCCTATTGTAACTTTGTTTTGGAGATCCTTTCATGTGCTTTGAAGGAAAGCCAGGCCAGCAGAATTAGCTCTGTGCTTGTACACCATAGGGACATCTTCTCCCCATTACTGATACCAGACTGTGGCCCAAACACAGAGAAAATGAAATAAGAAAGGACAGTGGGATTTCACTGCCCGAAGGACACCTGTGTTGGATCCCACTCTGAGACTAACACAGATGTGGTAATGAGACACCCACAGAAAGTATGAGAAAGAGCAATCCAAGCCTGAGTCCTGGGAGTATTCCTGATGGAACAGGATCATATCTCACACTGTCTTCTTGGCTCTGATGAGCACAGGAGATAGAAGCTTTTGTTGTGAAGGGAGAATGGTGGATATCACAAAACCTGGACAGATAAAAACCTTCTTTCCTCTGAGGAAGTTCCTAACTGTGGCCTTTGACTTCAAAGGAAGGTTTGTAAGGAACAGCTGATGTTGAGAGGAGATGGGGAGCTTTGAAAAGTTTTGATGTGTTTTGGGTTAAACCTTGCTTGCTTCTTCCCACTGAGGCCATGTAAAGGCCCTTCTCTGTGTTTGTCTCCCTGTGTCATTCCCTGGGTTGGAGCCTCAAAGGCTTAGAGATGATCAAAGAGCCTGTACTGAAAACAGGTCGATTTTCCACAGCTTTTGAGTCCGGATGGAGTTCTACTAAAACATAAAAATTCACAGAGGACCATTTCTCTCAAAGAAGGGAGACAGACTCTTTTTTTTCAATGTGTGGACTTTGCAGCTGACACCAACAGGTGACATTTTCCAGCTCCAAAGGTCTTCAATAAAATCCAAATTCAGTGTGTCGAGATTGAGGTCTCTCCTCCCATATTGTAATTTTTAGGTACAAGGGCTGCCTAATTGCACTGTGGGAATCCTTTCAAAAAAGCACCTCCTGACAGGGATGCTCTTTAAAATAGGCCATTAGTCTTGTGACAGGGCATCATGGAGTTAACAGTGAGTTCGTTAGTGAGGCAATCTCACATTGCCTTGCTCAGGTTCTTCCTCTGTGAAACAGAAATTGGTCTGAGGAAATCAGAAAGGAGACACCATGGAATAAATAATCAGGGACACTGTGGATGGGACAGCAAAACACCTGGAGGGCTTTTGGCCTGTAGTGTCTGTTCCTTTGGCACAAATCTACTGGTGGGTGTGACCCTCAAAAAAAGCCCCGTGGCCTGAAATTCACTCAATGGGCATCACAAAGTCAGGTCTGAACTTAGAGAAATTCATTTAGGGAGAGATCTAGCTGGCTATATTTTAATGCTGCTATGGATTCCCAAAATTATCTGCTATGTCCACACTGGGCTTCTGGAGACCCAGCACATCCAGAAGTTCAGTGGGAGACCCTTGATTATTTTAAGTGGTACCAAACACCTAACCGTAGGGACCTGATCCTAGAAATGGCATTTGGAGATATCTAGAGTCTCCAAGGACAATTCAGCCCATCCAAAAATATCTGTAGAAAACAGAAGTGGGGGGGTTTGGAGGAAATTCCACACCTTGAACTTGAATATGCCTTTTATTGCAAATTTATGACTCAGTCCTCACATGGGGTTGGCCCAGTACCTTCCAGCCTTAGGCTTTGATCCTGCTGGTGAGCTGATGAGGATGACACAAAACAGGGACTATAAGAATGTTGTGCTAAAGAACAGAACTGGGGCAAATCATCAGAAGGGAAAATGGGAAGAAACATAGAAACATCACATTCACTTTTAGTTGTGTTAATGTAGAAATAAATATTGCCCCGGTATCCAGGACATGTTTTCACCCTGACACACGGTCAAGTTTGTGATTCAAGCTTGCTACAAGAACTCAGGCTTCAATATTTTGTTATGTTTTTCTGACAATTTCTCTTGCTCGTAGCTACAAACACCTAGAAATCCCAGCAGCATCAGCAGAGCACCGTGCTGTCCTCATGCTCAGGAGAGTGTAAGAGAAGCTGGCTGGAGATTGTGTTGACTGGACCACAACAGCCCCAGCACATTTAACTTCAAAACATGGTCAAGTGCTGTGTCAGCTGCCCTGCACAGTGAGAGCTGCACTGGCTGGCAGCTGTGCTCCTGGAAAGGAAGTATGGAACTGACATCTCTGCCATGTGGTCTGGATGTTTTACTCATGATAACTGGTCCATGAAAAATGTTTCTGCCCTTCCCAGTTCCGCAGATCTGCTGCTGTTTCGTACCCTGCCATGCAGAGGTGTGGTAAAAGGCGTTAAAGGGAGACGGGTATTTTTGACTTGTCTCATTGAAATCCCCTGATCCATGGGCTCTGTCTAAATTCCAGATTTTATCTGGATTCACCTTGTGGGGATTTCATTAGATCTACACAAGGAACGGGACACTGAAAAATGCAGAGAGGGGCAGGATGAGAAGGATCAGCTTTGTGGTTACATGTGACCTGAAGGACAGACCTAACACATTCTTGGTGGTTCAGATTTTGGATATTATGAAGTTCTCACACAGGACAGGATTTTTGGCTCTTTTTCACAGTGTACATGACGAGGATATATATTTATTTTAGATAAACACTTAGCCAGAAGGAGGACAACATGTGGTGTAAGGTAAATTATGCAGATAATGTTCTATTATGTGCACAGAGTAAAACGTACAAAGGACATGAATTTCCCCAGGGTAACACCTTTGAGAAGGGAGACTGGGACAACACGCAAAATAAAATAAAGAAGAGAAGGAAGAAGAAAAAATAAATTGGAAATAGTCAGTTCTGGCAGATTTTGCTTGAAGAAGACAGAAGACTGAATGAGCAAAAGATTGTACTGGAGGCAATTGCTTCAAAGAAAGGACTTTGTATTGACTGTCGCTTATCCAGGTCACTGCTCCAACTCCTGAGGACGGGGTTTTGACCCTGCAGGTATTTATGAAGCTTGGAGTGAGCAATTGGAAAGTGTGAAAAGAATCTATTTAGAAAACAAGTTGGAGCATCTCTTCCCTCCAGACTTTCCCTTTGCTCCGAGGTGGGGAATGCAGTGATTTTTTTGTAGTTCTGCTCTGTTCTATATGGTCTACCGAGGTCTGGCTGGAGCAATTCCTGTGGATTGTGTGGCAATGCAAGATCAGATACAGCAGAGAAAGCAGCCCCTGGGCTGAGACAGGCACAAAAGCACTGCTGAGGGTGGAGTAATAATTGTATTTGAGCAGCAGAACACAGGGAGAGTCTCAGTGGGCAGTAACACTTCATTTCATCAGGAACAGCAAAAAGAGGCTTTTCTACAGCCTCTGTTGTTTCACTCCCAGAGCTCTACCTGGTAGGAGCAGGTTTCAAAACTGGTGTTTTGGATCAGCCCCTGTTCCTGCCTGCACTGATGTTCAGCTCCACTGCAGCTGCAGTCCTGAGGGGTTGTGTGTGTGTTCTCCTGCACAGTGCAGCAAGGCTGAACTGTGCTCAAGTGAAAAATCTGAGAGAATAAAATGGTTTGGGAGCTTTGCAATACGTGTAATTGGTCCATAAGGTGTTAATCTCCTCCACATTTTCCTCAGTGTGTTCAGCCTCAAATTCTCTGACCTGGCTTTTGAGACTTTGGGATACAGGATTTCACAGGATGTGCTGCAGCCACTGACAGAAATATAATTGTCTCTTCCCATGTGGCTGCCAACGCAGGCTTCACTGCAGATAAAAGAATGGGAAAACAAATTTAAGTGCTGGAACCCTGTGGCTCTGCCTTCACATGGATGTTTGGGGTGACCCCTGGGCTGTGTATTGACCTCCTGCAAGCAGCTGCTGGAAGAATCACTCCCATTCCCTGATCTCACCAGGTACAGTCCCACATTAAGAAAACAAGCTTATCAGTCTTTTGTGTTTGTGTTGACACCCGCAGCTTCAGAGACTTTTTGTTTGTTTTCCCTGTTCTCCTCAGTGTATAATTGGCCAGATTGCATTTACTTTTTGTCTCTCTTGCACTAATCACAACTGCAGACTGGAGTAATTTGCTGATGCTGTACAAGGAATTGTCTCTCCTGGAGACCTGGCTGATGTGATCAGAACTCACATATGGTATCAGAACAAAGGGCCCTTCAGGCAAGTGATGCTGTTTATTTTGGCTCAGGTCAATGTTGCTCCCTTCTCTTTGTGTCTTCTCCTCCCTTTGTGCTGTGCACATATTTTTTCCTCTGACTTTGGAGTTGCTGGCTCCTTGCTGTCAAACCTAGGGTGGCCTGGCTTGTGCAACATCAGCACCACAGGTTTGAGGGACGTAGGAGAAAAGCGTCCAACATACTGCTTGTGGTTAATACGCTGTCATGCCTTGCTTCCCTTTTCTCCTGCTTCCTTTCCACAGCTTGGAGGCTAAGCAAAGAAACAAGTCCAAGGCTTCCTCTCTGCTCCCCCTCCCTTTCTGGTTGAAGATATTTTGAGTGGTTTCATGTGGGCTCTCGTTTTTCACAGACACTGTTGGTTCCACCATCTACGAATTAGTCTAATCCCAACAGCAGTTATTGGCCTTGACTTATTCCTTATTTCCTTTGTAACAGCTGCTGGCAAAGCTGCTGCTCTCCTGATGGATTTTGTAGGTCTAATTTTTGATAGCATACTTACAGCTAAGGCCCACAGCCTGTTAAAACAGTGCTGTCTCTGCATTGATACTTCTCTGCCCCCAGCTCTCATTTAATCTAAGTATTAAACATCACTCACAGCGATGCAAAAAGCAGTTGCAGTTTGCAATATTAGGAGGAAAAAATCACAGGAAGTAATGGATGAAAAAGTAAGTACTGAACATCAGCATCTTTGGTGGTTGTGTACTGATAAAGGATAAAATAGCTGCTGTCTCATATCCTCCTCCTGAGGCTTTCCCTTCTTGACAAAGAGGCATATATAATGGTTAATGTCTCTCTAGCATCAGTATCCTATCTGTGGGCTCACAGATTTCTTGTATTTGTGCTGTTGTTTACAAATAAAAGGTTTCCAGGTTTTATTCTTGGCCCTTCCTGTATTGTGTGTAAATGTATCTTCTTCTGTCATTTAGCAGTGCTTTAGAAAACAGCTGGTGCCCCCAGGGTAAACCTTTAAACAATGTCATACTCTGACAAAATTCTGCTTTATCAGCAAACCATGCTGTGCATATTTCTCTCATTGTTTTGCAAATTGCTGTTACAAAGAGCTTTTGCATTTAAACAGGCTCTCCCTGACCTAAGAGGTAGTAAAAATTACATTAGAGATGCCATAGTAACTTGTCACTCTGACCTGCCCTAAATAGCTGGACTTATTTCACTTGGATAAATCATTTATTTAAAATGACCTATTATGTCATCAGAATTCTGTAGCAGAGATGCTTCAACTCCAACTTACATGAATATTCTTTTGAAGGGCTAATCAGAAGAGATATACCATCAGGATTATGTGCTTTAAAAATACAGTTCTGGGCAGCACTGCCCAAACTGGGAAGCAATGATTAATCCATTCTAATTACTGTGATCAGATAGATCCGTGCTGCTCACCCGTTCTCCATGATCTCAGCTAGAAAGAGCTCTAATTCTTAGGTCCTTTTTTCCCCTAGAGCTGCATTTCTATGACCAGATTTGCAATTAGAGCCCAGAGCTTCCAGATTTCCTTTGATAACTTAAGAGAACAGCATGGTGCAAAATTTTATCTTTCCCTCTCCCTTTTAACAGACTTTAGTGCCCCATTGTCTGTTAGGGGCATCTCTGTCTGCTTTGGACGTGGACATGGTGCATCCAGAACCTCAGAATTCCCTTTGTGCAATTCTGCTAATGAAGAGCCAGCCACAGAAGATATTTTGTCCTTGTAAATCCATGGCACAGGAAGGGTATTCCTGTATTGCTTCCTGTCTGCTGTCACTGAGGCCACTGTTCTGGCACAGAGCAAGCCATGAACAGCTGCAGAGATCCAGGGATGGCCCTGCTATTTCTTCCTGGAGGGATGGAAGTGGAAATAAGTGTCAGGAAAAGGAAATTGCCAGTCATGTTCTCCGTCCTGGCCACATGTTTTTGGGAAAGGGTTGGTAGGTGGCTCCTATTCCTTCTGTGGAGGATGGGGGTAGCTTTTTTCATTTTATCTGCTAAATGCCTGCCTAAACAAAACTGTCACAAAATATTTTCACACATGATTACTGATCTCAACCCCAGACCAGGTCTGGTCTTTATGTCACACCAGTCCTTCTGCTAATTTTAAGGACTTTCTTCTGAAACTGCATCGAGAAACCATTTCTGCTCCTCTTGTGAGGAAGTAGAGTGCCTCACAAACCAGGACATTGGGGAATGACCATCCCCCCTGGCCCTGACCATGCCCTCTGTCCATTGTGCACCTAAACACCTCTGAAAATGTTCATACAATGTAGGGAAATCATGAAGGCAAAGGAATATTCGTGACCTGAGGAACTGTGTGTACATGTGTGAATTTTTTGTTGTGTGGGCTGCCTGTGTGGGACACTAACTCCGGTAAATTCCTGTGGGCAAAATGGGCTTCAAAGAGCAATGAGAAGCCAGCACTTTATTGCAGGCATCATGGAGAGGATGAAGGTGATTGCCCATCACCAGCTGTTCTGAGTGGGAGCTGGGAAGCTGGGCCAGGAGGGACAGCACTTGCACAGTGCCTGTGGGCCCCTGCAAGGATTCCTTTTAAGAGCTCTGTCTTCACACCTTTACAGTCCAAGTAAAGTGGAGAAATAAATCACTGTGCACAGTTGTCATTTCTCCCCTCAAAGCACCAGGCAAAGAGTTTAAATATAGCTAACCCACTGTACTTCCTCAGAATAAACACTCAGATACTCAGAATTAATTGCCAGGTCCTGGTATCAAAGGAATGATTTATAACCCAATTATACTGGGAATTTTATTCTCTATTGTTTCACTGATAGGTTATGGGTCAATTAGGTGTTTTAGTCCAGTGGGAACACATCCTCCTTCCACCATAAAGTGTCTGATCTTGGCACACTGGGATTTGTTCTGTCCATCTTGTAAATCACATCCGGTTTGTGGAAAAACTTTGAGAATCATTCTGCCAAGGGCCAGGTCTGTAATTTTTGTAGCATTTTGTTTCTGTTTACTGCTTAGGGCATTGGCAGGAATGCAGGGAGTTCCCTTCTGGTGAATAATCTTCACCATCTTCTGTTTTCTCATCAGACTTGCAGTGCATAGAAGATGTTCATGGTGCAGCTGAGTCTGTGAGGTCACTGGGGAATGGATATTTTTGAGCCTTCAGAGGAGGCTGACAGCATCAGTAATGGGTCTTCAGCAGGGGCCGTAAGCAAACACCTGGTGAAGAATAAGAATAGAAAAAACTTGTTTAATCTTCCCTCCATAACATTTTTACTCTCTGAGTATAGTCAGCTCAGGATTTCCTAAGATTAATGTGATTTTCAGTAAGCTGCCCTGGGTTCCTCTTGTAGCTGCTTGTCCATTCTGCCCTTGAACATCCACAGTCGTAGAACCACTGTGGAAAAGGCACATTGCTTTTAGAACAAAACCTATTATCCCCTACAATGGTACAAACCCACGCTTACTCTAAAGCCTTTAGTTGAGTAATTTTTTTATCAGTGAAATCTGAACGAGGGAGAGGGTTTGACCAAGTTAGTGAATGTAAAAGAGGGAATTCAGGGGGAAACTGTTTTATGATTATGCCTCTTAAATCTTGCATTATTTAGCAATGCAAATCCAATCGTGCATTTTAATTCCCTTGTTAATATGGACTTTTCCAATCTTGCATGATATCTCTGTCAGTATAAGCCAGAAAGGGAATCCAGCCCAAGGGTTTTGTATCATCCTCTATTTGCTCCTCCTCTTTTTTTTTTTTTTTTTACAAATTAGAATAACAATGTCATAATCTCGAATAACATTATACTTTTCTATTCCTATAAACTACAGTCATGCTCTCTAGCCACAGGGAGATTGAATCTAAAAGAGAAATAAAAACCAACCCCAGTCACATTTCTATGTGAGACCCCAGGCAGATGATGGTTTTGATATTCCCACGCCCAGGATTTTTTGTTTCCTGGAGGTGGCTCTTGGCATCCTGGAGCTGTTTCTAGTAAATGATGTTCACTGAGCAAGCCTGCCCCTCAAAATGCCTGACTCTCCTTGTTGCTCCTCTCCCCACATTTCAATTATCTAACACATTAATACAACAAACACTGCAGTAATTAGGGCACCATATGGCACTCACAATTACAGAGCAATTCCAGCATTAGCGGATTGGGTGAGAAGTCAGAAAGAATAAAACAAGTGTGAGCAGAAGATGACTGAAGTCAGGGGACTCACATGGCAGATAAACACTGAGTAAGTTACGTGTGTGTACAAGCTGGACTCGAGGAATCTTTTAGTTTTGTTCTCATCCAGGATGAAATGGCACCATGGGTTAGAAGGGTGCCTTGAACTGCTGTAGAGAGATAAGTGCCCTTCATGGCACATCTCTCTGAAGATGATCTTTATTATACTTGGCTTCCCTCAGATCGGTGAGTTCTCCAGTATTTGCCTGCCAGGGATTGTTTTGCCATTTACCAGTTATAATGGGTATTTAGTGCTCTCAATTATTTGCTTCTTCATTGAGAGCACAACAGTCATTGGAGCCATTGTGGGATTCTTAGTTAATCCTCTAAAGAATAGAAGGAATCAGGGAGCATGTATAAACTGTGAGATTTTTCTGGTCTGGCTGTCAGCTGGGAATGTAAGCAAATCATGCCCACAAGCCATCATAGTCACGCTAACAAAAGCTTTGGTGCACATGCAAAAATACAGATTGTGAAGTGTTCTTGGGTTGTATCTCTGGAGAAATGTTGTAGCTGGGCTTGAAGAAGTCTTGTGGTGATGTAAAGTGCATGTCCTTTATGGATGGTTGCTCATATGTGCGGAGTGTCAAGAATTCTTGTGTAGAAAACCCCATTCGGTATTTTCTCCCTGCTAAAACATCTTCTTCCAACTGAAACACTTCAGCTACTTGGATGAAGATTGTCTTTCAAACTAAATAGCTGATTTCATATTTGCACTAACCATGTTCTAACAACGTGGAATAGACATGATGGATGCCACAGAAGGAAGGACACGTTCCCAGGGAAGGACAGTGGGAGACCTCCCAGCATGACAGCTTCTCCTCAAGAAGCCCCAGGACATCCTTTTCTTTCTACAGAGCAGATGCAAAGCAACCAGCCCCTTTTTTTTTCCTGAGGACAAATCACTTCCAAGTACATCTGGATGAGCATGAAGAATGAGAATATGAATACAGACAATTATGATGGAGTAGAGGCCCTGTAAATTTATACCCAAACTTACCCCCTGGTAACTCATTCATCTGCCTGTCTTGACAGAATGCATGTGAAATAGTGGGACAATAAGGGCTTTTGTTATGCTGAAAGATGTTAATAGCTGGCCTCAGGGTGAGCTGGGTTTCCAAGACAATCACAGATAACACAGATAACACAGCGAAACTCAGGAGAATGAACACTGAAGCCTTTATTTTGAGAGACTGGGGCTATGTCAGAGTGAGGGTTGTCTAAAGGTGGGAGTTTTACGGGATCTTATTTTTATGGAAAAGTACTGTCTGGGACAGCGGGATAGCTGCACTGCTCGTTACACATATGGAAATATCCAGAAAAACATCATTATAGACTTCTGTGCCTCAGCGGGTGAGGGTCTAAGGACGTGTCAGAGGGCACTGGGAATGGGCCTGTGTGCCCCTCCAGCTTCTCTGCCCGACTCCAGCACCACGCTGGGAACAAAAGGAGATGCTCGGCAAAGAAATACCGCAGGGAACTACTCAGGCAGCCTTTGGATGGTTAGAGAAGTTTCAGAAAAGCTTTCTTATAATCCAGTCTTTCCGAAAGGGAGGTTATAATGCAGATCTGTCCTCACTGCTGGTACACAGGGAAGCTCCTTCTATCTCCTTTCTGGCTCTTTTCACTGTTGTCTTTACACAAGCTGCTGTCCCACAGGGAAGACACCCTCATAATCACAGGGAGTGTAAGGGATGTGGATGTTTCCTTAGAGTTCATCAGTCTAAATCTGGGCTGGCTTGCTTCTGTCTGAAAAGAGTGTCCTTTCCAAGGTGATGCTTTTGTGAAAAGACTCAGGAATAAGCAGCTAGAAAGGGTCCACTCCTATGTACGTAGGCAAACATACCCAGGCATTTTGGGTGTATTCCCCTGGCCTAAACGTGATGCCTGAAAGTTGGCTTCTAGTCTAAACAAGTGTATAGGTTTGCTCTGTGGTTGGTAGCACTAGAATGAGACTTTCAGAAACTGATCCCATTTCTCTTGGACAGCCATCTTAGGATGAGACAAATGGTCCTTGGGAGTCTCTCCAGTGACTGCAACAGAAACCAAGACATTCTGCAGGTCACTTGCCCAGGCTCAGCTGAGAAGACTCTGACCCAGAGTTCAGCAGGACTGTCAGGTTTGCTCCATGTACCCCTGTATACTCGATAAAAAAACCTTTCCAGAGCCTTCACCACAGCTGTAAAGCACAAATCCCACAACTGTTCTCTGCCAGAGGAAGAAACCAAGAATATCCTAAGGGAAAATGCACAGAAAATCCTAGAAAGTGCTTACTTTTACCTCAGTTTGGACATGTGACTAGTAACAAAATGACAGGTGAGCAAGGAAATTGAACTTTTTAAGGCAATGCCAGCTGTCGTAGATGAGATCCATTGAAGTGATGGGAGAAACTGAAACTTTGAAGTGGTGAACACACTCCAGAAATGCCAGCCCCAAATGTTAAACAAGTGACTAACAAAAGTGAAACAGAGCACATTTTGCTCTTGGTATCCATGATATAAGTAGAGCCATTTATTTATTTTAGCTTTCATCTTCTGCTTGCTCTTCTGCCCTCAAAAGAGATAGCTTAGATCGAGTCACTTAAGTCTATGCTGAAACAAAATGTACCTTTGTGATTGATACCTCTGAAACTCAGAGTGACAAGGTAATAAAACTGTAAAGATTCGGGTTCCTTCAGGGAAATCCAGTTGCACTCTCTTTGCTGTCAGAATAATGGGGTGTCTATTTTGTGGTCATAGAGTTAATGCATTTGATGCAGGTACAATGATTTTCACATCATGGAGACCTCTTTGGAAGGAAACATTAAGTAAAACTTTTTAAAAATTGCTGTTTCTTATATGTATGCACGTGGCACACCATTGCAGACTAAATATCTGTAAAATGTTGATACTCTGTAATCCCACATCATGTCTGAGAGAAAACAAACCATTCCATGGCTCCTGGTGAGCTGCTGGGACTAGGCTGGCGCTGCTTTGGAAGAGGATTGGGTTCAGATTTTTGAACAAAGCAGTGGTGAAGCTGGATAAACACAAATGTACTGAGGGTTGATGTTTCAGATCAGGTGGGAGGATTTCAGGAAATTCACTGAATGTTCCTTGTGCTTCAGTTCACCCAGAGGGACAACTTAAGCAAAAAGGAGCAGTCACACTGAGAAACAGATGCCAGCTCTTGGAGCAGGGCAAGCAAAGGACAGCAAAATGATGCGAAGCTGAGAAATCTACTGGGTGATGGAGAGTTGTTTGAGGATGGTCGAGTGTGCAGTGTTTCTAAAGCCATGCTTAGTCATGAGTGGGCTCTTCCCCTTGCTGAGCAAAGTGAGCATTAGTGCTGCCATGTTCTGCCACCCAAAGAAGGAGGCATTACCATATTCACACATCTCAAACAGCAAACATGAGATGCATTGCAAAATCAGCGACTCAGGTTGCTGAATATGCAGCACCTTCCACTGTACAGTGAAGTGCTGATGTATCCCTCATTGTGAGCTGAGGGAGGGTAGGTCCCTGTGGCAAAACTGGGGATCCTTTAGCTCATTCTCATCCCAATCCTCCACTTCCCCCTTCCCTGAGCACTTACTGTCAGATCTGAGTTAATGATGACTGTCCACTGGATTTAGGAGAGGAGTGTATCTCCTTACAGGCACTAAGAGGATCGTGGTTGGAACTGCAGAAGGAAGGGAGAACAGGTCAGATGTGTGGAGCCCGCTGAGGAGAGGCTGACATGCACAAAGAGGCTGAAGAATTTAAGATTATATTGTGAACAACAGTGGTGAGATTGCTCTCACCTCACTCCAGGTATCTAATCTTCTGCCCTGATTTAGATTTTTACATGAGGTTAAGATGAATCATAGTCTGAGAACACCCTCTCTCTCCATGGCTGTAGTCAGTGTCTAGTGCAGATGAAGTCGTCTGAGCTGGAGCTCTCTGTGTCTGCTGAGCTGGATCTGGCCCCATATGAGGGAGAGCAAATTTGCCTGTGCAAATCCCAGTTTGAGCATTGGGATATTGCTTCCTCTTTCAGTGCAACCTGCCTCTATAGCCATTTCTACACTCCCAGCAGACTAATTATTACAAAAATTCTCTGTCATTGCTTTGCAACGGTCCACGGCTTAACTAATTTAAAAATGCAAATGAATGCTAAATTGCAGTTGCATCTGAACCGTCTCCTTCTCCCTCTTTCTCTCCTCCTTTCTTTTTTTCTTTTCTGCTGGGAAAAGAAAGATACAGCAGACATTAAATGCTGATGGTGAAAATCAATCTTTCAGATTTGAGGTAATTTTAAATTAGGTCCCACTGCCAGGGATAGTGACATCACCAGAGCTGCTTGATTGATCTGTGATTTGAGGAGAAACAGCTTGGACTCGATCCTCCCTTTGTCCTTACAGAGAGAAAGGAATGTTGCAGTTTTCAGCTCTTTTCCCTGGGAAGCTTTCATACTCAGATGGTCTCAGATGTTAGGGAGAGGCATTCAGGGAGAACATGAGCAAATGCCTGAGCTCAAAACAGTCCCCTTGTACTGCCATTGTCCTCGGGCATTGGGATGGGGCTCTGTGCTTGTGAAGAATCAGCTGAAGGGCTGTCTCCTCTGTAGTGTCTCTAACCAGCTGGCTGACACTGAATTCAGCTCTCTGTACATTCACAGTCTGTAAGATCAGTCAAGATTGTCTCATCCTGGTCCCCTCCTCTCCCTACCTGCTGGCACCAACTCTTCTCTGAGGCAGTAATTCCTTTGAGGAAGAGTCTATAGCTCCATATTTGAGAGGGACTTGGCCAAGGTCTAGCGCCATGGTTAGTGGTTTTTAGCTGCAGGATCACACAGACAGCCTAAAAAGCCATTCACAGACCGTCTTGTTGTTTTCCTAATGCCAGCACTGCGCTGTAACACGAACACTGAGAATGCTCAGAAATGGAACTCTTGAGCATTTAAAGAGTCGGTGATGGGCTCAGAGTTAGGTATTGGGATTACATCCCTCCATCCATGGCAGCAGAGTCTGGTAATCCAAGCCTCACCACTCTTTTGACTGCAGATCCTGGTGCTGTGTAGCTGAGTTAGGTACCCGGAGAAGAATATCCAAAACAAAACTCCTCTGTGCTTCAGGGCTGAGGATAACAGACCTTCTTAACTGTTCATCCTCAGCTCATATATTGATGATACTCTTCATGATAAATGTCATCTTGCTGAGCAAAATATAGCAAATTACAAGAATCACCCCAGAGGGCAGCTGCTGGCAGCTGTGTACACAGGGCTGTATTGCTGTTCATGAAGCATTTTTTCTATTTTGCAAATTGATGCAGAGATGAGATTTCATGAGTGTTTGTTGACACTCACATACAGGAGGCAGATTTCTAAATGGGATCTGCAGAGATGATTGAAATTCCAATCCCAGCTCCTCACTGTGTCCACTGGTTTTGTAAAATCCCACATTGTTTGCTGGGCTGATGTGTGATGGGAGGTAAGCATGGTTCTTTGGAGCTGTGAACCCCTTTGTTGCCCCAAAGCAGATGCTAGACATACACACTCCTCACAGACATGCACATACCCCTCATGGACACACACACCTCTCCTCCCAGGTCCCAGACCAGTAGTGTGCATGGGAGAGAGTGGTTTTCAATTAGAATTCGAAAGTCACAATGATAGAGTCCTCCTAATCCTTTAACTAAGGTGTGCATGGTTAAATCAAACTGTAATGCCTCAGGCTCTGGGTAGTTTCAGCTTAGTGCCGAATCTCCTGGGATATTTTCATGGATTCAAGATGTGCAGAGGGTGCTTCCAGCCCTTGCTCTTGTCTGCCAGGTAGATGCAGCTGTTGCATTCCCTAAAGTGACCCCTTAATAATCATGTGAGGAAGAGGAGCCCTTGGCCTTCTATTCCATGCAGAAAAGCTTTAAGTGTCTCAGCCTGGGTGCAAATGTGTCTGTGAGAAAGTACAGGTAGTTTTCTGTGTGGATTGACTGCATTCAAAGGGGGAGAAAGGGAGAAAGAGGAACAAGGAAGAGTGTTTCCTGCATTTTCCCTGGGGAAGTTTCTTCCTCTACCCTGGGTTCCCCCAGGGACTGTAGCTCGAGTTGGCTGTGTCAGCCCAAGGTTTGCTGGCTCCCTGTCTCCTGTGAGCATGGCAGCCCACGCTCACAGACAGAGTTCTGTAGTGGAGATATGCTTTAGTGCTGCTCCGTTGTCCTGAGTTCCTGAGGGAGAGGAGAAGTCATTGTTGAATAACCCGGGTCTCTCTAGCAACAGGCTGACGGTTTCTGTGATCTAAGCAAGAACCTTCTTGAGGTTTCTCTGTGTGTGCCCATTAAAGCCCTCAGGCGGATTGTGGTGGCTGGGGATTACCAGCACACGGTGAAGGATGGCAGGAGAATTTTCCCGACACTTCTCTGGCCTCAAGTCCAGAGGGAAGGCGACAGAGGAGCTTTTATGCAGACTCAAACTGCAGGAGTCCTAATGGCCTGTCATGCTGGCTGTACTAGAGATTTGCATCATTGGTGATGCTTTTGTAGGAGCTTTATAGCCACACATGTGGCAGCCTTAATTTTGGATGTGTGTACAAGGCCAAATCCTCATCTTGGTGACACCAGTGTGAAACAGAAATTTATTATTATTTTAACTTCAGAGTAAGCTCAAGGCTTATTTTAGGAGCAGGATCTGACCAAAGACCACCTGTATAGCGGGAAAGGATGAGAAGGAAAACCTTGTAAGCCGCAGTCCCTCAGGGTACAGCACAGAGTGCTGCAGATCTGTGTTTGTCCTCTCCACGTGTGCTCCAAATCAATCCCTTCAGTGTAAAAGCTCATGTCCCTCCTGCCTCAGAGTGTGTTTGGGGGAGGAAGACTAAAACTGGATCTCCTCAGTGGGCATGTTTCAAAACCCCGTATACATATGTGTGCAAACACACACAGAGAAATACGTGTGTGTATTTATGTATTTTTCTGTTTCCATATCACCCAGGGGTGTTTTTTTCCCTGTGATTCTCTGCTAGCAGGCACCAAAGCAAATCGAAGATTAATTCCATTTAATTTTAGTGATAAAGAACATTGCAGTCACAAGAGGTCTGCCATCAACGCTGGAGGACATTAAGTATTTGGGGTTTTTTTAGTTGCAAGATAATAATGTTCTGGTGTAAATGTTTTATAATTATCTCATGAATTATTCATGGTTAACTTGTTAACCCGGCATTTTATGGGATATGGTCTCTAGAGTGCAAGGAGAAATTTAAAGATAAATAAATGTGAAGACAGGACCCAGATGCAACAATGAAAATGCACTGAGGTTTCTGATTTATTTTCTGTCTGCACTGAAGAGTGGTTTCATTCTTTTATTTATATTTTTGTAGTGATGAGCCACAGAACTTGAGTAAGTGGATGAGGTTATTTTCTATATATAGAGAAAGAAAAGAAAAACTGGGAAATAAATCAAACTCCCTTCACTGTTTTTTAATCTGAAAGTGGTGCTTGAATTATTTCACCTATTGTTCTGCAGCTCAGAGGTTCTGTTATTGTTGATACCGTCTCCATCTGGTGAAGCATTAATGAAAAAATGGAAACCAGCATGTATTTTTCTTTATGCATATTACTGGGCCTTTTTTCTGTCTTCACCCTTCCTTCTACTTCCCCTTCTTCTCTCTTCTTTTGTTCTTAGTCTCATTTCAGTTCTTTAATAGTTTCCTTTTTTAAAATTATTTTTCTCTCTTTCCTTTTCCATTTTTCTCTCTGTTCCTCTGGGATTGTCTTTTTGTCCTCACTTTCCTCCCATTCTTTCACCGTGTCTCACCTATTAATGTTTTTTATTGTCTGCAACTCCCTCTTTCTTCTCTCTGTTGCTCACAGGATCTTTGTGGTGTCTGCTGAAGTCCATGAGCTTTAACCCCAACCATCTGAAGACAGAATTAGACCTGGAGAAAAGTTCCTGCAACTCAAAGAAACCAGGTGGCAGCTTCTGGCAGAAGCATGTTGAAACTCAAACCTGGGCTTCCAGCCTGAGTGTCCATCAGGCCTTGATAACCAAAATGCACCAGGAAGGCATGCCATAACTTCATTGCCATATGCCAGAGGTCAATGGACAAAATCCCCAGCAAGGGCCTGAGAAGGCTCCCAGCTTGCCTGATATCCATGAATCCAAACGGAAAAGAGAACTGGCAAATGACACTTAATCCCAATGTGAGCAAAGGCTGTCCTTGTACCCAGAGAAACAACTGACAGCTGATACAGGACTGAGATCTCCAGGGATCTCTGCAGGAGCAAAGTCTTCTCTGTGGAAGATTAAAGCTTGGTGCAAACTCCAAGGTCACCTCTGTTTAAGCAGTGGGAAGTGAACAGTATAAAACCTGGGATCACCTGAGCTCCCTGGCATCCAGCTGCTTAGCAGTGTTGAGGTTTATTGCACTGGAGTTTCCACAGAGTGTTCATCCATCAGGAATGCAGGAGCTTTTTCAAAGAAGCTCTGGGTTCTGCAGAGTCTGATGGATTCTGCAGAGTCTGATGGATATCCTTAAAAATTTTGAAGTGGTAGTTTGGAGGGTAGCTGGCAAAACATGAGCCAGGAAGACACTGTAGAAAGACAAATTCTCAAGCAGAAATTTTTAGAGAGGGTATTTGAGAATGGAAGAGCGATTCCACCAGCCTGCACCATTCATTTATTTAAATTTATGCTATAAAATGGACAGCAGAGGAAAGTCAAAAGTTGCACTGATGATTTTTCTTTCCCTTCCCCCCCCACCCCCAATCTTTTATTTATTAAACTGCTCTGGGTACACCTTTCAAAGGACTTGTTTTGGCTTACTGTTTATTATATCTTCATCAGCCTTGAAATGGGAGCTGCAGGCAGCTTGATAAATGGATCGAAAAGCTGCTTCTGCCAGAATCCAACCAACAAAAACCCCTCAGCATCCGTAAGCCTTTTTGTTTTAGCATTTCTAAAACAAGCACTATTTCCCCCAGAACATCACTGAAGAGTGATGCACCAGTACCCCTGAGTGTTTCAACAGAGGGATTTTTTTATCCAGTGATGCCCAGGGCAGAAGTTCATCACTGGGTCATGAGCAGGACTCAGCCTGCAGCTCTGGAGAGCAAGGGCAGAGAAAGAGAGAGAGAAAGAGATGGTCTTAGTAAGGCTGAGCAAATCTTGATTCCAAAATATGCTGGGCAAATCAATGGAGTAAATGAGGCAAAATGTATGAAGTTGGCACTTGCAGCTGTCCTGCTTCCATATAACTATTTTTTACCCAGATACTTTCTAAACTCTTCCTTTCCCCCCAATCCTTCTTTAAATATGAATAATATTATCAGTATTGCTCAATATATCCCTGGTTCAAACCTTTTGTCCTTAGCACACTTAAATTCCATATCTGGTCCAGCCTGGCAGTAAACAAGGGTTTAGCTACTGTGACTTATTGACAGTGGTAAATGGTTCAGTCCCATCTGTGAAGGTACAAAAAATTCATGAGGAAATAAATACCCCATAAGGAAGTGGTAAGAAACGGTTGCAAAGCTTCCAACCAGCCAGGTGAAAACCTGTCATGTTATCTGCTGTAGCTTACAGCACAAATGTTGCAGCAAAGGGGGGGGGGGAATCCACCACCACCACCACAAAAAAAAAAAAAAAAAAAAAAAAAAAAAAAAAAAAAAAAAAAAAAAAGACCAAAAAGGAATGAAAATGTGTGGCTTGTGAGAGGAAGGAAAAGCTCTAGTGGTGAATACTGCAGGTAGAATGGCAGAGGCTTGTACTCTGTTCCTCACTAAGGTTGTTTTGGCTCTACATGCAAAGGTGATGAATATGCAAAGCAAAGGATGTGAATCTCCCCTTGGCCTGAGCTCACTGGTGTGGAATTTGCCACTGTGGATCACGCTGACAGCAGTGCACCCCACTCTCCCAACACAGGTTCCAGCACCCAGCGAGGTGGCAGTACTGCCAGGGCACTTGATGGGCTCTGCCAAAGTCAATAATCTTCTTGTCTCTGTTCTTACCCATTGCCTCCTGGGTTCTGACTGTCTCTGACTGTCTGTGTCGCTGAGGGGCTGCCAAGGTCCTGGCTGCTTAGGGGCACACCTTCCCAGTAGTGATTCCAGTGCCAAGGCCATGCTGTGGCTTTTCTTTCCTAATTATGGGGAGCCACTATCACTGAGTTATTGCAGTGACCCCAACCTATCTCCTTTTTTCTGTCTGCTCCAGTCCCTTTTAAGAGCTGCCTGGGTTCAGGAAGAACTTTGCTGTTCCTTGAGGCAGGAGGTGAGTGTGGGACAGAGAGATGGATGCTGCCTTTCTCTTCATGGAAAGATGTGGCGTGCCCAAGGCCATGCAGATAGGAATGCTGATGGGAATAAGAGGTAAGAGGGCAGAAGGTACCTGGACCCTTGTGATTCTCTAGTTATTTAGAATGCATAATTGCAGTTTGTTTAACACCAAAGGATAACTGATCATTCACAGGAAAGAAGCCAGTGGTGGAGATCAATATTTCTATTGCTGTGCTAGAAAAATAGCAGAAAAGGAATGGCTCTTTAATTGTTACAGCAGAGCAGAAGTCTGTGCTTAAGGCTGTTTGTAGCAGGGGCCAGCAGAGGGTTTGTGCAATGCTGGCTCTCATTTCAGACTTGAGCTGCAGTGGATGAGTGTGGATGATGTACCCTGCGCTCCAGATGTGGCCTGGCTGGAGACAGGGCAGAAAACAGCTCTGCCATCCTTGATACAGAGAGAGAAATTAAGTCACCCTGAGGGTTAAATAAGGAATATATGTGGGATAGTAACCTGAGCAAAGCACAACTGAGCACTTCAGTCTCTGTTTTCTACTCAGACCATACTGATGAATATTTTTTGTACAGCCGTAAGAGTTACCAAGAGCTGACTTCACTTGTCACAGCCAGAGCTGAGTTTGCACTGGGACCTGTGGGATCCTGTAGTAAAAGCACAGATAATCTGTTTTACCAAAAAGTTTAGCTGAAGGGTTTTGTTTTCAATCAAATATTTTTGAGTCTTCTTGGAGGGTCTTACAGAAGGAGTGGGAGGAAGTGACTCTTTGAATGGGATTATGTGTAGGAATTCTTTATTATAGGCACTGGCAAGGCATTTGGCTCTGGATTAGATATATCTGATCTTGTACTTGTTTTGGTCATGAATCAATATCTTGATTTCTCATCCAGAGCTTGCAACTTGTATATAATTATTTTGCCATGCCCTGTGAAACAAAAGCCTGAGAATTGTCCCAAAACAAGAGATTTTTCCAAGTCGGTTTGGATGAGGTGGCCAAGCCTGACTCACCATCGGTGCTACCACTGCTCACACTGGCTGGGACCTGAGGAGCAGCCTGGCTTTCTGTGAGCCTGTGCCGACTGAACACACGAGAATCTCTTGCTGAGCTTATCCAGCAACAGACCACTAAGCAGTTTTAAGCAGGGGGGAAAAAGAAATGGAAACATGAAGAATCTCTACATCATAAATCAACACCCGGGGAGCTGGAACAGGTTTTCCCTTGGGGTGTCCTGTGTACCACAAACACAGGCTTAGCGCCCAAGGCTTCTGGGAATCAGGGTACCCCAGTGCTCACTCCCACACAGGTTTCCATGGCACAAGACTGACCTCCAGTGGCACTGACTAGTGTGGTTGGGCTGTAAATCTGGGGAGGCTGCGTACAAATGCTCTGAAGAGGCCACACGTTCAGATTTCAGGGCAGGTATTTGCTCCTTGCCTTCTTCAGACCTTTCCAGCATAAACACAGACGTTGGGGACAGTCTCCTGCTGAGCTGGTAAATGCAACGTGGTTCAACTGAGGTAGAAAATTCTAAAAATGTTCTCATGAAATAGGAAGGGAATATCCCATCTATGGCTTTGCTACCTGCGGACCAAAGTGATGAGAGAGAAAGGGGCAAAAGAGAAAGGGAAGAACCTGAAGCTTTTGGGGCAGAGTGAATTTCATTCTGCAAATGAAATTGTGCTGCCTGCATTTGAGGTACTTAACCCCAGGATACTGCAGCTCTGCCTCTGCAGGGTGAGGGGGGAAACACATCCCAGTTTAACCTGTGGTTTTACTTTCCAGGGTGGCAAGTTGCTGGGAAGAAGTGCTCACCCGAATGAGGATGAACCATCTGCATCATCATTTAGGCTTTCCTTCCTCTCCAGAAACCACAGACATCTTCTTCTAATGGTAGAATTACAGCTCTTGATTCCTCTAAAACTGACACTGAGCCTTCCCTTTTTTATTGCTGGTGGGAGTTCAGGTCCCCCTGTGTCTTTGTAGAGGGCTTCCTTGTGTTTCACATGTCCTCAACACCGTTCTGTCGGTGGCTCTCACTGACAGCACTTTCCTCATTGTGTGAATACAGATCTCTCCTCATTCTTAGTGCAGCACCCAGCTTCTACCAGAGAGGAGTCACTTGGTGGATTTAGGAAGAGGTGTTCTGGCTGGATGATAGCTACTAGACCTCCTACAGAAAGAAGAAGGTATTTCCTCTGCCAGTCGAGGACTTCTGTGGTTGGTAAGACCAGCAATGCAGCAATAATTTATCTGTGAGAAGGTGAGGAACCTGTCAGCTGCTAGAGATAGATCCTGATCCTGATTTCCAAAGGAAACCTGGCATCCCAGGCTAAGGAGAGGATACGGCATGAGGGGCTGCCTTGGATCTAGTTCAGCTGGTGCATTTTTGTCTCAGAGTGGATTTCCAAGGAGAAACCTGTCATTGGTATAGGACTTTTGGGCACCCAGAGCTGCAATAACCAAGAGAGATCTTTGACCTCCCACTTGTGTAAGTCATCAGAGGTCATCCTGGACTGAGTATATCCAGTGTTCAGGCTCAGTATGGCTCAGATTTGTACCCAGGACAGATTCCAATCATAGGCTTTGAACTGAGGCACTTTTTCCCTATCAGAATATGGAAAGAGGAGGTGGAAAAGTTGCAGTGCCCTTGGCATCTGCACAAGAGAAGCATTCACCTGGTGATTTATACTGATGGCTGTTGTGGAGCTCAGGGGTTGTGGTGAACTTGGACAGGCTGCAAAACAGAGAGATGAAATGCCTCACTGAAAAAGAACAGCAGGAGCTGGGAGCAACTGGGAGAGGTCTCTGGAGGGAGCAGGGCAGGCACAGCTGAGCTGCCTTTCCCAAAGCCTACTTAGCATAGGCCAAGGCCCTCATTTACTATTGACTGGAGGGATGTTTTACAAGTGCCCCTTCTGGTTTAGAGAGATATGAAATCTGTCTGTAATTAAGTTAATTTGGAGTTGAACATGGGCAAAGATAATGAGCTGGAAATAACAAAACAAAAAATAAGGGAAGGTGTTGCTAAGGAACAAATCTTTTGCATTAAATCCTCTCCCCTCCCCAATCAAATAAACAATTTTTAGGATCTGGATGGCTGAGTGATGGGGCAGACAGAGCACAGGCACGGAAATGACTGCTAGATCAAGAGTTCAGAATAATAGTGGAAGTACGAGGAGGGGTGTGGCTTGGAGAACTGAGAAAGGCAAAAAGGGTGACAGCTGTGGCCAGTACAGTTTAGGAGCAGAGCAGTGGCTTTGGGATCAGCAGAGTGGTGTCCTGCGCCTGACTTACCCCTCGTTTGAGGGAACCCCCCCCAATGCCCTGAGCCTCTGTGGGGAAGTGCTCCGAGATACGGACATATGGACTGGCCACCACCACATCTTGCTTATCAAAGACCAGCAAACAGCCCCTCTCAAAGCACAAGGCTTTTAACTTCTCCAGTGTTTGACCCTGGTGAGAATTCCCACTGGAGTCAAGCAGGGTGGAAGCTTAAGATTGGTTCTCCTTGGCTTTTAGAAATGGGGTAAAATACAGTATGTTCAAGCCAAAAGGAGGATGGAAGAGAGGTCTACAGAAAGGACCAGAATATTTAACAGCCTGCAAAGCATAAGTAAATAGACAAGTTATTATCAGTGAGTTTGTTTGAATTTGACAGAGCTTTCCTGCAAACATGGGGGAGGGAAGGAGGGTGAAGAATCCCCTGCCAGGGTGAGCTGTAATAAAGGACCTGCTGTTTTCTGATTCTCACTCTCTGTGAAAATTGAAAAGGTTAGCCAGGTAATTGAAATCGGGACTGGAATACAAATAACGGTGTGAAAACCCTACAGCTGGCAAATAAAGTTGCAGAGAAAAGACTCAATCCTCAGTGGAATTTCTTAGCAGCAAAAAGCTGGATGGATGGAGAGAAGAGATGATTTTCAATATACCTGTTCCTCCTGGGAGGGAAGATAGGGAATGAGATGAGACCGGAAGCAACCAGACTGAGACTAACACTCATATGAGTGTTCCTTGCTGTTAACTTAAGAGACACACGAAAACTGGGGTGTGCTGAGGCTGAATCAGTCCTTGCTGCCTCTTGGAGGAGTGCAGTGGGTTTGCTGGGATTTGTTAGGCTGCCATGTGAGCCCCAGCTTTGGGACTGGTTAGTGTTATAAGCAGAGAGAGCCAGCTCCACGACTCAGCCGCTCGTCTTGGGACTGGGATACACAACCAGAGCAGATGGATCTGGGCCAGTGTCAACTGCTGCTCATCTTTGTTACATGCAGGAGCACAAGCTGGTTTCATCACTTTAAGCTAAGAGTGTGCTGCTGTGTCTCAGTTCCAATGGAGGGTCCTGCCAGTGCTGCTGAAATGGAAATTTGTATGTGCTGCTGTTTCTGTGGTTTGTTTTCCTGCGGGAGCAGGTAACGAGCTGGGAGGAAACAGTGGTGCAGGGCTTAGGGGAAGCTGAGTTTTGTGGTAGTAACCAGGTTTGTTCACACTCAAAAAACCCCTCTGCATGCAGGATTTGCCTACCACTAAGCCAGCTAACAAACCCCAGTACATGCTTAAATAAACATGGTCAAATATACCTCCAGGTTCCTGCGTTAGTGCTTTGTTTCCTTCCTCCCAGAGAGTCTGGTGAGTTATTCTGTTTCCCAAAACTGTGACTCTTGTACTTTTTTGCTGCAGTTGCTCTGTGCTGCCCAACCCACCTGCACTGCAGTAAAGAAAATACTTCTTTTTGGAGACTTTCCATTGAGTTCGGGCAGCTGTTTAGCACGTTCTCTGTCAGGACAGATCTTCCTGTCCTTGTCATCTCCTACAGAAGCAAAGGAAAGAAAACTGAAATGTTGCAAACAAATGCTGCAAATTCTACATGTGCTAGAGCTTTGTTGGAATTTCTCTGCCTTTTCAGTGTATCCCAGGTGTCCCAGAGGCACCTGCCCCAGAGCAGTGAACAAAGTGGTAGGTGAGCCCCTGAGGATGCTGTTCTCCCAGTGTTTAGTGGTGATTTAGCTGTGAGCCATTTGCTTTGCTCATTTGGAGCATGATTTTCACAGTGAGTCATTTCTAAGGGAGTCTCTTGGGTTCTGAAGAAATGAAACAAATTGAAAGGGTCTGATAAACATACCTGCTCTGCAACAAAGAACACACAGAACTCCAAGGTGACTTGTACCTTGTTGCCTGGCTGTGTTTTTCAGCTGCAGAAGATATGTATAAAAACTACCTGTAAAACACCTAAAGTAAATGACTGAAATAGGTCAGATAAATTGGTTTTAGAGCAGCTTCTTTCCCCCCTCATTTGTCTAGAAAAAGAATACAGATTTCCTCTGATGGAGATCAATTTGAAGACATCTGAGTCAAAGGGTCTGCTGGAAAATCCACCTCTAGCTACAAAAATCCAACAGAAGCCTGTTCCTCTGGGAAGGAACTTGCTGCAATTCATAAAATAGTGTAAGAGGAGGATGCAAGAAAAAAGTTATTTGGGCTTTTACCATAAACACCTCAGTATTTCATTCACGAATTAGCATCCCAGCAGGAAGCAAATTATTCCAACAGCTCCCATACACCTAAAATTAATCCTTCTCTAAAAATTAAGTGGATTTAAGATACTTTGCCTTAAAAACATCAGCTACAGCTTTTCAGGTTTTCACAAAGTCTAGACAGTAACAGAAAGTTTTCTGGTGGCAAATGAGCTTAGCTCTGTGTCTCGGGTATGACCAAAGCAGGCTGTTGACTACCCAGAATGTAAATGGAAAGAAATATGGAAGAAAATCAACAACCCTTCTTTCTCTTGGAGAGGGTCTTACTTTATGGTCCACTTTGTACATGGCAAATTCCTTTTTCAGAGTCAGGGAATTGTGCAAAAGATGCTCACTGTATTTTGGTGCGTGGTAACCTACCCTAACAACCTCAAAAGTGTTTTTTCCCAGGCAGGGAATCCTGCAGGGGACAGATTGGGCAGTTTGCTGCAGTTTCTTTGCAAACTCTTTTAATCCTCAGCTCACTCTGAAGGACATTTACCATCATTGCATTGACTTGGACTAAATTCTAAACCCAAATTTTAATCCTTGCAAGAGCTTGTTTAATTTCTTGTTCTTTCCCCTTTTTCTTCCTCAGTTTGTATACGGAAAGAAAAAGTCCAGATTATCATTCTGCTTTCATTATCATATTCCTCCTTGCATTAATATCCATTTGATATGGAAATGGCACAGCTCAGCAATTTGCTAGTTTGTGGAAAAAGAAACCTCAGTGGGGAAAATACTAGCAAGTGTCATAATGAACAGCAGAGAAAATGAGACAACTGTGAAAAACACAGAGGGAGAGCAGATCTGGCTGTTCCACAGCCTGGGAAGCAGCAGTTTTTGCTTTGGGACCCTCTCCTGGCCATGCCAACTGTGCTGCCCAGTTTTTAACCTCCTCCCCTATAGGAGCAGTTGTGCAGAGCCCTTGGATGAGCTCTCAGATGTGCAGAGCCACAAGTTCCATGGGGATTAGTGCTGGTTTTGTGCAAATATACCAGCTGAAATATGGGGGTTTTTTTAAGTACTGTGACTTGTAATGAGTCCTTGGTGTCCTGTGCCTGGTGCTGGCTGAACATCTGGGGAATCTCCATCTCCTGCTGCTCACATGAAATCAGAGGGAAAAACAGCAAGTGTGAGGATTTCTGGAGGATGGACCAGGCTTAGGAAGACAGACTTTAGTACATTTATTTTCATTTTACATACAGATACAGATAAGCATCTCTGCAGCTGAAGTGTACATTTAGTTTTACTGATAAGCTGTGGTTTAAACACTTTAAAACACAGTGGTGTTCGAAAACTCTTCAAATAAACTTAGCAGAACTGCCCACTTGCTGTTCATGGTGTTTTTTCCAACTGAACTTGGTGTTAGATCTGAGCATCACTCACTGGCAAAGAACACAATTCTTCTCCCCTTTGAGTGCTTCCTTGCAGCACATTTCAGACCCTCCACATCTTGTTCACACTTTCTGCTCCCACACTTGCATGTTTCCCAGAGGGAAACAGAAGCAGAGAAATAAATCAATAGACATGGAGTCACGCTTGATTTCAAATAAATACAGTTTTATCTTCGGGGGAAAGAGAGTTGTTCTTTCTGGCACCACTTCGGGGGAAAGAGAGTTGTTCTTAATTTTTGTGCAACAGGATTTTTTCTCAGCCAGTTGCCAACATTTTTCAGCACTTGGCTACGAAAGCTCCTTAATGTATAAATAAAGGAAAAGCATCAGCTTTCCTGACATCTCTATCCATCTTCCTGGTTTTTTCATCATTGGATGCAGCTTTCAAAATGCAGGAGGTAAATATCAGAGCAGAGTGATAAATAACTCAAGCACTGACCTTTTGGGAAGAAAAGCCTCCAGTGGACATCGACTACATTTAGGGACAAGGTGCCTCAACTATTTTCTAGAGATTCTCCTTCAGGAATGAGGGAGTACACAGCTGTGCAGTCACAGGGAATTTAACTCGGAGTCTCCAGTTAGTCCACTTTTTTTTCACTGCATTTATTTTATTTTTAGCAGAATTCAGAGGAGTTTTGACATGTCTCTCCCAATAACACTTTCACAGAAGGTTTGGTTTGGTGCAAGACTAAATGTTTTCAGCTTCGATTTTGGTATTTGGCCAAAAAAGCTGAGTAATTTTTGCTTATGAGTATCACTTCTTTTGACTGACAACAAATTAAATGTGATAAAAAATGCTTTGAGGACAAAAAAAAAAAAAAAAGTTCAGAACCAGGTGAGTTCCTGATGATTTGCTTCTCACTACTTCTCTTCTAAAATTTCTTCATCCACATGCATTCCTCCCACCTCTGCTTCCCCTTCCTCACAAAACCCTTTTGTCTTCCCTTGGGACAGAAACGTGGCCATTTTATTTAAGACCACATGAAATCTTCATCCTCCAGCTTCACCCCAACCCTTGTCTGCAGGTCTGTGTGCTCATCTGCAAGTCAAGGGATGCATTTTTCAACCCTGAGCTTTGCAGCCAAAGGTTGGGATTCTCCCATGAAGAGAGGAGAGGGCGGCTTCACTTGTGGATGGCTCTCACTCATGGGTGGCCCTCTGTGCACCAACACAAGCTGCTGTCTCATTCTGAATGCATTACAGGTGTTCAGAGAGCCACAAAACCTTGCAGAGGAGTGTCTCCACCCCACGTTGGATGTGTGGCTATGTCGAGCTGCAGCGTCTCCTCCCCCCTTTGGCTATCTCTAGGACAGCTTTCACACAGCTGGGACACGGAAACCCCTGGGCTCAGTGAGGGATCTGCCCAAGGGAGGCACAGGGTGTGGGAGGAAATCCAGCAGAGCCACTGCCCAGGTGGTCCCCAGGTGGGATCACAGAGCTCGGAGCCCTGCGCAGGCAGGAGAACAGGGACAGGGGCAGCCCACAGGCAGCAAGGCACCACTGGCATGGCCTGTCCAGAGGGAAAACACGCTGTAATCTCTGGCAGAGGGAAAAATAATGCAAAATTTCTGCTTAGAAATGTAAATGTCACTGGTAAAATGCAAGTGTCCACTTGGGGGTGGCAAAGCATTTCAGCTGTGTCTTGAGGGAGCAGGAATGGCCTTTTCTCTGCAGGCTTTGTGTGTGGCTCTTCCCCTCTGCAAGGCTTGTTTCTCAAGATTGCAGCTGGTAAAAAGGGTCTGAAAACATTCCCCTTATGCTCCAGGAAAAGGTGACTCTCCAGCATGAGTCTCTCACCTTCAAGCCCCACAGTGAGAATCAAACAGAAAACTTCGGGGCAAACAAAATAAGAGGCCATGGTAACTGAGTACAATCCCTTCCTCCTTGGTAGGAAATGCCATCTGGGTCCCCAGTGACCAGAATGGAAAATGTCTTTATGCATACAGTATATCATCTTTCAGGAACTAATGTTCTTATTTGCTGGGATAACTCTGTGTTCTCTGACTGTGTAAGTAGCCTCCAGTCCCCTGGTGACACTCATGCAATGATTCTCTGTGGCAGTGCGTGCCAAGCCTGAGCCCAGCGTGGGGACTAAACCCAGCCCTGTGCCACGATGCACATGGGAGGCATTTCCCTGAAACAAAGTGAACAGGCTTTGAAACCTGTGAGACAGAATTCTACAAAATTCTTTATCACGTAATGGACTCCCCCAAACTCCCTTGGCAAAATTCTATAGGGCCCTGTCTCTGCAGTGAGCAGAACCCAGGAATTTGTCAGCTTGGACGTGAGTGTACTGCCTTTAGGATCTGTTTGCACTACTGGGACACAGGAAAGTTTTTCAGACCTTATATTGTGCTTTGTGGAAAAAACTGAATTTAGTAGATGCAATATCACTGCAAAACTCCCCATTTTATTGCCCATGCATCAGGTTTGTCCCAGTCCCCTCTGTTGTGGATGCTGTCCAGGCTCCTTCCTGGTGATTGCTAACCCATGTAGATCTCTGACTTCTTGCAATCCACATGGTATAGGAGGAGTGAAGTCTGCTGAAGCACAACCACAGGGCTTCACTGGTGGAGACAACACATAAATATCCAAAGGTGAAGTAATGATAAGAAGCTCAGAAAGCAAAAGTTTGCTTTACACTTATTGGCTCCCTGGTTCTTCTGTCCCAGAAATAGCCATTGCTGGTGTTTATCAGCCAGCTCTGAGCTGCTCTCATTCCTGTTTGCTAATGTTTAACAGGGGAGGTTTGCAACAGCCATACCCTCAAGAAGGTCATGGCAGAGGGAAGTGGGACTGGCTTACCCAAACCTAGATGTGGGTAGACAAGGATTATGCAGAAAGTTGTCCCATTTCAAAATAAGTAAAAACTGATGGTTAGGTTGCTGCACAAAAAGCCATTTGCTAAGACTTTGCTAAGCTGATTCTCTCCCCCATGCTGGCAACACTGGGAGTTTCTCACCTTTTAAAGCAGCTCTTTGCTGGCACAGCCTGCAGTGAACAAACTCAGATTTCCAGCCCTCGCATCAGCTTGGGGGTAATACAGGGCTTCCCTAACACATCCTAAATACAGTCTTCTCCGTCATCCATTCAATGGGACACCTCCTGAGCTCGCTGAAATCAGTCTTTTAGGAAGGTCTCTTCTAGTTTAGTTTATCAAAGTAATTTTCTTAACCTTCTCTCTTGCCTGGTTCACAACATGGAAAGTCACAGGCCAGTGGAGAGCTGAGAGCTGCTGACAGATGTCCTGTGTGTGCCAGGGAGACTTGTGTTTTCAGCAGAGTCCATGAGATTGTGATTCTCAATCACAAACGTGCTCTTCTGGGATGAAATCTTGCAAGTGGGATGTTTAGGGGCACAGTGCTTGCAGCAAGGAGAAATCACACTGAGAAAAGCCATCCTGAAGCGCTGGGACAGCAGGTTGTAAATTATGGGGTTTGTGGCAGAGCTCAGGTAGAAGAAAACACCTGGGAGAACAAGGGTGGGGGGAAGAGAGAGACACATTTATGTGTGAAACAATGTCAGAAGAGGAAAATCTCTTCCTTGCCTATACAGCTCCACCAAGCTTGGGTGCAGAGGGTAGAGACAGCAGCAGTGGAGCTCTGTTGCCTTCCTGGCACAGGCAGAGGGATGTCTCACCAAGGTTAGCTCAGGCACTGCAGCAAAAGGAAAGTGGGAGAGAATGTGAATTGGAGCTCACTCTCTCCAGCTGCTCAGGAACCAGCTCTCTTTTGAGCTGCCCTGACCTGCCTCCAGCACTGCCCTCATCCCCACAGCAGGGTTTGCCCAGCTGGTGCCCCATCAGAGCTGTCAGAGGATAACTTCCAGCCAGGGGAAGCTAATTTCCTACAACTCACCAGGACAATTGCACAAAATTGGATTTGTCTGAGCTGCCTAATGACCACATTCAGTGTTTTCCCATGGCAGACTAAAGTAAGAGTCCTCTTTGAAAAGCCCTTCATTTTTTGGTTGGCAAGGCCATAAACATTTGGTTTCATTTCCCAGTTCTGAGCAGCATGTAAGGCTCTTGTCTTGCATTCGGTAATGTTTCCTATTTGCCCCAGAGAACTTGTGGAGGATGCCGCCTGCTCCTGTGCACTTCTTAAAAGCAGCTGAATGACAGCAGTCTTTACTTCTGAACATTCCCAAGAATGAAAAGCAGCTAGTAATGATGCATGATATCCGTTTTTTCCCCCCTTTTACTCTTTGTGACAGACATAAAGACTTTTTATTCAGACACTGAATTTGGCAACATGTCCAGATCTTGAAAGCTGCAGAAAACTTGCCTGCAGTTTTTATTCAGGCACTATTCTCATCACTGCCCAGCAAACCTCAAGAAGGTTTTCCATGCAAGTCTCATGTCCCCTACAAAATAAATGACTACAAATTACAAGTAAACCACTCATAAATACTTTTCTTTTTTGCCAGTCTCTGTGCAAGTGGAAGAAGAAAGCTTTACCTGACACCACATGAATTAAGTTGAACGTATTGGCCAAAGGCTCAGTCCATTCCACAACAAAGCTGAAGAAAAGCCGGTCTATATGGAATGGAGCCCAGCAAATGGCAAAAACTATCACAAGGACAACTGGCATGGAGAAAGGGGAGAAAGAAACAGGTCAGTAATGGGAGGATAAGGTTTACCAGCCTGCACAGGACAGGGAGTTCAGAAGGCTGGGTGGGAGACTTAATATACAAATTTTATTCATGGTTTCAAAACTTTTGCCATAATTTCTGTCTTACCATTACCAACAAAAAGAGCAATCTTTCCACTAATTTCTGTATTGGATAACCCAATGCATGTCCACAGAGTGACATTCAAACAGAGCAGGAAACAGCCAGGCAATGTTGGGGTATATATGGAGCCCAAATATATTCCAGGCTCAGAAAACCAGGCTGGCTTCAAAGTACAGTTTCTTGGTTCAGACAGTGACTTAAACTGTCTTAAAGAATAATGTTGTTGCAGGAAATATTGAAGGTGGTTTCTGTTTGCTGCATAAACACCATCTCAGTAGCAAGGTGATCTCTGCCTTAAAGACAGCTCCAAATTAGGAGGTGATGTGAGCGCTTTCAGGGTGATTGGAGCATAAATTCTCTTGAGTGTTACACAATGTGCAAGTCTGGTTAGGTCCAGCTTTTCTTTGGGGTGGTTAAGTCAGCAGTAGGTGATGCACTTGGCCTGGCAGGACTGTCTCAAGAAAAGACAGCTGAGAGGGGACCTCATCCCTGTCTGTCCCTGTCTGCAGGGAGGTGTCAGAGGAAAGGAGGCACCAGGCTCTGCCCCGTGGGGCCCAGCAATAGGACAGGAACTGATGCCCAGGAAGTTCCACCTGAACAGGAGGCAGAACTTCTTTACTGTGCAGCAACCCCACACTGGAACAGGTTGTCCAGAGAGGATGTGGATTGTCCCTCACTGGACATATTCCAGAAAAATCTGGACACAATCCTGTGCTCTGGGATGACCCTGCTTGAGCAGGGAGGTTGGACCAGTGGGTCCACTGTGGTCCCTTCCAACCTGAACCATTCTGGGATTCCTGCTCATGAGCAGAGCTCGTGGTGTAATGCAAAACAGATGCACATTCTGTAAAAATGTACAAGATAGACTATTTGAAACAAAAGGATCCTCGCTGCAAGAGCCAGTTTGGAGTGAGGGATTTTGGAGAATTGCTGTGCAAGCACCTGCCATGTAGGTTTGCTCAACCTCGTCTTGTGCTGGGGAGGAAAATTGGCTTTCTGAGTCTTTTGGTGGTTACCCTTGCTGCTGCATCCTGTAAGTTCAGATAAAACAGCAATAAGTTGGTGTTTTGTTTTGTTTTTTTTGGGTTTTTTTTTTGTTTGTTTGGGGTTTTTTTTGTTGTTTTTTAACAGCTACTCATCTCATAACTCTTGTATCCAATAAACTTGCTCGATACCTTTCAGGATCTGGTCACACTCCTGTCTATGGTAAATAAAACATAGAAGGACTCACTACTTACACAGCATCTTGGTGACTGATTTCCTGGATGGTCTCTGAACATTCACAGCCATTTCCTCCACTTCCAGAGATTCATCTCCTTTCAACTGGCAAAAGGGGGGAAACCAAAGGACGGTTTAGACAAGAGAGCACATCCCCTCCAGACATAGTCTGTTTGATATTTTGATAGATGTAGTTTGAGAAAGCAAAATTTGGGGCCACTCAGGACTCACTGAAAAAAAATCTACATTTAAATTTTGGTTTTTGACTAGAAAAATGTGGAAGCTTTAGATTCAAAACAATCTGCAGATTGTTAGGTTCAAAACAATCTGCAGATTTTATGAGTCTGAACCTGTGTATTTACAGCAAATTTATCTTTCCCTTCCCCACTTACCTTTTCTCATTGAGTCAACATTTGGTTCACAGTTTATGTTCAATTCCAACAGTATTTTGCTAGGCATTATTTTCTCTTCTAGCAAAATATTGTTTGTTTGTTTATTTTCCTAAAAGTGTTCCCCACAGTTAAGCACAAACCAATGATCCAAAAAATACCCAGTAAGGCCTCAGTACAACACAGCTGTAATCATTGGAAAAAATCCTGTAGAATTCAAGGGTGTTTGTTTCATGCCCTGAGTGCTGGGGATAGTTGATATTCAACCCATCTAATGAACAAACCCCAGAAATGCTGCCTTGCAGACAGGCAGGGTGCATGGTACACACAGATTTAGCCACAGACTACTCAGGTACAACAAGGAGAGGTTTTTCTCCCACGGTTTTTCCTGGACTTCTAAAAAATGGGCATAAAGAGCAATAGTCTGATCCTCCCTGAAATCCTTCCCCAATAGGTTTATGGTGAGAGCACTGGTGCTTTGGTGACAAAAAGATCAGGTCTAGAAAAATAGGACAATTGATTTGAACACCAAAGAAATCATGTCTGGAAAGTCCATATTCGTCCCCAGCTTCCTGCAGTGGGAACTCCTGATCAGCCAACAGCTTTGGCTGTTTTCAGCTGAGAGAAACTGGAAACAAAACTTTTAGTTACACGAGACGATATCAGGAATGAGGGAAAAGACAGAAATCCTGTGGATTTGTAAAAACCTCATGAAAACAAGCTAGTTGTGCCATTTTCCTTTTACACTGTGACTTTGCTTTCTGATTTCTGATTAATAACACTTTTCTGTAAGGATGATGAAATGAGTCCTTCTTGCAATGCTCCCTTTATTCTATTTATAAAAGGAAAAAACATGTAAATGGAATTATAGTCAATTATAGTGCAATTCAGCCTCTCGTGTTTTACATTATTCCCCTTGTAACTTTTAGTCATAGCCACAGTTGCTTGAGGAAAAGACTCAGTTGATTTGGAACACATCTAGTGATAAATGATCAGATTTATTAAAACCCCTGGATTCCCTTCAGTGCTTTTCAGTCTCAACAGTAATCTATTCCAGGCATATTCCAAAGCCTCAGAGAGTACAGTGTGCTGATGCTGTAATAAACCAGAGACGCATGTATCTTTATTTTTCACCTTCCATTATTTTGATGATGCTGTAAGGCTCCTCTTTAGCCTCAAGTGATGAAGGTGTAACAAGTAAGAATAACTCAGCAGCTGCAGCTTAATAAAACAATGAATCATTAGAAACAGGGAAGGAAAAAAAAAAATAAGTGAGTCTATGGCAAAGGTTGTAACTTGAGTTAATGCCAGTGGTTTGAGAGGGGTAGAAGTCCAGCCCAGGTGGTGGTTACTTTTACATCACTGTGATGTATGAGGCTGTGTAGGTTTGAGAGGAATGTTACCCTTTCACTGCAAGAGAATTAAAAGTGACTGGAGCAAGAAGCTGAAAATTGGATTTTCCCCTCAGATCTTTATTAGCGACAGCATTTCATCCCAGAAGTCAAAAGGCAGAGTGAAATTAGGGTCTCACCTATCCCCAGACAAACCTAGTGAGGTTTGCAAAAGAACTGTTTTCTGTAATCTGCAAAAGCTGAACTGTTTTCTGTAAACTCTTTGGCCTGTCTGACACTAGTGGTGATCAAAGCTTCTCCCCAGCTGATGGAAAAATTGATATTTAAACCCCACAAGGCTTGTGCTAAAGCCTGCAGTCCTGCCTGATTAGGAGATTTGGCTGAAGCAGTTGCTGCTGAGCTGCAGCCTTGGTGTGCCCTTAACTCACCCCCACAGCAAAGGAGAGCTGGCCACTGGGACAAGGAATGCTGAACAACCTCCGTGGAAAGGGGACAGGCTCTGGAAGAGCTGTGCTGGGCTCTGCAGAAATTAGCCAAAGGCAGTCACCATCCACAGATGATTCTGGGCTTTTGACAACTGGGCATTTGGGGGCTGAAATAGATTTTGATGATAAAATCTGGACCAGATGTGCTTTGGCTAGAATAAGTTGTCTTGCTTCAAAGACAGCTAAATTAAAATTGCCAGTGTGTATGTTATTATTATTATTACTGTTATTATTAATATTGCCAGTTACTGAGGGGATGAGAGACTAAGAGAAGAATTGGAACCTTGTGAGAAGCATCATCCAGCCTAGGCTGTCAGAAACCCTTGTTAAATAGAGCATAACTTTTAGACAAGCAGTGATCCACACCTATGCCTGTGTCCTTTTAGGAATCAGTTTGAAGGAAATGGGCACACACTGAATCCTGCTGCAATGCAGACTTCTTCTGAAGCAATCCCAGCCCATCTCAATCAGTGTTCCAGGGATAAACTTCCACGAGCAGCTACTTCCCAATATTCTCATCTCCTCCCTCTCCCCTCCCTCCTCAGCTCTTTGGCTGTGGGTTGCAAGCAGTAGCCCAACAGCTGCACTGGGTTTGAAGAGCCTGGATGATTTAGGGATTTATCCTAAAGGTATCTGTGATTAGAACCCCATTAAAGAGGCAGCAGGAAGCTTCCACAATGAAGTCTAATGAGTTTACAGTGCAATGATCAGTGTCCTCTTCTTTACGCTGGTGCTGGACAGATCAATTGACCATAACATTGCAATATTAAGCCATCAGGCTTTAAAATTATACCCAAGTAGATAATGAGGTAATCAACCATTTCACAGTGAAAAAGACAAATGCATTTTTACAATTTTCAAGGAATTAAATTGTAAATTTACTCAGTTACCCTATGACCCATGTTTGCTGCCTTCTCACAGCTGCATGGCAGGTCACCTGTTCCCTTCTGCATTGCGTCCTGAGACTCTCCTGCACTGGCAAAGCTTGAGGGAGAAACTGGTGAGGAAATGCCCTTTCTACAAAGCCTGGTTGTGAAAAGGTTACGTCTCTGTTTGCTGAATTTGAGCTGTTGTACAAACTTTGGATCAACCCTGAGCTTTTCCACTACATTCTGTGAGTGATATGTGGCACTCACGAGACTGCAGGGTGTTGCTAAAGCCTCACAGGTTTCATCCTCTGTGAGTAGATAAGAAGTGTCTCCTCTTGGAAAATTATATAAATATACATCATTCTTCTATCACTTCTGTTGAAGAAATGAAATCATCTTGCCCAGTGCAGCTTGGAGATAATGCAGATCTAGCCAGGATGGATCCTGTTGAAATTTGGAAGTCTGAGCTGGATATACAGAAAAACAGAGGCACAAACAGTGAACATTACTGTCCTTAGGAAAGACAGCTTGAACAATTGTGTGAATTTGCAGAAGTCCTGGGGGATCAGCCCTCATCTGGTACTGAGCTTCTCTTCTGGGATGGGGTATAGGAATATCTGCTGCTGCAAATAGAAGTTATTGCAACCTTCAAGTTTTCTTTTTATTAATTCAGGGATTTATCTTTTTCTTTTTGTAACAACTCTATTTTCAACACCTTTCATTCCCTTCAGGTCTTATTTTGCAAAATATTCATTGACACTATGTAAAGACCCCTCAACAGCCTCCACACACTGGGGATAGTTTAACCCATTCACTGCCTCGAGGATCTGCTCTGTGATACGGATTTCTGTCAGTTAATCCTTTTTTTTTTTCCCTGGGTAAGTAAAAATTGCTTCTGTGTAATTTCAGGGAACAGTAAATATCAGCCAGCCCAACAAAATTATATACCCACCAGCAGAGATTTGGCTGAGTTTCTTGCACATTATTTAATAAGTTCATTCATCTCTGTTTCTTGCTATGGGATCAGACACATCTTTGTAAGCTTTAAGTTATATTCAGTGCCGTAAAACAGGATTTATATTGTCTAAATGTCTGTAACTTATGAGAAGAAAGCACTCATCAGGTCACTGGGATTAGCAGTGCATTTCAGTGTTGTGCTTCATAGTTTTATAACACTGTGATCCTGATTGTTTTATCCACACATGTACATGATGGATACTTGGCAAAAGTAGTCTCACTTTCTGAAGAGAGAAGGAATATAAGCTCTAAGGTAGCCTGGTGAAACAAGGCTGTAGTTACATAAAGAAATGATTGTTGCATTTGCTAGCTGCAGCAAAAAGGTAACATTTTAGTTTATGAGAGCTTCGTGAGCTTTAACAAGTGAATATTATCACCAGCTGCAGGGATGAAAAGGAGAAAGTAATGCAATGGAAATTCTACAGTCACAAGAAAAGGGAAAACAAATAGGACACAAGATTCAATCACTATTCATCTTCTTTTTATTCTTTCCACATTTTCCTTTTGGTCTGTTTCTTTCTAGTCTCTACTGCAAAGGTGTAAATCTCTGGGAGGCTGGAATCAATCTAGAGACTTGGGTGTTTCATTAACATTCAGATGTGAGCAGAAGTGATGGTAAGTTTTTATAAGATTGGGGTAAATTATTCCCCAACATAGCTATATTAATTTCAGAATGGGATTGCACCAGAGAAGGAGCTGGATCTACTGTTTTCAGAGGTTTGAAACACTTTGGCTGTTTTGGGGAGAAAACAGATGGGCAAGAAAGAGGCGCAAAAATCACTCAAAGCCACATATAGACACAAACACACAAGAACGAGCCAAGGAAACACTGAGCACAGTTGGAGAAGGACTTACTCTTAGCCCCATCAGATAGTACAGCACACTTATCACCCCCATGGGCAGCACATAGAAGAGGAAAGAGGTGATCTGGACAATACAGTTGTAGATCCAGAGGGGCATGACCACAGTGCAGGTGGCAGAGCCGGGGACCAGGGTGCCGTTGGGGAAATGCTGCAGCACGATGCCGTGGGTGCCCGTGTTGGGGAGGGCGAAGAGCACGGAGAGCACCCAGAGAGCCACGATGGTCCTGAGGGCGCGCCGGCGGGTGCTCTCCAGCTTGGCGCGGAAGGGGTGCAGGATGGCGATGTACCTCTCCACGCTGAGCGTGGTCACGCTGAGGATGGAGGCAAAGCACACGGTCTCGAAGAGCGCCGTCTTCAGGTAGCAGCCCACACGCCCCAACAGGAAGGGGTAATTGCTCCACATCTCGTAGACTTCCAGGGGCATCCCAAAGAGCAGCACGAGCAGGTCCGAGACTGCCAGGCTGAACAGGTAATAGTTGGTCGGGGTCTTCATGTTCCGGTGCTTGAGGATTACGAGGCAAACCAAGAAGTTCCCCACCACCCCGACAATGAAGATCACGGAGTACACCAAAGCCATGGGCAGGAATAGGTGGCTCCTCCTGGGCCCACACAGGAAGGTTAAATAATCCTCAGTGCTGTTTAAGTACCCCCTGAGACGTTCTTCATGTAGAGCAAGGTGGTTTAACCAAGAGAAATTACTGACCCAGGCCATGGCTGGACCTGCTGAAATGTTTCACTGCTGAGGTTGGTTGTCCTTTCTGTTTCTCTGAGCAAGTTTGCTCACTTTTTGCAGAGATGGAAGGAGGGGTGTAGTTGCCTTGCCAGCCCTGATGCACAGAGGCACTGAGGATGTGAATGAGTGTGTTTGCCTGGCTCTGGGTAAGGTTTTGCTGCTCAACAGCTGTTCCCCTGCACAGAGCCCCTCAGCCAGAAAGCCCCTCCTTTCCCACATATTCATTGGCTCGCTAAGTGCGTTAGATTATAGAGTACAAAAAGAGGTTCCAGCCACTTGCATCAGCTGCTGTGGCTGATGCATTTACAGAGTCAGAAATGTGGGATTTAGGGAGCTGGGAATCTGAAATACAGGATACAAAACCAGCTGCAGGTTATTTGTATTTGCCAGAGGGGGGGAAAGTAGACCAGAAACACCCCCAAAACTCAGTCTAAACATCTTTTACAAAATGATAGTGATGCTACATCCAGTTACGAGCCACAGGCAAAACAAAACAAAACAGAAGATTCTGACATAATTTTGCTTTTCAAATCTCTGCTGATTTTTATTTTCTGTTGTCTATGGCAGCAAGTACTTGGAGACAGACTTTGATCAGTAGAAAGCCAAATGGTTTTTGTAGCCATTTATGTGGAATTATAATGCTTCAGCCTTTTTTTAAACACTGCAATTGTTTTTCTCCTGAAATCTTCTCCTGACAAAAGATTTTAACTGCAATTCTTATTGACTTAAAAATATTTTCTCACTGTCCAAGTATGCTGGAATTTGATCCTATATTCTTAGAGAGCCTTGTTTTGGGAATATTTCTGTACAACATATTATTCCATATTTATTGCCCATGGGGCATGAACTTTTATAAACTCTTATTTCTTCATGAATGACAAGCATTCTGCAAACACACTTTCTGAGCAAAAAAAAGAGTGTCTCCTGCAAGGATCACGGCTGTGCCAAAATAGATCATTTATCTCTGAATGAATGCTTGATTCCTTGTCGGATTTCTCTAAAACAAAAAAAGTTCCAAGTCTGTAGATACAATTTTCTGAGATTCAGAAAACATTCGCCTGTTTGGAATTGAAGAGGTGCAAGATCTGAGGGTGAGTTTATGGGATTTTTGGCAGCTTGGTGTGTGATTTTTCTGCCCAGAACCTCTTACAAGGTTCAAGGCCTCCTTGAAGCCTTGTAAACTTTTTACATCCCTGACATCCTTTGGCAAGGACTTCCTTGAATCTGCTATTTATGTGTGTATCTCTTTTCTCTATTTGACTCTTTAGCTTGACTTCTCAAAATAAAAAGATTGTTTCGATAAGCACAGACTGCCTCCAAAACAGCAGCAGTGTGTGAGGAACCAAAGGTTGGTCCCTTTGAGGCACATTCAATGTGTGGAGCCTGGGAATTACTGTACAGTCACTTAAAATGTGAAAGACATGGAAGGTACCAAAACAACCATACTAAAAGGCAGAAGCAAGTCTCTTGTGATGACTTTCAGACCTGCTGAAATTATCTCACACATAAACTGTCTCGGTCAGAAGGACCCAACTCATTTATTTTTAGCGTTGCACAGAGGTATTTTGTTCAGCAGATCGAAAAGTTTTACTGGATTATTGAATAACAAATGTGCCCCTTTGACCTATTGCTCCCTTCATTAAGGATTCATCTTATAGCTATTCCCTGCATTTTAATGTTGAATTTGATCTTGATCTGCTGCTGATGTAAGAGGTAGGAGCAGAGGAATCGTTAGTCGGGTTCCTGGCTGACACCCAGATTAACTCTTTCGGAGCACAGCAGAACATAAGTATTTGAGAATTTGTGCAAGAATAAACATTTTCTGTTCCTCTGCTTAACTTTCAGGTTCGTAGGGTATTTTTTGTTTCATTTTTTTGCTTGTTCGTTTTGTTTTGTTTATTTGGGGCTTTTTAAAATTTTGTTTTGTTTTGTTTTTTTTCCCACATAATCTCTTAATACTTAATTTCTTTCCATTCTTGCTTTTTCTTCCCCTGGTAAATTCCACTGCTCCACACGCTGCAGCATGACTGAGGTGAGTAAACACTTCTGAAGTAGCTACCAAATTGGCTTCATTTTTCTTCTTGCACATTAACCACTGTGAAGAAAGTGAAGTGGAAGATTGAGTCTGTTCAGCTTGAAGCCAGTCTTACAGAAAAGGAAACCAAAAAGGATTGAGTTATTTACTAAAAAGCCAAAAGGGCACTAACACCCACTGTGATCTCTGTGAGAGGAAAGCAATGGGCTCTAGAAACACATCAGGTTACCTGAAAGTGTGGATGTGCCAGACCCACCTGTGCCTACTTCCACTTGTTCTCAATCCTTTCTGATCCTGCTGAGTGCAGATGCTGACAGCCTGTAAGAATAGAAGCAGAAGAAAAACAGATAACCCATGGAATGATGTTGCTATGACCACGATTATGTTGCAGATGGAGAGGACAAAGAGAGTGGAAAATATATTTCAGTTCATTTCTCAAAGTTTTATTTGTGTTCTATATCATATCTGTCTCAATAAGGACAGAAGAATGAATCCAACCAAAGACTTGCTTTGGCTCTATATGAATGGAAATATTTTATTTTTATGACTGAGACAGAAAATAAAAACAAATTTTCCTTATGATAGTAATATTAAAGCATTTGGTATTTTTCTCTATAAAGCAAACTTCATTGGTGCTTGCTTTTATACACTCAAAGGAGGAGGGTGTGCTGCACGCTGGACTTGGAACTGTGCAGCTTTATATAATAGCAATGCAAAGAATGTAATGTACTATTTCCATTAATGTAGTGTAATAGCGGCAACATTAACCCAGACAAGTTTTTTTGGCACTGTGCAAGAGTCACAGTGAGGCACTGACTATGTCCTTGTGCTGGTGATGTCTCTTGTACCACGTTTACACTGTGGAACATTTCCCTTTGCCCGTGGAATGGGCTGCAGCACATCCCTGGCTTCCACTATGAACAACAAAATGCACATTTAAGAAGGGCTGAATTCAAGCACCTTCATGTTTGTCAAAGCCCTTGTAAGGGCATCCATTAACTACTTTATATCAGTACCTGGTGAATAATTGGAAAATTGGGCACATTAATCAAAAGAGGCAGAGGACAGTGGAAGTTATCCAGAGTAGAGAAAATGGATAAATGCTCCACTGGCCACACTGACAGAGGGATGTACTTTGAACTATGAGCCATTATGATGGACTCTTCTGAACATTTGTTTATCTCAGAATGGAGACTTGCATTCATGCAAAACAAGCTATTTTTGGATATTTTTATCTTTGTGGTGAGACAAGGAGGTTTCTCATGCAGCTCCATGAGCTCTGGTTGTGGAACTAGAAGTAACAGAACTGTGTGAATGCGCTGGTGTGCCACACGAATCAATTCTGTTGGATTCTGTCTGTGCAATCCTGCACTTGGCATCCAGGACTTGAGCTGACATCTCCTAGCAGACCTGCAGGGGATCTGCTCAGTGTTTGCAGGAAAATGCTGCACTGCTTACTGTGCACACACCCTTAGGAAGACATCCTGTTTCACTGGAAGGGCTTGGAGAGGTTCTGGGTTTGCCAGAATTCTTGTCAAGAAGGTCCAATATTTTTTATCTTCAGCAGGTGAAGCTTGGCCTTTTTCTAATTTCTAATTTCTGTTTGCAGATTCTGTTGTTTCAGTGGTTTCTCCCCTGCAATTTGGGGATACTGAAGGCAGAGGCAAAAGCCTTTAGAGGTTCTGTGTGAGAGAGCTGCTCTCTGGCCTGTCTGAGCCTGAGTTCACTGCTCCTTTCATGAGCCTTTCAGAGCTGCCCGTGGGGCCACACAATGTTCTGAATTGCAGCTTCAAACACCCTGCTTTAATCCTCGGCAGTACCGTGTGTTTCTGTCCCAGAGGAACACAAAGAAGAGGATGCAATAAGAGGGTGCAGAGCTGGAAAGCAGAAATGTTAAGCCATCCTAAACTGAAGATATTAACACAATTTCCTAGAAAAATATAGCCCCTCACCCCTTATAAACTCCTGAGCTATAATAATAGATCATGGATTTGACTTGCCTTTTCTCCTTTGAAAGTCTTGTTTGAAATGTCCACTACAGTGAACAGCTGGAATATGAATCCTTGTTTTCCTAAGTACATTCAGTATAAAATTCAACATGACACCAGACACACAGGCACATTCTGTGCATTTTCTCTCCCTCAAGGCTGGAAGAAGGAGCAGCTCTATTACAAAAGCTGGATCTGCAATAGCCTTTCCATGCCTCATTGTAAGCCATTTTACAATTACCTTGGCTCTTCACAGAGAGCTTTTCCATAGCTGTGCATGACATCTGAAGTCCCCAGGATATCAATCAACAGATGTAAGAAGTGGATTTCATGACTACAGTATAAAATACCAAGAAGGGCACCTCTTTGCCTGGAGCAGCTGGCAACCTACACAGGCAGTGCAGACACAGGCCACCTTAGGAGTGAAACCCAATTTGACTAACTTTAGTCATTAAAACCAGCAGAAGAGTCTTCACAGATTTTTCAGGTTCCTACTTTAGTTAATAATTGGAAGAGGAAACTCCAGCAGGGATTTCTCCTAAGCCACAGCACAAGGTAAGATACATGAAATTGGGTAGCTTAGTTTTTCTTATTGTCTGTAGAGGGTAAGTAGGTAATATCTTCAACAGCAAGCTTGTTAAACAGCTGAGATTAATTTAGACCTCAGTTTTGTACATCCCCTTCCCATCAGGCTTTAGAGGGGGCCATGTACAGACTTTTTTTTGAGAAGTTGTTTAGGACAGCTGAAAACAGGGCCAGAGAGGCAGCCAGCAGGTGCAGGGTGAGGACAGTCCAGTGCTAAAAGTCACTCCCTACTCCTCTCTTATCCAGTGGAGTGGTCCCTATTGACACATCTTTCAACAATTACTGGGAATGATGTCTTTCATTTTTAGAAAGCCCTTTGTGTGTTGTTTGTGTGTGTGTGTGTTCTCCTGCTTTGAAGAGGCAGTGGGTGACAGCCAGGGATGTGGCTCAGGCTTGATATGCAGGAGAGCAGCAAAAAGAGCTGAAAAAGATCCCTGGTACAGAAAATCTCATCATACTGAATGTGTCCATCGTGTCAAAGGGACTTGATTTACATGGGGGAGGATGAAAGGATTGTCATGAGAGAAAATGTAGGAAGTCACAAGCATGGTACAGGATGAGTCAAGTTGTCTGAACCAGGAGGGATCTGGTACTACAGGACTCAGATTTACGTAGGAAGAATCAGATGATTCAGCACCTCTCTGTGGCTTTCTGCACCCATTCCAGTATCGACACTCTGCTGCATCTCTTCCTCTCCTCGTGCTGGATGTTTCTCAGGAGAGCTTGACTCACTTGGTTGTCTGACCCAAAAGAGACTTAACTTCCCTGACACATCAGAGTTATTTTTCAACTCACATCCATTTGGCTTCTGTTCCACACTTGGGGTTTGGGAGAGGATTTTCCTCCAACGAAAGAAAAGCCGTCCATATCACAGAGCCTGCATTGTGCCTGGATAGGTGTTGGACATCCTGATGAGACAGAAGGAACCACAGTGACAATCTTAACATATTCAAAGAAAGGTAGTGATGTATTGTGCTACTGGAGGTGGTAGACAGTCAGGAATTTGTTATAGGACAACTGAATCCATCAATGTAAATGATAAATGGGAGACATGGAATTTACAAGCATGTATCATATATAAATCTAATACTAAGAGAAATATTAAGAGAATCCCTTTTCTGAACATTTCTCCTTTTAAGGGTTGGTGTGGAGGTAGCATTGCTCTAAGAAAGAATATGATAATTGGAAAAGTTTTGTTCGTATTGGAATACTATATACACTATCCTGCAGAAATGCAGTGATGTGTTAATTATATTCTCCAAAACATTTTGTTCAGAGATACTTACATAATAATAATAATATTAATAATAACACAATTTAAGAAACTGGAAATTAGAGAGCATTTTTTCCCTCTTCTTGGAATTTCAGAAAAGGCTTGTTTAAATTACCTATGTGTGTTTAAACTTGTCTCCCCTAAAAGAATCATTCTCCAGACACTTTGGCAAAAACACTTGTCAAGTTTCCCTTCCCTCCTGCCTCAGCTGCTCTTCAGGTTGCTTTTTAAGTGGTATTACAGCGATCACTTGTTTTTGTGTCACATTGAGAATCAATATTATTTGACTTAGAATTGAAGGAATAATTTTTATGAAGAAGGATGTGCATTAATTTAGAACATTAATATGCTAACAGATGATGCTCTCTTCCTGCTCTTTTCCCCATTAGACTGTCCCCAGGAGTCATATCTTGGTTAAGTTAAATGCAGCGAGGGATGGTAATGTTCTTTTGAATGTCTCCTGCTACAAGGTTAGAGAGAGAAAGAAAACTCTAGACACAACAGTGATGCAAAAATATGAGCCAGAGGCATAATTTACCATAGTTTTCAAATGGCCTAATAGGCCTTACACATGGAAAGCAAACTGGATCAACTTATTAAAAAGCTTTCTTCAAATTGTGCTGGACACCACAAAAACATTTCAGTGCTTTGCCACCCACTCAGTAGTGAGATTACCCCAGGCAGAACTGCAAAATAAGGTAAAATATTCCATCTGTGACTTCCAGAGCTGAGGAGCAGAACCAGGAGCAGTTCCCATGCAGTGAGGACAGCTCTCCTGTACAGGACTGGGGGTGGGGTTGCATGGCCTCAGTATCCCTATGACCTGTGTTTTGGGATTCAGTGACTTTATTAGGATTCAGTGACTTTATTAGTCCTGCTCCACCAGGATTTAGATCAATCTGCCAGTTTGAGTCTGGACCCTTATTCCCCCTCACTGAAACTGGAGGTGAGTGTGAATCTCAGGAGCTTCCCACAAAAGCCCTGCAAACAGAGAAGGAGATGAAGGCTGTGCCTTCTTCATTTCAGATGCAAAACAATGCAGTTTGGACATTTGTGATAGGACAATTGATAGGACAAGGGGGAATGGTTTCAAACTGAAGGAGAGAAGTTTTAAATCAGATATTAGGAAGAAATGCATTACTCTGAGGGTGCTGAGGCCCTAGCACAGGTTGCCCAGAGAAGCTGTGACTGCCCCTGGATCTCTGGAAGTGTCCAAGGCCAGGCTGGACAGGGCTTGGAGCAGCCTGGGATAGTGGAAGGTGTTCCTGGGGTTGGAAGGAGATGATGAACTCAAACCATTCTATGATTCTGTGATTTTCTTATACAAGGGGCACTAAGGCCACAGCTGCTGCAGTGCATCTCTCTTTATTCTTCCCCAGTGCTGGTTTAACTGCAACTGCACAAATTTAGCTTGGTCCTCCTCCCTTTACTGGGACACCAGCAGTGTGGGCTCAGCATCCAGACTCAGCATCAGATATTTTACCTAGCCAAAACACCTTTGTTATCTGCAGATTTGCAAACCTTGATCAGAAATCAGATCTGAGCTGACCCAGAAATTGATCTGCTGTGATCATCCTAAATGCTAAACACATCTTGTATTGACCAACATCTGAACCTATTCTGCAATATCTTTAATGAAAGAAATTTCTGCACCGGATAGAAATGACTCAAATCTGAGTCAACACTTGTTCTCCTCTCAATACAGGAAGTTGTATTTAAATAAGTAGTAACGTCAACTCAAATGGTATCAGAAATAGATTAGGTTAAGGAAAACAGAACTAGATAGCCTGATGTTTTATTTTTCAATTCTGTTTAGAGATCAATGGCTAAAGATTAATGTTGCTTGAAACAAGAAAAGCTTAATGATGGCTTGCTACAGCAGGGATTACAGTAACACACATATATCAAACCAGGAGTCCCGTGGAAAGGAAATATATATGGACTGATTCTTGGTAGATGTTTCAGAGATGTTTATTTCTCCAGCCGCATGGCCGGGATCTGCTGAGGAACTGTTCAATCACAGGACCAAGGGTCCTTCTGCCCGCGCAGGGAACACAAACCAACCAACGGGAACGAGGCTGAGCAGGGGCAGGGAAACCCCGTGTCTGTGCCCTCAGGGCCCCTCTCCCAGGGCTACACGGTGGGGGAGGAGACCCCAACAATGGCTGGTGGGACAAAGAAAGGAAATAAAATGGATGAGGAGACCTAACAACCTTGAAGCAATAACCTGGTAGGAAGAGAAACAAGGAAACACTGAGGATTAGAAGTCAAAAAAGGACAAAATGGATTTTAGACATGGAAATTAATAGGATATACCATGTGAAGGAGAGGGGAAGGAGAGGGGAAGGAGAGGGGAAGGAGAGGGGAAGGAGAGGGGAAGGAGAGGGGAAGGAGAGGGGAAGGAGAGGGGAAGGAGAGGGGAAGGAGAGGGGAAGGAGAGGGGAAGGAGAGGGGAAGGAGAGGGGAAGGAGAGGACCTGTACAGAAATAGGATCACAGGATAACAGGCTAATGAAGCCTGAGAGGGACCTCTAGACTTCTTCACTCCAGCCTCCTGCTTAGATCAGGGTCTGCTGTGGAGTCAGACCATGGGGTGACCTCCCAGGTGCTGCAGAGGCTGCTCTGAGGTCCCTTGAAGTCTTTGCTTTCCCAGTTGAGAATAGACCAGTTCTCTCAGCACCCCTTCAAGGGCAGGAGCTCCAGACCCAAACATCTTGTTGACCTCTCCTAAACTTGCTGCAGTTTGTCAGTGCCATTGCCTAATTCTGGGGACCCAGAATTGGATGCAGTGTTCCAGATAGGAGCCTGTGAGTGCTGATTTGGGTGGGATGAACATGTCCCTCAGTCTGCAGGCTCACAGCTGGATCCTGTCCAGATTGAGATCTACCAACACCCCCAAGTCCTTCCCAACAGGGCTGCTCCCCATCCAGCTTTACTGTGGTGTGCACTTGCCTGCCTTTCCCAGCACTCTGCTGAGTGGAAGCTCCTACCTCTAAAATGTAAGGAATGGCCCTTTGGCATTGTTATTTCCAAGACAGCTCTGTGTATAAACCCCATTAACACCACACTGTTATTCATTATTCTCTCTTCTGCTTCAATATCACTCATTCATCCCAGAAGTGAAAGGGAGCAGTATCCACAGACTCGCTTTATGAGGTGTCTGGGAGCATGAGTCTCTCTGGTAGTAATGAGATTTTGAATCTTAAAGGCTGTTCAGAGTTTTGGTTCCCAGGCTTATCTTACCAGTAATAGAGGAGAAATATTGTAACACAAATTCTCCCGGATATGAGAATGTCTTACTTAAATATCCACCTTACCATTTTCCTGGAAGATAAAATGCATGAGCTGGTGCTGGATAGTCTGCTAGCACTATGTACTAATTTGAAAACAAACCAGTGAGAGGCACCAAGTCAGAATAAAAATTTAATGGGGAAATTTTAAAAAAAGGAAAAAAATAAAAGAAAACACTGGTACAAACTGACAGAGTCAAGATACAACCTGAGTCCCTGTTAGGCAGGGTGGTGGTAGCAGTGTGGTAGAATGGTGGCTGCAGTCCTCTGAAGCGGTGATCCTGTAGAAAATGGGTCTGCTCTTCCTCCAAAGGCCCAATGGTGGCTGTGTAGCTCCTGTCCTCTGGAAATCCAGTGGAAGGGCTGTCTCTGGTGTTCAGAGTCCCAGATTATATCCACGATGGGATGCTTGGTTCCTCCCTCTGGGTGGAGCATCTCACAATGGGGTAATGAGTCATGAGGCCAAGTGTTGATTAGGCTCATTAACAGAAGATAGTCCGGAGGGAGTTATCTCTGAGTCAGGCGGCAGGACAATGATGGGCCATGAACAGAAAGATAGTCTGGGGGGAGGAGGCAAGGAAACACTGCCCCACCTGATTCCAACAGCTCATGAGGATGGTAATAGAATACACTGCAACCCAGGACACAGTAATAAAAAACATTTAGGATTTTTTTTCTCAAGGCATAGAAGAATTCCAGAGTTAGAAGAAAGCTCCTCACCCCAAGCCTTGTTGATTGCCCTTGCACTGCCTTTACAGTGTTGATCTGTATGTTTCCCAAAACTTCTGGGTGTCCCACAGCTGCCAAACCCTCTAGTATCACTGTGGTTTCCCTTCATTTCATCGGAAGATGCTGTTCTTGCTTTCTTTTGGTTGACAATGACCAGGGTCTTACACAACACCCATAAAAATTAAAGTGATTTAACAGCAAACAACTGAAAGAGAAGAGGTGCAGGTAGTTCTTTGTGTGACTTTCATATTTGCTAAGAATTTTATAGGGCCCTGGGAATATATGGAGAATATGTGCCACCAATCTTGTGTAAAAACCAGTGAATTTCCTCATATTTGGGAAGGTACAAGGTTTAAAGGATATCTCATAGAGAGAAAAAAAGAAGAACCACTCTTAGTGGCTAGGTGGAAAAATGTTCAATCTGCACATCTCTGGTCCCTTTGGAGGAACATTTATTCACAGCCCTAAATGAGACTTCTGATGGTGAGTGTGCAGCTCCCCCCCAGCTCTGAGCCAAACAGGTACTTTTCAGATGATGTGTTCAGGCCATTATTTTGTCTCCAAGATGAGAGAATCAAGGCCTGTGCTCTTTGCCAGTGATTCTTTCAAAAGCATTCTACAGAGCAATGCAGATAGTGCTTCACAGGTTAAAAAGCCTATTGGGGAGAAAGCTCATTTTCCTGAGCACATCCACCCTTGCTTTGCTAAAAAGTTCCCATGCGATTATCCAGTGCTTTATAGCTAGCCCAGCCCTTCAAAGAAAAATGGTCCCTCTCTCACAGAGAGATACAGAGGAAGTCTGAAGTTCAAAATAAATTGTAGTGATTTAAACTTTGTGGCATTTGGTCCTGTGCTGTACCAGCAATCCATTGGAGGAAGTTCATGAAGCATTTTTGCCTCTTTCCAGATGAAATGCTGTTTTTTCCTTCCACCCTTTCTGGACCATTATGTAGATTCTGCTCTGAGAGATATTATGCCCTTTCTGACAACAATTGCCATAATGTCAAGAGCCCTGGAGATGTTAAAAGCCCATTAGTGTCTGCTGCATGATAATTTGAATATTTTTAAACTGCTGACAGATTTGGTACGCATTAGCTTGAAGGCTTTTTCTTCAGACCTTATGCATATTGACCATGGAGTGGGCGCTTTTGCTATCTGCTCTTGGCACTTTAAAAGTACAGGCCATGAAAAGGGTTCTCTTACTGCATTTTCACATTAAAGAAAAGGGTAAAAATAGGAAAATATGTAGTTTCCATGTAACAGCCAGGCTGCTGCAGGTGTGTTGCTCTGTTGCAGCTAGACTTCTGAGATGTCAACTGCAAGATGAAAAGTGGACCTAAAACATGAGGCTCAAAATTAAATATGATCTTTAATCAAAAAACCCCCTCTATTGAATAGTTCTGTATTTCGCTGCAAAGAGAGATTACCTTAAAATGTGTGCTCTGCATCATTCAGATAGAAAGTGCCCAAATTTGAACCACAAACAACTGTCATGGGAGCATGTGAAAGCACCTCCTGAAGAGCAGAATGAAAAGACCCACCCCCAAATCCAAAGAGCTGAACAGCCAAATGCGCTTTTGAAACCACTTTATTTTCTGACAGCACCTACATTGATCCCGGCTCTTTACCTGGTTACCAGGAAAAAACAAGTTTCTACCTTTCCACTTTAATGTCAAAGTTTTGTTACTGTGCTCTAATCTGCTGGGACACCTGAGGTAAAGAAAGGAACAAACCTCCTCAAATGACCTTGTAGTATCACAAAAGTGCAGTAAGGACCCATTTCTCTTTCCCACTCCTGTTGGAGAGGGGTCCCAAGGCTTGGAGGATGTGCTGCAGTCCATCAGAGCTGTTTCCATTTGTAGCTTTAGCAGGACTGGAATGAGTTGTCTGGGCACTGCCCCCTCTTTTTGGGTAGCATCATTCCCATACTTCCATGTGTCCAAATTGCTGGTCAAGGTGTTGCTACAGGTTGTTGTAAGTCTGTGTGGATCTGGAGCAGCATGGGATCAGACACTGGGGATATTTCATCCTTTTCCATTTGCTTCTACCTGCTTTGTCTTTCTTGTTCACTTTGCAAACCTTCCCGGCAGCATGGGAACTCTTCCCGCAGATTTCACTGGTTGGTCCTGACCCTTGTGAATCCATCTTAAGTTTACAGATGGATGTATAGTAGCCAAAATAATTAAATTCTTGGCAGCAACAAATTCTAGTTGCAATCCTGTGGTTAAACCAGCTTTCTTCTGGGAAATAACATTCTGATGAAAACCAGAAGGTTTTGTGTCTCATGAGGAGTTACCAATTTTAATCACTCCCCTCCAGAAAACTTCTGAAAGTGAAAACTGATCTGCTTTGGAAATGTCAAAATAAAGATTTTAATGTAAAAACATTTTTATGCCTTTTCATTTATATTAGTTTGAATATTTCTATATTATTTTCAGATTTGTCATAAATATTACTCAATAGGTTTTGTTAGGAATGTGTCAAGCTACAGTGTGAAATACAGCCAGAAAGAGCACAACACTTACATGTTTTCTGACCTTTTCAATAAGTTTTAAGTACAGTTACTACTGAGTAGAGATTGAACTGGAAAAGCACCATGAAGTCTTTCTCAGAGTGTTTCTCTAATCGAAAAGAACAGCACTGGAAGCACTTCCAGGGAATAGCTGTTTTTGACAGTCTTGTGTTTACCTGGAATATTTTTTTAATATATATAAAATGATATTATTTTACAAAAATTATTGGAATTTTAGTCTTTTTTTCTTCCCACAACAGCAGATTTTAGTATTTCAGTTATTCCTCCTGCTTCAGAAAGAAAATAACTCTTCAACCTTTAGTGTTTCCAATAGACCCAAAATCCCGGCAAACTCAAATAACCATCAATTTTCTTTCTCTTAGATTGGTTATGTGCATATCTGACATCTGAAATGTTCCACAGTCACCTTTGCAAAAGGATCTGGGGACCTTAGGGAGGCAGGACTGTATTTACATACAGAGCAGACAAGCTTTTAAGGGTTGCATCATCGGACTTCTCATTTTCATGCCAAACAGACAAACTCAGAGGCAGGGCCTCAGTTATACACAGAGGAGAGGGCAGGAAAGGCAGGGCTCAGTTTGGAGAGAACCTGTTAAATGCTAACAGGATTAGTCCAGGACAATCTGGATGTCTCTCTGTATGTGTGTAAAGGGTAGATATGAAAGTACATATATGGAGAATTTTCCCTTTCATGTGGTCTAAGCACAAGATAAATCTTTACGTAAGTGAAAATGTAAAGATAACCTGACCACTATGGCAAAATTTATTAGTCTATATTTTGAAAGACAAAAATATGAGTCATGCTTCTGATAGTGTTTTTAATACTTTTGTATTACTCCAAAAAGGTCAAAGTATTGGTGGTGTTTGAAAGAAAATCAGTGCTTCTTATTCACTGTCTGCATTTCCATTGAATTTTTAAATGTGTGAGGTGGCACGAGATTTTTCTGGGGATTTATCTGCCCAGATTTGACTGAATGCAACTAATAGTTTCTAATGATTTTGAGAATAGCATTTTAAGCACAGTTTCTGCAGAGCTCACAGTTATCTACTCCTTAAGATTGAGGGCTTAAACCTCTTCAGTGCAGATAAAAAAAAGCAATTCTCCCTTACGCTGCTTCAGTGCAGGCAAACACAAAAACTTTTCCCTATAATGGAATTTTTAGCTCAGTGGGATCCTGGCTGAAGATTCTGAAATAATTTTGCAGTTCTGTATAGGTCTTATTCCAGAGCAGCGAGGAGAAGGGACACAATGCATTAGACTTAATTATGCAATTAATTCAACTGTAATCTTTTTTTCAGTAGGAGGCAAGCTGTCATCAGAAAATGTCGAGTTGTTGCACTCAAAACCTTTCCTAGGAAGGCACTTGCTTTAAACACTTAGAGACAGATTTGTTCCGTGTCAGGGTGGGTTTCTAAGAAGGGCAGTGAAGGACTTTGCCCCTTTCCAAGAAAAGCCAGGAGCTTGGTGCTCTGGGTATGGGCACAACATGTGTGGCAGAAGGTTCAGCTCTCCATTCCTACATCCTTGTTGAATTAAATCCAAAGTAGCCAAAGGTCTGGTATTCAAACTCCTCCTGGGGTGAACAAATTCAGGCATTTGATCTGGCGCTGTCAGAGCCTGACCTGGATTCACCACGAGTGAGCCCTTACCCTCAGGCTGGTACTCACATAAGCTCTGGGTTTTCCCAGGGTAACATTCCTACATAGCCTTTGTTTTATCTAAAGACTGACCCTAAAGTATTGATGTGGTAGAGGAGACATTTCTTTTCAAGATCTGGAATTTATTTCAAAGGTAGCTGAGAGTCAGGGAAATTCTGGTGAGGACAGCAGAGGAAATTCTGGTGAGGATATGTTCCCACAAGGATGAGCAGATGCAGTAAATAGAGAAGGCTTTGAAATTTTTCCTAAAAATAAACAAAAGTTCTTTTCTTCCTTTCTTCTCCCTTATATGACAAACAAAGGCCATTAATAATGACATGCAAGAGGTAAACACTTCTGTGACTTTCCTCAGGCTGGAAAATGGGTCAGTAACTCAACTTCTGTAAGAATGTGGCGTTTATGGCTCCCAGACACCTCTTTGCCTCCCTACGTTGTGTTATTTGTTTCCCTTGAATACTGAAAATGCCTTAAAGTATAAAAAGGAACTTTTAAGAACATGTATTAACATAATGACAAAAATTGGATTGTTTAGAATAGATCTGAAATTATTAACTGATAGATAAAGATTATCTTCTAAATGTTTGAGTGTTCAGAAGTAGTTTAGAAATATTCCTTCAGCAGCAAAACCCCTGCAGCATGGAAAGGAAAAATGTAAACAGGTAGGCAATTTAAGGCAAATAAAAAAGCAGTGGCCTCTAATTTACATCTTATTTACACACAAACAAACTGAAATATTACACACATTAAATTTTTTTTTTGCATTTTTAGAAAGGTGTTCTAGTAATTTTACTTTGAAATTTACTTCAATCAATGACATAGTGTACTAATACCTGATATCTATATAATTTTCAGCACAACTGCTTTCATTTTTAAAAGCAATCATCATCTTAATGGCTTGAATGCAACAGGAACATAAAAGCCCAATTCATGACAATAGACTTGCACTTGTTTCAAGACGCTTATGTCAAAGTCAGGCTCGTATTTAAGACTCTCTTTGGACTAGATCTTTTCTGTGTATGGTTCAGGATGCAGATTTCTAGAAGGAGGAAGAGAAGTCTAGTAAGAGAAGCCCAGTGAAATGAGAGTGATAAGTAACCAAACTTCTGCAGACGAGACTCTGATTTTGTTTTGCCTCTAACTGTATTCAGGAGCTGGTGACTCCTGCTTTTCCCCTGAACTCAACAACAAGTATCTTGTTTTAATGACTCTATTTACCTGTTTATTATAGCAAAAGTGACAAAAACCAAAACCCAACCCCCAAACGGACTGCATCTATGAAAAATCACCAAGTACTTAACTGCATTCATAAAATGTCATCGGGGAGATGCTCAGGAAGCTCTTCCTGCCCTGCAGGGACATGAGGGTGGCTGGGGGTTGCCTGCAATTTGCCAGTGTTCTTTTGCTGGACTCTGCAGCAGGGAGGTGTCTCACCACTCCCAGGTTCTCTGTTCCTATATAACTTTTTCCTGGATGTATGGCTGACATTTCTCAGCCTTTCTCAGGTGTTGCTAAGAACAAACAACACCTGCCACATAAAATGTGTTAATGAATTCATTAACATTGATATCCGTCTCCCATGAGCCTCATCTGACATACATTTGTGTGTGTGAATATGCTGTAAACTCAAGGGGATTAAAACTGGCAATATATCTGTTATGATCTATTATGACACCAAGAAAGTGGAGCTTAAGGAGTAAAGATGATCCACCATTGCTAAAAAATACCATCCCAGCCCTTGTTCCCTCAGAGCTGGCCTTCTCCTCACCTTCTGAGCATTCAGCTCTCATTTCCATATTTTTGTGTAGATGTCTTCCATGATTTGAGAAGAATGCATGTAGTGTTTATTATTGATGTGTCTTGGAAATGCAGACCATCATGAAGAGCACAGGAGTGCTTTATACTCCTTAATGACAAAGGGGTTGAATTCTAAAAAGGGCACTTTTGTTATTTAGAGATGAGCAGAAAGCAGGCAGCGAAGAGAAACAACCTACTCAGAATTCTGCACTGTTTACAAGGCAGTAATAACCTTCTGCCATGGAAGAGAAATAGAGGTAATTAATACCTTTAAACTCTGGTTAGTAATAGCATCCATTTCTTTCCATTCCTGCCACTGTTTAACACCACAAGGCGATACCTGAGCAGGAACAATGGCAGGCTCTGGGACAATTTCCCAGGAAAGGCAGTGGAACTGCTGTGGTAAAGTTCTGGAGATGCAAAACAAATGTGTGTGGCAGCAAAATGCCAACTCATCCTGAGCCCACAGTGGCTAATTTAGTGCTTCCTCAGCTTTGTGTAAAGAAAGGATCTGACTTCTGTGGGGAAAAAAGGAAAAAAAATAACCATGCAGCAAGTACAGAGATAAGGAAATGCGAGAGCTTTTTGAAAACCCAATCTTTGCAAACACTTTATCTGCAAAATCTATTAGGCTCTTATTGCAGCAAATACTCATAGGAGGAGTGCCTCAATTTCATATAATCCTATAAATAAGGACAATTACTGCTCAGTGAATTTCTCCCACTGGTGGGCACAATGTGATAAACAAAAGCTAGTATTTCAAACAGAAGACAATCTTTCTATTAGCCAGAAAAGTAGGGCCTGGAAAATCCCATTGCTCAGGCACGGGTTTATCTGAATGAGCTCCCCAGTGTGAGGCTGAATGCTCCAGAACTCAGAGGCAGAGAGCTCTCAGCTTCTGTGTGAACAAACCCTGCAAGCAGCTCCTCTCCTAAACACCTCCAGGAACGCAGGGCTCACTTTCCCACCCTAATTGAAGCCAAAAAGAGAATGTCTCTTCTCAAAACAAAACCCAAACCCAAACAAAAACCATTGCAAACAAAAAGGAATGGTGCCACATTTTCTCTTTCTGGCAGGACATCCTCCCTCTCTCATGGCTGGGGCATTTGGAAGAGATAACTCAGGGCAGATTAATAGCCCAGCCAGGAGTCAGGGAGCCCAGCAGGAGGTCACCTCCAGGCAACTTAGAGTCTGAGCCCCAGCCCCGAGTACACATTTTGGTATGAGAGCAGATGTGGAAAGAGAGAAAAGAAAATAAACATCGGTGACCGACAAAAACATGGTTGTAATGTCTATAAAGCCCACACTAATTATCACAAGAGCAGAAGTCTCTTACACACTCCTTGGGAACGTGTGAGAAGATTTCTCCCCAAAGCTGGACACAACTTTGAGGTTACTTTTCCGGAAATTGAGAGAAAGGACTTAGATGTGTACTCCATCAAGATTGGACGGTAAGGAACAATGGATCCTAAGTTATGCTATCTCTCAGCTAGCTGTAAATTTCATGGCACCTTTAACTCTGCTTGTATACTAGTATCTCCTTTTTGTCTTATCCCTGTGTAGTAATAGTCTGGTCTAAGTCTTATGTCTGTTAGTTTTGTGTCTATTAATAAATAATCCATTTTATAATCAGCCATTATTATAGAACTTGTAAATGAGAGTGGGTCTTGGGGTGCTGGACACCTCAACAATGCCACTGCCTGCTGCCAGAGGCCTGGGCAAAAAGACAGTGACTGATTTAAACCCACATCATCTGCTCATAACACTTTCTTTGGGCTTGCTTTAATTTTGTCTGAACAAAGTGACATTCTTGTTCAGTTTTAGGACACAACTTCAATTTGACTGCCTTGTGACTATTTAAACTGCAAGAAGGAAGCAATGCATGGACTGATGATAATATGAGGAGGGGAATCATGCCAAGGAGTCCAGGTAGCTCTAGGAACCACCTGCAGTGTCAGAACCATGTTCTGTGACGTGAAACAAGGCTGCCTGCTCTGCTCCACTTCCTGGGACGTGATTCCAAGCTGTCAATCTCTGGCAGGATACAGACCTGCTCTTTGGGTCAATTAGCAGCCAGCTCATCACCCAGGATTTCCAAATGGGGCCATTTTGCTGGAGGTTTTTGTTAGATAACAGCCCATTTGTGCAATCAGAAGGGGATGGGGCTTGTTTCCAGTGCCCCCACCATTCTCAGTGCAGCTCCACCAGGGACGTGCAGCCTCTGGGGTCACTGGGCAGCAGGGAGGATTTCCTGGTGAGGTGTGGACGTGCTGCAGCACCTCAGAGGCCAGGGATGGAGGTTTGATTGCACAGGCATGGACTGAGCAACCCCACAGCACATGCTGCTGGAGCGGGATCTGCTTTGCTGCGGATTGTCTCCCACCAAGCAAGGAGAAACGATTCCCAGGACTGACATCCTGGATATTGGTGCATTTCCTCAATATGTCCCTTAGTGCCATGTTCAGTGCACATCCCTGTAAATATCAAGATTTTGGAGGTGATTTCTTGACCAGTATAAATGGTCAAGATAAAATGACCAATATAAAATGATTTTTCATATAAAACCTCAAAATAAAAAAGGTCATGACTATCATTGTCATTACAAATATTACTTAACTCCTGCGCCCAAAATTCCACCCAAAAATAGAGGTGAGGAGAAAGGAGAAAAAAGGAAAAATAAAATTATAGCCAGCAAGAAGAGTATTCCAGCAATTTTTAGAAGTGGGATCAGAGAAGAAAGGAAATAAGGATGTTAATTACACACTTTGGCCTGCTTCAAATTTCCTGTCTAGGTGAGTCTAAGTAATCAACTTTCACAACATTCATAAAGTCTTTGGCAATGAATTCGTACCGTGAGAAAAGCTCCATAAACAAGCTCCCAGAAAAATTGTTTCTACAGAGGGCCAGACCGGGGGAAATGTCAGAAAATGAGATGAAGACAGGGCCTGAACTCTAACAGGCAGATAATTCTCCCAAACTGGCTCTCAGTGCCAACAATAACTTCAGCTGCTGTTTAAATATGACAGGATTGATTCTGCCAGTGCTAATCCCCCAAATCCCTTCTTCTTCTGCAAACTGCGTGACAGCTTAGTGGCTGCAAGTCACTTCTCGGCCAGAGAGACTCAGCAAGAGACTGTTCCATTGCAGCAAGGTAAAATACACTGAATTATTCATGGTTGGTTTCCCTGCAGCCAGCAGGGCCGTGGCAGTCACAGGGTGCCTTCAAGGCTGTCCTGTCATCTGTGTCCTCCTCCCTTTCACCCCTGTGCCTCTCCCCCAGTGCCAGACTAACAGGACAGTCCGTTACCTGGAAGGTTTGGGGGATGGTTTCACAGTTTACCAGTAAACCTTGGAAGTGGAGTGTTACTTAAAAAGTGTAAGGGAAGGTACAGTGAATTGGTGGAGGGTTCACCCCTACCTTCAGCCTAAATTTATCTGTGTCCTCCAACAGACACATTAACCTCCAAATATAGCTTAGTTCCTCCCACCAGCCTAAAGCATAACCAGGAAGAGCCATCAGGGATAACATGAATTGTTCTGAAATTTAATTGTTCTCTGAAGAAGATCTTTGATGAAGAATCCCAAATGTGACTTGACATTGTCAAAAGCTGGACTTCCTTTAGTCAGATTTTATTTCTTAATATCTCAGTTACAGCTCTTTGGTTTCATATTAAACCCCAGATTTGTGAACATGGTGAAACACAGATTACTGCCCATATTAAAAAAACCCAACCTTTCTATCATGCTGGAGGCTTACAGACTTTTCTTATAACTTCTCTTTTGTAGAAGAAACAAATTAATTTATTTCTACTTTACACTGCAGCTTGTCCTTCTCCAAACTCTACTATTTTCATAGTATTTAGCAGTTAATAGCTTTTCTGTAATTTCTGCAGTTTAGAAACTGCTCCATGGCATTCATCCCCAGCATATAAACAGAGGGCAGTTATATACACTCTCGATTAAAATTTTAAAAGTATTTCAGAAGACCATCTGTGGACAGCAGTATCACAGTAGAAAAGATTGTAATTTCATCATAAACATTTTTTTAAATGGTTCATGAATCTCCTTTCATGAATAGTAACAGAGGTTGTGATGGCAACAGAGGATTCAGCAGGAAGGTGTTGGTTGCCCAGCAGGGACATGGATGACACTGACCACTTCCACAGCCTGCTCAGAGATCACCAGGTGGAACTGGCACAGGGAATGCCCACCCTCCTCACCCTCCTTTCCCTGGGTGGGAAGTGGACAGATCAGTGAGGATTTGGGACTTCCTTGTTTTCATCTGTGATGCAAAGGAAAAAATCAGCCTCTGTATGCAGGTGCTGCCCTCCAGAAAAGCAAGAACTATCTTAGGATAGCCGGGGCCCTAATTAAGGCATTGGCAAATGTTCCTATTCTTTTACGTATCTTAATTGGTTCCCTAGAGCCTGTCCAGTTTCAGAATAAATACAACCCCAAACAAATGGGAAAAAAACCCAAACAAAAAAATCTCAAAACTCAGAAAAGTTGGGGAACAACTTCAGCCATTTTTAGAACTAGAAAACATTTGCTAATTCCTGCACAGGTCTGCTGTCAATACCTTTAGGCAAGACATCTTTCCTGGAGCTGTGCTGCCTCAGTCTTTGGTCACACTCTACTGATCTTTCCATGTATCAAGTTCCCCTGAGAACTGAGGATGAACAACAGAAATATACATGTGAGTGTTCCCAACTCTTTCAGATGGAAATAAAATGTGCCTTAAGCTAAATGCATTCTTTTAAATGCGTGCAGCTAAATGAATTCTTTTAAAAACAAAATCAAAGCTTGACACTGGCAAAAACTACAGCAAGTTGAGGCAGTGACTCAGCCCTGATGAGCTGGGCTGGGGTGACCACGCAGGGGGCTGTGGCCCAGCACATCCCCTCGTGGTCGGTCACACTGGGGATCCACTGCATCGCTGCTGCTGGAATTACAGCACAGCCAGCCTGGGGCAAGTGGTGGAGAAATTAATTGCTAATGGGCAGATTGCTCTGAATCACTCTGGTCAAACAGACTGGAAATGTGGCCAGCTGAGGCTTCCTGAGTGGACACAGAGATTGCTCACCATGGGGGGAGGGAGGAAGGGCAAGGCAGAGAGGAGCACAACTGTAACAGGTTTTGGGGGATCCTTTCCATTCTGGAGGGTGTTGTGTGATTTAAAGCATATTAGACAAATGTTAAGGATGGAAATAATACAAAAAAAAAATTCAAAAAAAATTCAGAGAGTTATTAGGGAATACATCTATTAATTGTGCAACTACTATGAAGTGGGTGCTTCCAGATGAGACAGTGCCCTACAGCCAACAACTGTCTGTGGTGCAACAGCACTTTCAGGAAATATGAGCTGGGCTACTGCTGTGAAGTTCAGACTTTTTAATCAGCAAATCATTTTCTTCCAGTCATGTGCTGCTGAGCTAAATTGCAGTGCGAATCCAGAGAAGATTCTCATGGCACTACATGTATGGATTGGAAATTGAAGGCTTCCAGTTTCAGTAATTTCTTGATCAATCAGGATAACAGAAAGCTGTGGTGATTCAGAGTTGGTACAGAGGGAGCGCAATTTGCTGTTCAGGTACAACACCCCCAAATTTGCCCAACCCAGGGCAGGCTGTTGCCTGTTTTGCTCATAAAATTTGCCCTGTCACAAAGATAGGGCATTTGCCACTAGAGCTCAGCCATAAAGTGTGGTTTGCTGACAGTGTAATTGCATTAATCTGGCTACTCCTCTCACTGTTACTGGACTTGCAAATTGGCAGACTCACAATAGTCCAGGGACCATTGCTTTACAAGATGGTTCAAGCATGATTTCGTTTGATTCAAACTGAAATAAATACTTCTGTCTCACTAGAAACAGCAACTAAAAGAGGTTTTTCATATTTTGTAATTTTAAATGTTTAGAAAATCGACAGTAGGAGCTAAAAACAAAACATCAGCTCCCTAATCCAATCCAGTGGGAGCAGCTCTTCTCAAGTTAACAGCTCGGTACAGAGGGCCTTTTCTTAGCTCAGTTCAATTCCCACATCTCCTGAGACAGTGTGCCCCAACAGCTCCTGCTTCCACAGCCTGCAAAATGTTCCTCAGTGAGGGTTTCCAGTCTAACCTACAAAGAACCTCCCATTTTTCCAGATTATTGAACCATTATTTATAGCAGGAGCAGGTGCTCTCAACGTTTCCTTCTTTCTTCGACTATACGGGCAAAAGCACTTTTAAAATAAAAAAAGCCCCAAGAAACATTTCTTTAAAGTAATAATTCATACAACAACCCATGGGTTTTTTTGATTATCAAAATGGACATAACACAACAAACCAAAAATATTCACACCATCTACTTACCAGAGAGAAGAAACACATACTGGATTTTTGAGGTAAGAGAACTTCTTGGAAGATCCAGTTCACTGTCAGAGATCTGTTAATAAATCACATTCCTGAATGTCTAAGACAACACATCCCCTTCCTTTTCCCTATTTTATTCTCACACCCTGACAGAAGGTTTATTTACTGCTTTTTCATAGCCTTCAGTCAGGTTGTTATTTTGCTCTTCTAAAGCTGAAAATTCAGGTTCTGGAGGTGCTGGTTTGTGGCCACTTCTAACCTGAAAAAAATCAGAGATTTTTTGTTATGGACAGTCAGGTCCTTCCCCTGTTCAAGAACCTTACTTTTATTTTCTCCTTATTTATTTGATAACAAATAACCATTTGGTCTCAAAACTAAATTTTCCTAGCTCAGGTATTTCTTGGCCGAGCAATATTAGCCCATAGTGACAACTGTAGCAACAAATCAAAATCTGTATTTCTCAGAAGAAACATATTTTTAAAATTTTCCCCGAAGGCTCAAAATCTGCTGGCAAAAAATATTCGAAGTGTTTTGTCCTATGAAAACGGAACTTATTCACTGTCTTCTTAAGTCATAAACCCAGGACTGCAGTGGGGCCATTCACAATTTCTCAGCAGTCCTCCCACCCACAGCTTCAGACTGTGAATTACTTTCAGATCGCTGCTGGATGTGAGAATGCAGCTGGAACAGTGATGCAGAAAGGGCTGGAGGCTGTGCCCAGGCTTTGTGCAGGTAAGGGTTGAGTTTTGGTATGGTACTCAAAGAGCAGCTGAAATAAATCTCCATTTTCCCCAAAACCTGATTTAACTGATTGGAGAGGGGGAGTGACCACACCAGGTAGCTCAGCTGCTCTACCTTGGCTCAACACAGGCACAGAAAAGTGTAAATAAATTCAATCCACAGGGGGGAAATGATTGCTTGGACTGCTTGGGGCTACTTCTGTCTTTTCTTTCTCCAGCAGCATTCCAGTGTGTTATCGGTGTTTTCTGATTATTTCTTACCATTCCCCCTAAAGCCTTTCATTCTTACCCGCTTCTTTTTGGATGTAGTTTGAAAAGTAATAGAATGGCTTTTTAAAATTTTATTTCAAGCAATTGATGTTCTGGAAGGCTGAGAACAGCCAGGCCATTGTGCAGTGGCAGCACCAGGGAGCAGATGGTGACACTGATGCCAGTTACTGAGAGGGATGAGGCTCCTGCTAAGTGATGTCTGTGGAGATGAGTGATTTTACACACAAAAAAAATCCCCCTATACAATCTGTTACCTTCTGCATATTCATTTAATTCTATACAGTATCCAACCCCTTTTGCTGGAGCTTCCTGAATCTTTTTGCCATTATAAAAATTTTATTTATATCAAATCGTTCCTGTCACTCATTTTTGCACTTGTCTGGCTGGTGGAAGGGAACAAGCTGAAAGTGCAGCTCAAGTTATTTCAGCAGCACTGGCATAAAGTGCCGGGGGTGCTGGTCTAGGAGGGACAGAGAAGTCACATCTGCCCTGTCACTGTCAGAAGCTGCTGCCCTGGCACAAGGTGCTGCAAAAATGAACGTGTGCTGTTTCTTGAGCTGACACAAACCCTCTCCAGAGGGGGCTGGAGCTGGACCTGCAGAGCCAAATATGCAGAGGTGACACAAATCCAGCTCTGCCAGCTCCCTACAAAGACAACCTCAAGCAGAGGGAGAGGTGGGAAAGCTACTGTAAGGTGACAGGGCTGAGCTGTCAGTGCCCTAACCCTGCTCTGGGTCTCAGGACACCTCAGGAAATGAAATGCCACACTGAGAAACCACCTGTGAGACAGGCAGGGACAGGGGAGCACCACACTTTCCAATCAACGTGGTTTTCCAGCCACCATGGCATCAAGTCACATATTTCCCGCACGGGGGGGAAAAGAACAGGCAAGTTCAAGAAAGGCAACTCCCCTTCAAGAAGAATGAAAACACACTCTGACCAAATTTTAGATCAATTAGAAAGTTTTCACTGGTCTGTAAAGGACATATTTGATTTGAAGTTGTTTGCCCTAATTAGGTCAAATTTTAATGGGAGAACAAAATTTTTAAAAAAAGCACAAGAGAACAAAACTCATGGATTTTGATGTTGAAGCAAAACACTGTGGCATTTGCTGGTGAAACACCCTAATGCTCCCCTCCCCGAGCAGCAGACAGATGGCAGACCTGGGTTATGGCATCTTATGTTTCATTGATGTTCACACGTTTAGAGTGTTAAACCATGAAAGAAATGAGTTCAGCTCCTGATTCCTCAGTGACATGACACCACTGCAAACAAACAAGAGCAAACATTAGAGTGAGGTAGATAAAGATGATAAAGATTTTGAGATGCTGAGCAGGGAACCTGCGGTGCATCCCGAGCAGCCAGGGATTTCAGCAGAAATCACAGATATTCTCTCAGTGCCAATAATGAGAGGAAACAGTAGGTTAAAGAGTACAAAGATATTAAGAAATTATTTTCGATGTGTGAGTCAACAAGCCATAGAGTATTAACCATGTATGATCCTCATGGGCTGACTCTGGGCTCCCTCTCTGAGGGGAGGAATAAAAAGCCCATAACTGCTGGTCCTGGCAGGGAAACAAAGGGAAAAGAATTGCAGCAGCAGCAGAGCTATAGGGGTCCCAAATGTGTGAGCTACTGTGCACATGCCTTCTCTGAGGGAAGCCTGCACAATCCTAGAACATAAACAGCAACAGCTGCTGCATCCTAATCCTGATCTGGCAAGTGGGAAGTCCTTCTTAACCCTAGGAGAAAGATTGAAAAGTATATATATACACACTTTCCAAAATATACTTTTTAATGGGATGCACAAACACACACAACACACACACACACACACGCATATATACACACACCATTTCTCTGAGAAGTTTCCAAGTCTTTAAAAGGCCACTGGAAAAAAAAAATCCAAATAAAACACAACCAAAATTCTGTTAGTCTTTTTAAAAAACACATATTTTCCAAAATCCCACAAGTCTTTTTAATATCTTGAAGTGGAAAAAAAAAATTGTAGCAAATAAAAATCAGTACTAACCACCACTAGTGGTTGCCAGCATTAACCAGTGAATTTCAAAAGCAAAAACCTTAGAGGATCTAATGAGAGGATACCATGGTGAAGAATTTAGTTTGAAGTCAAACTGTAACACTTTTAATTAATAGTGCCGGGTTTGAATTTGCTGAGTATCAGACAGCAATCCAGCCCCAGATAGCTGGATCCTGACTGTAGGACTGAGACCTTTACAGAGCAAGCTCAGCAGTTCCCTGCTATTTTCCCCAACAAACAAGGCAATATTTGACACCAAGAGCTGCCAGGGCTTAGCTGTTACCTCACTTAATATGGACCAAAATCCATGAAATTCATTCATGTTACTCCTTCCACACTGTATCCACCAATCAGTTTTTAAACTCCACGTCTTGCTGCTGCCTGCAAAATTTTCCCTTGGGCATGTCCCCATAGGACCTGGGATCTCCTCAAACAGGGCAGCACCTGTGCCCTGCAGCCTGCTTGGTACAAACAACCCCAGAAAGGTAAAACCCGCCGAAGAGGAGCACTGAGCTGCCTGCAAGTTCTGAAAGGAGCTCTTGGGCAGCGAGAGTTTGAAGACAGGCATGGCTCGGGTTCCACCTGGTGGCCAGGAGACCACCTGTGATAGCCACAGGTGCCCAAGTGCCCACCTCGATGGCCAAGGGTCTTGTACAAGCATCCAAGGAGCACACGTCAGGGGCTGCCCATGAGGGTGGGAGCAGCAATGAGGGGATGAGGAGAACCCCAGGGCTGCCCTGCAGATTTTGCTGGATTAGGAAAACACTGGGCATCACCAGTTCCTGGGTGGGAACCAGGCTGCTGCCAGGAGCAGGGAGTGAGTCTCAAGTGTGCTCCAGTCTGCACTTTTCCCCAAAAGTAGAACCCCAGTGAATGATTGCCGTGGGAATATGCACCCCCACACAACTCCTGGCAGGATACTTCTGCAAGAACCTCCTGTCAAAGAAAGCAACCACCAGATGTCATTGTAGGATAAATTGTTTGAGAAATGTTACTAAAACTGCACAAAGCTTCAACTGTTTCCCTGGTTCTCCAGCAATCCCACGCAGGCAATTATTGGGACTTGCTTTCCTTCACTCATAATGAGAGGAACTGGAGAACTCGGATCAAAGTTATAGGCTGGGTTTCACAGTAAGTCAGGGCAAATAGCCACACACTGCACAGTCGCAGCTGTACAGCTGCTTTTTCAGTGCAATCTTTTTTAATTTACTTTTTTCCACTTGTGACAGTGGCTCTATGAAACATTACCCCTGTGTACAGACATTTTGGTTCACCTCCTGATCCTGCTGGGTTTTCAGCACCAGTCACTCTCAGAAAAACATACATTGGTGTAAATCAACAAATGACATTTAACATCAGTTACTTTTTCATTACCAAAATCTTGGCCAAAATAACTCCAGCTGTTAATTTTGACCTTCCAGCCATATCCCACAGGATCAGAGATGATGGGGACATACTGAATCTCCACCCCTGACATCCCTGCTGTGGGATACCAACATGGAGCAGCCCTTTGTGCTGATTCCAACCACCTGGGCTGCAGTGCTGAGCTACAAACCATCTTTCATGTACAAACCACCTTTCTACCCCTGGTGCCCCATTGTTCTCTGTTCAGAGCTCCTTTCCTGCCAAGACCTGCACTGCTGCACTCTGTTCCTAGGCTGTGGTTTCCCCAGTAACACAGAAACCTTCTTGATTGTGGGAAGTGAATGAGCATACATAATTAAAAACACAAGTGGGGAGCATCTCTGCTTTGTAAGAGCTTTCTTTATTGGCTCTACTGGCAATATTCGTGCTCCAAATGGGAATTTGAGTTACTGACCACCAGAGGTCCTCTCCAGCCAACATTTCTCTTGTTTTACTATTTTTTAAATATTTGTTCCCCTCTTTGTTCAGGGGAAGAAACTGGGAAGCTAAAAGTATTATTTTTGGCAGGGACTAGGAATTTTAATATTTAGAATTTTATACATGGTGTTTTGGATTCTTTTGCAGGTTGAAACCTGTGTAACAAGAAGGGTATCAGAGATAGCAATTATCAAGATTCATATCCAGTTATGTAAGTGAAGGGAAAATGCTACTGAAGATGTGTCTGGCCTTCACGTCCAACAATTTCCTCTGAGAGTCAGTGGGGGCAGAAAAGGGGAGAGGGTGTTTATAAAGGTACTGCAGCCACATGAAGAGAACAAAGGAACAATAAGGAATGTAATTCCTTAGTAAAAAAAAAAAAAAATTGGCGTTGATCTTTTAGCTATTCTTACATCTGAGTTTAGGCTGGGCACGACATGTCCAGGAGTTCTGTCAGGTGCCACTCAAACATGTCCAGGAGTTCTGCTGGATGCCACTCAAACAGCTGTCACTTAGGCTGCATGGAACAATCTTTCCAATTTCCTTTTGACCTGCAAAACATAAGCACAACACAGGTTTATCCTGAAGCCAACATGGCCTTTCCCAATAAATAAAAATGTCTTTGTTTTTCAGGTTACAGGACACAATTTTTGTCTCCTACAAGGCACAGGATGAGCCCTTGGTTTTCTATGAATCACATTCTCACTTGGTGTGTGCAGGATTCCACGGAGCCTTGGGATATGAGAGAGCATCTGTCTCTTGAACTCCAGATCCTGACCTAATACTGACATGCTGTACATGTGTTGATGTGTTGGTTCCTTTTATCAGGAGGCAATATGTTCTACACAGACCCTTCCTGCTGACAGCTCCTTGTAGCTCATCACATCCACCAGGGATCTGGGATGAGGCAGTGGCACCTTTTCTGAAATTTCACAGATGGTGACACACCACGGCGTTCAAGGAACAAAAACATGCCCTCTCCGTTTTTGCTGCCAGGGATCTGGCCTAATCTTATGACATTCATATTTGCATGCCTAAGGTGGAAGCAGCCTCGAAATAAACATTGTGATAAATGAATAATACAGCTAAGATAGAATTACACACAGAGCCAAAGAAAATTAGGGCTGCAAAACTGAGCCCTGCAAAGCAAGGAAAGGTGTCCCTAAATCAGCTCTTTCTGATCACACATCATCATTAATTGCATGATCCCATATTGGTTCTTCAGCTGTCTCATCAGCTCACAGGATAGATGATGTTCCCTTAGTCAGCAGCTGTTCCATGTTGTGTTTTCTCTTCATTTTTCAGTTTGTTGCCCTGTGTGTTATTTATTACAAAGAGTTACTGGTGTGTTCTGAGATGAGAATTATCCCTTTTTTCACCCGAGATCATAGAAGGCAAGAACTCCCAGAATCAAACAACCCTCTCCTTTCCTACCTTCCCTCTAGGAGCAAATAATCCAACAACTTTACTTCCCTGCACTCTCTCCTGTCTCCCAAACCTGTTTCATTATTTAGTTATCTGCACATATCTCTAACTTCCCTTGTCTCCTGGTTCAGACTGTAAATGGCTTGGGATGAAATACCCTCGTGCTTTGAGCTGGTCAAAACCAAGCAGTTCTTCAGCCACATTTGATGCTCCTAGCCTTTTCTGCTAACAGGTATTTTGTCTTCCTTCTTGCAGGACATTCTTTAGGCTTTTCAGTGAGCTCAGGGGGGCACAGACTTGTCAGCAGGAAATTACAGTGAAGGATGATTTAGGAAACTCGGAGGTGGATCAGCTTTAATGGAGTCATGCTAAGATGCAGCAGGCATGGGGAGCCCAAATCGTCCTGGCATCAAACAGAATTTCTCAAAGGACACCAACACAGAGCTCAGAACCCACAGCCTTAGAGACTGGCCCTGTTGCTGTCTTTTTCTGTCTCTGATTCCTGCAGTCATTATATTTATACGAATGGATTGGCCAAGCTGGAAACAAAATCAGCAACAATCCCCCCCCCCCTCCAGTTCCCTCCCCAAAACCACAACAACAATAAAAAAAGCCTTATGCTCCTGTGAATAAGGAAGCTTGAGCAAGAGATATAATAAGCAGCCAGACCATCCTTTAGCTCCGTCTGTGGGGACACATTCACACAACACAAAGTTGCTGTCTCAAACTAATTGCCTGTGCTGACTCATTCACAGAATCATGCTGGCCATAGACTGTAATTATCATGTCATAATTATCACTTTAATAGCACAAAGAGTGCACTCTTATCTGATATGATAAAATAGTTCAATTAATTTTAAACAGAGGGAAACACTAGTACATCCTTAGAGCCTGGCCACAGAGACAAAGCAAGCTGTCAGAATCAGATTATTGATTTCATGTTCTCTCCTGGCTTTATTAATTTTTGTTCAGGCATTACAGTCACCACTTTTCATGCACTTAGGAGATTTTAATTTGGCATAATACAGGAGCAAAAGAGTAAGATTAGATATAAATTCAGGAGAGAGACAGTGATAATGGAGAGAGGTAAACTGTGTGTAATATTTACAGTGGAGATGGTGGTGATTTCAGCCAGCAGGAATTCTATCCCACTGGGAGAAAGGGTAACAAGGTGAAAAAGGGGAGAGGAATTGCCTCATCCTTGGTGACAATATTCCCTACTGTGTACAAAAAAGGATGGGGATTTTCCTTGGCCCTCCTTTTTTGTTAATGTATTTATAAAAACACTTTTTATTATCTGTATTTGTATCTGAAGCAAGGGAATTCTACAATGGATCAGAAAAAAAGCACCCTTTAATGATGATAGTTCCAATTTTCCCAGCTTGATAACTTTCAAAAGCAGATTCCTTTGGGCTTTTTCCTGTCATGTGCTCCAGGGGCAAATGCTGTGTTATCATGTCAGAGTGATTCTCTGCAATGTTACCTAATCATTCAAAGGCTTCTGTACATTAAAAAAAAAAAGCCTTGGAATATAATAGGAAACCTAATGGGTGAGGTTGTGGCAAAATGATTTTTTTAATATCAGAAAACTTTCTGATGAGTACATTGTGTTACCATGGTTGCAAGACACTTCACTATTCCAGAACTATCACCTCCCAGCACTGTTCAAAACATAATAGAGCAGTCTAAAATAAATAGTTCTGAAAGAAATTGGGGTTAAAAAGTTAACCTTGGGGTTAAATTTAGGGTCAGCAATTTTCCTGGTTTTTAATGAGGAAGGCAGAAAAAGCCTTGCAAGGGGGAATTTGTATTTAAGATCCTCAAAACCCGGAAGATCCCAGGATCCATCTGCAGTGCAGACCTTGCCACATCCAGGAGGGAGAAGCCTGGAGCTTCGGGGCAGCATGTGCTCCTGCCTGTGCTGTGCTGACCCCGGAGCTGCAGCCACCTCACCAGGCTCCAGGACTTCTGGCAGCACAGAAAGTCAGAGCTGCTGGGAGGGTGGCAGAGCCCTGCTCCTCCCCAAGGCTCAGATGCTCCAGCTGGGCTTTGATAACACAGCACCACCCCCATGGGGTTACTGAGAACCCAGACTATGGTGGCCTCCGTTGCTGGGATGGAGGATGGGGATGCAAGGGTGGATGAAGAGACTGTGGAATAGGTATGAGATTTCAGAATTACAGCCCAAGGAAACTTCTGTGGTGACTGCACCGACCAGAGGACTTTCAACTGAGCATAGTCAGATTGTATAAGGAAATTAGTTTTGGTCATAAAATGAACAGTTAGGTTGTACCCCAAGCCTGAATTTTGTCTTCTTAGGGATCTCAGAAGATGAGCCAAACCCATCCAAATGCCTGGGGTAAGCTCTACTAAATGAGGTGTCAGCAGGTCTTGGGACAATGAACTCCAGGAACCGCAGCATTTCCCTCAGAACATAACACACTTTGCAGTGGTTTGTCCTCCCTCACTGCCCTCACCCTCCACACCATGCCTTACAATCTTTATTTCAGTTCTCCTTATACCATCCCTTAGGTGGGCTAATCCTTATTTGTACAGGTTCTGTCCACAGGTTGCAGAGACAGCTTACAGCAATTAGGCTCCTTAGACACTCCTGTTAAACAGATCAAGTTTCTGGGAAAGGAGCCAGGTCAGATTGAGCTAACACAGCACACCTGAACTTCCTTGAGACAGGGACTTTATCTGAATTTCCCAAAACTCTAGCAGCTTACTATCATCTCTATCTTAGAGGTTTACCTAGAGATCTAATGCTGCTCCAGCCCACATAGATAAGTATGTATTTCCCTTTGCAATCCAAATGAAGCAAAGATTTATCTGAACATCAGTCTCATCCCTTTCTGCTGATGAAGACTCCTGTCCTGCAATATTACAAGTGTTGGCAGTAATTCCTCATGACTCTTCCCTTCAGGGGGAGCTGACAAACACAAGGCCAAGAGTTACCCTAAGCTAGAACACAGGCCTGTGGTTTGGGGCTGTGGTTAGGGATGCTTGTCAGGTGTGTGGCCAATGGCAGTGGAATTAATCATGGCTAATACTTGGCTTTTTAAGAATTCTTTGTTTCCAGAAGGGCAAAAAAATACCCCAGTGTTTTTGAGTTTGTACTGGGACTTCTACAAATTTAGACTGTAAGGCAACGTCTAGCAAGATTCAGGAAAACAAATGGTTTCAGAAGCAGGTTGGCCATGTCAGCAGCTGGGCTGTGCATCCAGTGGCTGGTTTCACATGCAAGCCCTCTCCTTGTAACACAAGCTCTGGAAAACTGAGCTCTGCCCTCTCTCAGCTGACATTTTTTGTACAGCATAACCTGTATTAGAGGCAAGGATCAGGGGTTATGTGTTGTAACACAGCATCACAGGACTGAATGTGGCCCTAGAAGGTAAAAAGAGTCAGTAGGGCTCTCTATCATCCAGACTGGTGTCAAATAGTTACCCCCAAAGGAATCCTCTGAAGCCTTTTTACGCAGCCTGCAGAGGCAGATTGGTTGTAACCTTCTCTGACCAGCTGGAGAATCAGGGAGGTGCCACAAAGAAGTGGGAATGAATACCCAGATAAGAGGGCTTTGGAGTTGTCAGTCAATCAGACCGTGGAGAAGTTCACCTGAGCAAATTTCTGCAGAGTCAGAGAGGACCCACCTAGTACAGATTCCTGTACTTCCTAGTGTTCTCCATCATGGATACACTGCTTCCAGGTGCCTTTCACAGGGTGAAACACCTCTGGGACCACTGAGTGTCTTCCTTTGTCAGTGGATGATGAATATTGCTACAGGAGACCAAGACATAGGAAATTCAGCACTACAAACTCCTTCATCCCAGTTCCTTTATTTTGCCAACTACTCACTCCAAGGGTAAGAGAAAGAGCATCCTCCATGGAGTTTCTCTGTTGTTAAAGCAGGCACAAGGCAGCACTCATTGCAGCCTGTGAAGTTCAGGCATTCAGTTCACCTGCAGTGACTTGTTCAGTGAATGCAACTCAGCAATATTAACTCAGTGTCCATATTTAGGAGAGAGAACAATACTGATTTCTGCTGCTCTTCTGCTGCTTTCTTGTCCACACAATACAGATTTCATTGGTTTTTATCTCCACGTAGATCTTGCACACCGTGGGGTACCTGATTACCTCATAGCCTGAGGAGTGGGCGATTCTTGCTGCAGGTTTTGGTTACTGAGGCTGCTGGCTTCTCAAAGATGACATCAAAACATAACAGAAAAATCTAAATCATGCTGGCAGTTTTATCAAATTCTTGTAGGCAGAACCTAGCAGCTAAAAGCAGCAAGCAGAGATAACAAACATTGTTTCTGCCTAGATGTGAGCAACCACCCAATCAATTGCTCCTTGGTACATTGCTGTTTTAGAGTGAACATCATTTAATTAATACAGTAACTGCAGCTACAAGGGTATTTATATATTCATGGAAAAATGACTTTTTTTTCTGAAAGTAGGGATGTAAAATGCATGAACATATTTATGAACACCTCACATAAAAAGGGCTTAGGGTACTAGTTGATGCTAATAACAAGCTTTCACTGACTACATTGATGCATAAATTTTTAACACATATGCACAAGTCAGGTAAGGCATTTGCATACTCAGCAGGGGGTTTGAGTTCCAGCTTTCTGGAGCAGAAACTGCTTTTAATTGTGTGTGATGCATAGCACCGGGAGGCTGACAGCTCTAATCGAAAGTTAACAAGCAGGAGGGATTTGTTCTTCGAGAGCTGAAATTTCCAAGTAATCCTTTACATCTAATCCAGCTTGAGCTAAGGAGTGGGAGAAGAATTGCAACTGGACTTTTGTGACCTCCTCAAATGATTTGTCAGCTGAGCTGCTGCCCTTCCAGAAAGATGGGCATAGTTTTAGCCTGGTTGGGAGAATAAATAAGGGGAAAAGCAATGCACAAAAGCAAACTGGGAAAAAAGTTTAATTACATTTCTCTAACTTGACATTTTTAGTTGGGTGACTGCCAGATACATGCCAATGCTTCTCTGCATATTGTTTGGGATTTGCTGGTTTCAGCACTAAAACAGACAGCAATGGAAGTTTTCAGTGTGCTTGAAGATTAATTTCACATAATCACAACAGAGCTGAAGTCAACAAGATGAATTTAATTACTAGCCTGACAGCTGGGAGGCAATTAATGCCCTTAAACTTTCAGGCGCTCTCTCACTTGTATTTTTCCCCTTGCCTTAATCCTACTAATTAGAAACAAGCTTCAGGGTAAAGCTGACCATGGTGTTACATTACCACCTTGTCATCAGAACCACAGAAACTTCCCAGTTAGACACCAACTCTTTCCCCAGAACAGGAGTCAGGGCCACCTCCGGATGGTGAGAGCTGCAGAGCACTTTTCCATGTCTGTCTCACAGGATCAAGTCCCACTATATAAATCCTCTGGGGTTTATAAGTAAAGGAATACCCCACTCTGACTCTGGCAGGAATTTTTATCACCTTATAGCCTTTCAGATTTCCAGGTAATAAAGTGTAAGACGACCTTTGCGACAGGACATTAGTGTGCTGGCAAATCTAGATTGGAATTTAAAGATCACCTCCTGCGAAGCTTAATAAACCCCATCTTGCAGCTGAACAGAGTGGGGTTGTATATCTCCAGGGAAAGTGAGCATTAAAAAATTCCCTGTTGTAATGGCATCATTAAGAGGAAAGGCTGCACCACCTGAGCATCAGGACCATTACATTTTTGCTCTGAAACTGGAAAAAATGCACTGATGCAGCAGAGTGCAATTTGGAATTTCATCTCCAGATAAACTTCCAGTGTTTCTGTTTATTGTGAATCAGGCAAATGATGAACTTCCCACAGGATCAGAAATCTTTAAGGGCATCTTGGCTCTTCCACTATTTCAAAAGTGAAACATTTTGTTTTGCATTGCTGACTGGTGTAAACATCTTTATTTCTGTCAGCATTAAACTGCATTTTCCTACTCCAGCAGCTTTCCCAATGCACTTTAAGTTGTTGCTGACCACCGAGGGGTCAATAGCATATGGTACTCTCCATTATGTAGTTAAAGAGGCATCAAACCAACTTTATGTGCAAAATAGATCCCCAAAACAGAGCAAATATGACAATGCAGTTTAGCAGTTTACTGAAGAGGTTCTTTCAGCCAAGTGAGATATTTTGGTTTGGTTTTCCCCTATGAAAAAATTATACTGCCTAGTTATATTTGTGAAATCCTTAAATAGTGCAAACCATGGATTTCTAAAGGTTCAAAGCAGAATACATTTGGTTTAGTTTGAAAACTGCCTTTATTGGACCAAGAGGTCTGTCAGGGAGTACTGGGAGAACAGAACTGGGAAAGTTGGGGGTTATTCAGCCTGGGATTCCTTATTGGGCTTATAAGAGGGCTTTATTCCTTCAAGTGCTTAAAGGGGGCCTATAAAAAACATGGAGAGAGACTTTTTGTAGGGCCTGCAGCAACAGGACAAGGGGTGATGGTTTTGATCCAAAAGGGTGTTGATTTAGATGAGCTGTAAAGAGGTTTTATTGTGATGAGGGTGGTAACACCTCGATGCCCCATTGCTGGAAACATTCAAGGTCAGGTTGGTCAGGGCTCTGAGCAGCCTGATGTAATTGAAATATCCCTGCCCATGGCAGGGATGTGGGACTAGGTGGCCTTTAAAGGTCTCTTACAACTCACACTATGCTCTGATTCCATGATATTACTTCTGGGATTGGAAACATCCATGACTTCCTTCTCCTAAGCCTTTCTGCTGGCAAATCACAGCTATTTCTGTGTGTGCTCAGTCTTACTGCTGCCTGCAGAACAGAATCTGGAGAAGAAACTCTGCCCAATAGTTTTGCTTTATGTCTACATTGCAGCGCGTACCGGCAATTAATGATCTGTTGGCAAATTAACACTGCACATGGCAATTGACTGTGGTAATGAAGTTATAGAGTCTTCTTTATGGTTTATTAGCACAATAATAAACCACACTCAGCATGTAATAATGGCACACAGTTAAATTAAAGACTTGCTGATCCCTTATAAACCATTTTGAGAAACACTCTTGCAGCAATCTGTAACAGCCTTCCCTGTGAGCATGGGAAGGCTTTGCTCTCTACTCTGCAGATACAGTTCTGTCAATGTGGTTTTTTTCTATTACTCTTGCATTACTAACAAAGCAGGCTGGGGAGTGGAACATTCACTTCAAGTTGAACTAATTTTTAAGCGCTTTGGGTGAAAAATACGTCTTGGCTTCTTCAGGCTGCACCTATTTCTTCTCCTATGGAGAAATGCAACACCAGAGTTGTTCATCACTTTCCCCTCAGACAGAGCCACCAGCTGAATTTTACAGTTTTTCCCAACACTTGGCAACTTGAATTGACTATGGTTTTTTAAAAACTGGCAGAGGTTAAATCTATCCTCCCACCTCAGACAGGTGAAATGTGCTGCTGTGACCCAAGCTTTAGGATGAACTTCCCTTAAAATTTCTGCTTCGTGTATGTGACCAAGACCCTTCCTGTTCAGAGATGGGGCCTCATTTCAAACTCCCTTCCCATCCACTGTTTGATCCTAAAGTGGGGAGGCATTCACACAGAGCCAGAGCTCTGTGCCTGCACACCTACTAAGCTCAAAGCACCCAGAGAAGCCTGGCACCACGGTCCCTTCAGATCTGCTTTACAGCCCCTACAGAAATGTAGGAGCATTATCTCTCTCCTTCTTGCAGGCAAGGCAAGTACTTTGCTTTATTCAGTGTTGCAATGTAGGATTCATGCTGGGAGCGATCAGGCTCTCAGAGAGACCCGTAACGGCAAGTGTATGCTGAATTTAACAACAGACAAAAATATCTGGAACTCTCCAGACTTCTCTCTGCAGGAAGCCAAAGCAATGCTTAGGGAAGCTATTACCAGCTTCTTTCCAGAAAGCTGAGTTTCTTTTCTGCAGCTCCACTAGAGGACATCCCAACCCTGGCCAGCTGCTGGCCCTGGTCACAGAAGCTATGGCTGACACCAAGGTCCTCATGTCCCTCAGCCCAGTGTTAAAGTTGATGGGGTCAGTCGAGGATTTCTTTTTTCTGTCTGACAGAATGAGTAGAGGGATACAGGAGGAAAAGCAGTCTTTTTCCTACCCTTAATCTGTCATGTCTGCTTAAACTGAAAACTCATTAGGCAGTGGCTAAGTCAGTTGTGAGGTTTGACTATATTACCCATCTGTCTGATTTGAGATTTTCTCTTGGTTGAGGTGCTGAAGCAGGGTCCATCATGCACTGTCTTAAGCAGAGCCAAGAGTCATAACACAGAACCCTTAAATCACCACTGGAGATGTTTGCTTGCAGTGCAAGGAGAAGCCACATCATGCTCCTGGGCTGAACAGGGACAGTGCTCATTTTGCTGATACAGACCTGATTACCAGGGCCTCACAGGGAAAGTTGCATCTTCCACCTGTGGTCATGAAAGCTGAGATTCCAAGATGAGGGACAAAAGGAATTAGTCTGTCTGAAACCCCTGAAATGTTCAAATTTTCCTTTTATAAAAACTAGAGTACAGACAAGAAGGTGACTGCTGCCTTCTCTCAGCAGGCATCTAAAGAGGAGGACAGTCCATAAGAATATGAGATTACCTTGTGGAATGTGTATTAAAATTCACTTTGGCCAGTGCAAGGAGGCTCAACAGGGACTCTGAGGAGCTCTCAGAACTTCTCTCCATTGGCTGCCGTGGGACACTCCTCTTCCTAAACCAAGGCTAAGGCTTTGTCACTCTACTGCAGACAGAACAGTTCAGTGCATTTTTTGTGCCTACACAGAACTGCCAGGACCTAAAACTTCCTTTGTGATCAGCATCTGTAAATCCCCCATCACCTCCTGCTCACCAGCATTCAGCAGTTCCCCACCAGGGCGCTGTGGTTTGCAGCACGTCCATTTTGCTGCCAACCCACCCTTTGTCTCGTCCATCAGACAAGCTGAGTCAGCATTATGTAAGTTCTCTGCAACAGAAGGCTTTTCTCCTTGTGAACACTTTTATAATATCACCCTCTTTAAGACTGCTCCCATTAAGGAGCTTAAAATCTTGAAGTCTCCAGGCTGATAGAGTCTCAAGACTGACAGTGTTTTCCAGCCACCTCTGACACTGTCGTGTCCTCGTGTTGCCAAATTCCCCCTCTCCCTGCTGTTCTTACAGCCACTACCAGAACTTTCTGATGAAAATGAAAGAATACCTGACAGATTCTGCTGAAGCTGAATATCCTCACAGGGAAATGGAGAAGTCAGAAATGAAATGGAGAGTGTGCAGCTGTGTGCTGCTGTCATGAGGCAGTCGGGTTTCATTTTCATTCAGCTACTCCTAGCTGGTCACTTCCATGCCTGGCTTCAAAACGCTAATCCAGAGCCTTTGATTAATTAATGAGCTTTGCCCAGTGGGAATCTGCTTACTGGGGGATATCTGTGCCTGTGGTGAGCAGCTTCTCTGGAAGTCTAATATCCCAAGATGAAGATGCTCGGTAATCTCAAATGTGTGCACTAATTAATGTGGAATAAATACACCTCGTAATGCCAATGCTAAATGACAGGCTCACAAATGCTGACTGGACTCAAGGAGCTGTAACAATTCATAATGAACAATTATGAACGATGGCTTTCTTTTTCCTTGGTGCTTTGGAAGGTATCTATCTAGTGACAATGCAAACAAAGACTTGAGGGAGCAACTGGAGCAGCTCAAAATGTGTCTCCTCTGCACCAGCTACCCTAGAGATGGAAGGATTTTTGTTGTATCCAGAAACAATCGTGCTTTTTGTGGCTTGTCATGCCCTGGTCCCGTTGACACCAGTGTGACAATACTACATAGGACAGTGAGTCACCACTAGGTAGCAACATCTTTCCTTCTTTTGCAGAATGGGAGGAATTTCAGCTGTGTTATGTTAAGGTTCAGATCATACTCTCAGTGCTCTAAGAGGTAATCCAAGCTCTTTCACTCTATTGTTGTAGAAACTGCTGTCACACTCTCTGATCTTTATAAGGACAGGAGGCTCCTGAGATGGTACTTTCTATGCATTTCAGAAGAACCCGTTCTCACTGATTCTTTGAGAAGAACCCTTGAGGTGTTCAGTGACATCAAACTGGGGAACTTTGCAACCTCTACTCAGAAGAGGGAATGGACCTGTGTCCAAGGGCAGGGAGGTGAATTGAAGAACCTCTTGACATCCTTTAAAAACTGAATCTACAGGCTATGACCAGAGCAGATCTGAGTAATAGGAAGTATGAATTTAGAGGGTGTTTGAGGTCAAGAGCACAGATTACATTTATTGTAACACACTGCTTTGGAGATTATCTGTCAGGTTTAAGACTGGGACATGCAGATTACAAAGTACACCTCTTGTTGTGGAAAAACAGATGTCTGGAACTTCTCTTTCTCTTTGAAGGCAGAAGGTAACCAGCCTCACTTTCTTAACACAAGTGATGCAGTGAACTGGAGACAGCTCAAATCTGGTTTCAGAACCACCATTATGTTTTTGATTTAGTTATGGGATAAGCCTGTAAGGTTTTCTGATTATTGATTGTCATGCTTAAAATACAGTGAAAGATGCTCAGTGCTGAGACCTATCCCTACTAGTGAGATTGAAAAGAAATATTTGTGTATTAGAAGGATGATATCATCAGCATCAAGAAGTAGTTTGTGATCCTCTGTGTACACCATTGCCAAAGAACCTGAACTCTCTGATGGGCCCAGCAATCAGCCCAGCCACAGGGATATTTAGTTTTTGGGTAATGATGCAAAAGGATTTTTTCTCCTAGGAAGATGTTTTCCCAGCTCTTTATACCAGTCAGGAGTTACTGGCTGAGTCAGTTCTTTGCAGTCTGGCAGCAAATCCTCATAGACCGGGACTTTTCATAAGGTTCCATCTCAGAAGCATGACATAGGCTTATTTTGTAGTTAGAGAGACTCGGGTATGTACCAGTGGGGTGATACTGGTCTGTTCCTAACCAGCTCTTAAAGGAGAAAGAAAAATGAACAGGTTGGAAGCCACTCCTCATCTCCAGCCACCTGAGACTCCAACAGTGGCAGCCAGGCTTAGATCCAGCTGCAAATCGATTCTCTATTACCATATCCAGTGAGAGCTTTGCTATTCAGGTTATTGATGGTGATAAAGTAGGTCGTTAACAATGAGCCAGCACAAAGCAAGTCATTTTAATAGTTGAAATGTTATCCTCTCTAAAGGAGCCATAATAATAATGCAATATTATTGAGCCTTTCTAGTCTGCAGGCATCTGTCATCTGTCTGCCTTAAACTGATAGGGGAGAGTGCATTTGAATTTATTCTGCAGGAAAGGAATGATAAAGCTTTATGGCTGCTCTCTTTTCTTCCCTTACTTTGCTGCCTGTACCTGCCAATAGCTGTGTTTTGTCACTTGTCTTTTGCTGTTATTTTTTAAAAATCTTGCAACACGTGGGAACTCACTGCTGCACAGGACAATACAGACCTGTTACTATGGATATACTGGTGAAGGTGACACATTCTGACCATAATTACATAAAGATATTCTCATACTGGAAGCAATGAAAGAAGTTTTCCTGCTTATTGCTTCCTCTTCATGTATTTGCCCGTGAGCAGTCTGCAGCAGAAAGTCCCATTCGCGATGTGTGTGAAGGTGGGGAAGCGTTCCTCCCACCATCACTCACAGGTGACTGGTCAGTGATGGAAGTGCCAGAAGCACCTCCTTTCCTCTACAAGGGGGCAGAAGACATGCAGCTTCCACAGATTTCAGCAGGATCCCGGAATGTCCAGTTTGTCAGAAGCAGCACAGGAAATCCTGGCAAGTGCTGCAAATAGTACTTCTGTATGTGGTTAACTACCAGCAGCTGAACTGGCACCACGGGTTTTCATAATGCTGGAACTTGAAATGACACTGCAAGGTTTGATAACCCCTGCTCTGAAATGCAACAGCAGTGACATTAATACATCACACAGATAACAGAGGCTCTGGATGACTCGGGACACTGAACACATCTAATCTCCAGGTCACTGGGGGTTTAGATCTCAATGACTCCTGAATCTAAAGCAACACAAAATGTGTCTGTAACTGTTTCATGCATGTTGATTTAGAAGGGACAACCTTCCTATCAATCTTTACACCTACCTAACATGTATTTATTCATGATTTTTTAATGAGGTATCATCTCTTACTTTATAGATATAGACCTGCAATATTAGAAACATAAGTGAACTAATCATGAGAGAATATGATTAAAATCCTGATGCTTCACCCAGAAAGATATTGCCTGGGTCTTTACAAAAGAAAGGGCTAGTTAATGTTAATGTATGCAAATACTTATCCAGCCATCTAATTTGATCTGCTTTGGAACTTAACACAACCTCCATCATCAGACCCTCTGAGTGACTTTTGTTTAATCAGCTTCCACTGCTTAATGAGTGGGGTGATTAACACACAAGCAGAGGATTTGATGTGCAGTATGTCCGGTGTTAGTGGAGGACAAGACTTAATAGGATTTCTCCTCTCTGCTTTTCTCCCTTCCCAAAGTGTGAGGTTTGTCATATGCTAAGCACAGTCCCCAACTCACTATCAATTAGCTTACTATCAGAAAGGCATTATGGGGTTGCTGTACCTATTAACCTACAGGAGCACACCAGCGCAGGAATATGATCACAAATGATTATAAAATACATGTGTACTCCCCCTGCCATGATAACAACTGAAGAACCTTCATGAGCTCTTATTAACAAACTTGTGTCTATCCCAGACAGGTGCTTCTGAGTATCAAGATCTGAACCAATTCACGTCATATCTTCTGCAGGTATCTGCTTTTATCTGAACAATTACAGCACAAAAGTGCTGGATAGTAAAATACCAGCATGTTTGCAGGAGCTCCTGCATGTAGCCCACTGCACACAAGTGCTCAGAAACCACCTGCATAATTACGATTTTGTGCAGCACCCAACACAGATTGACTCTTCCAACCCATCAGGATAGGGATAGCTGGGCAGGTAGAGGATTCTGAATTAAAATGAACTGATGTGCCAGATGTTGAAGACATCTGTAAGTCAGGTCTGCTGTTCTTATGGAGACTAAATATTATGCTGCAGGTGAATGAATTCCAGCAACTACAGAGTGAGCACGAGTAGTGTCTGGCAAACAAACTCCCAGTTCAGGGACCAAATCATCTTCAAAATGACTCATGGTAACCTTCTGAAACAGTCTTGGTTTTGGAAGATCCAATCCAGAGAGGCACAAAATCCTGCAAACTGCCCCTCATATCAACTGAAGTTGCAAGTGATCTGCTTGTGTTCAGCACATCTCAGCCTTGTGTCTAATCTTACAATAAATACAATGATTAATAGCTCTGTTTGCCAAAGAAATGCCTATACGACCTCTTACTCATGTCCTCTAAATATAAATTAGAGTTGTTCTTGTGTCAGCTAACGAGTGAGGTGCCTCTTTGCAAGAACTCATGCTTGCTGAGCCAAACCTAACCTTTACGAACTCTCTGTGGCTTCTAATAGGAAAAAAAAATTAAAAGTGCCCAGTCATCCTGTAAGAATTGAGTTTTTTTGTTGAGTTACTCATATGTCCTGCTATAGAGCAGAACACTTACGCCATTAATTCAATGCCTGTCAAGAGCAGGTACCTGGCAGAGAGGAGATCAAGTGGCATGAAGAACTGAGACTTGCTATTTCTCCTCCTCTCACGCAGATTCAAGACCTTCCACGTCTCCTAATGGTGATCCTGAAATTCTGTAACCCAGAATTCCTGAAACTCTGGCACTTATCTTGAATTGTATGTTTTTATCAGGGTTATCCTCTGTTATTTTTCAGTTTTCTTTGTACCAGTAGTGCCTTTATTGTTCTTAAACTGAGTGGGGTTCCTGTGACCTTTGTGTGTGATCCCAGCATGTCCTTGGACAGCTCTGACTATAATTACAGGGCCTGGTTAAAGCAAATACTTTTAAACAAAGGGTCTCAAACCCCTTTTCCCATGAGGTAATATCTAAACAACATGCTGTTTCCAAAGCCTGGAGGCAGCTGATTGCATCTTAAGAAATGCTCTCCAAATGGGTTTGTCATCTGCATTTCTCGGGGAAGAATTCACTCATCCAAAGTTAACCCTGCTCACAAATGTTTATCTTCCAAGACCTGGGCACAACTGACTTTGGACTGTGATCACCTTTCCTGCCAGGCTTGTGTCAATGCCTCTCCCACTCGAGAGCCTTTTTGGAACTGCTCTTACTTTCACTGAAAAGCATATTTTGAAGCTGTGTTATTGTTACTCCTCATTTCCCCCTCCTACGCGGCACGAAATCCTAACACGCAATCAAGCGACTAACCCCAGGACCACTATGTTTAATGTTCTCCTAATGCCTATCATTAAGAAGTATAAATGCCAGTGAGTTGTCTGGGTGCTTTATAAAATAAATATATCCATCTGTGGGGACAAATTATACCAGCTCTCCAAAAGTAGGAGAGGCTGCACAGCAGGGACATGCACAAGGAAACTTTGGCCAAAATCAGCACGATGCTCTGAAATACCCATGCAGGAAAGTGCTTTTATTCTACAGCAGGACTGAAATACCTCCCATGCAGTGAACTGCTCAATAATTCATTTATCTATCACATCTTACAAAGGTACAGGACTGAGTTAAGTCTGCCAAGATTTTCAATACAGGAGGTTAATATAAACCCAACACATTTCTTCCAAGCCCTATTGTACTCAACAACAAGAAATAACAGCTTGTCTGCTTCCTGTACAGTAGAAGCAAAGAAATAGCAGGGCCTTTAGAAGGAGAACGTGAATGCAAGCCAATCATCCTCCTTCTGGCTCCTGCTGGCTCTTGTCTCCAATTACAAAGGAATAATTCACTATCCGTGCTATTTCTACATTTCAAACTGGGCACTGAAGTATTAAAAGTTATTGTTAGCCCGCCGTGCTCTTGAGAAGGGATAAGCAGGAGATAATAGAAAGACATAAATGACCCAAATCAGTGAGATATTCTTTATGGTTTATCACAAAGGAGTTTCCCAAGAGACCTTCATGTCATGCCCTGTGCCCACGCATACACACAACCCAGAAAGATAATTGAGGGAGGGAAAACTGCATCAGTATGGACACTGGTTTCTTTTGGGACATTTAATCCCATAAAAAGTATATTCCCTTTATATCTGGGCATGCATGGCCATGCTTTCTCCTCTAGATGACACTGTGTCTGCTTGGAATCCAGAGCTGGAATACCAGGAGCCCTTCAGCACCGGCAAAGTCATGTGGAAGAAAACTGCACCAGCACCTGCTCACAGTAGTCTTGTCACCAATGGTTTCTGCACAGTTCAGAGTTGTTGCTTAAGGACTTGAAGCCACTGAATCTCAGTATCTCAGCAGCAGCCAATATTAAACCTGTGTAATTCAAGGTGTGAGCAAAGTTGCAGGAAAGATTTGCATATGTATATGTCTATACAGATACAGTTACCTCTTGGTTTGTCTCTCTGTTTACAAATATCCCGAGGTTTACAAATATCCAGGCTGCAAAGCAATCTGCAACTCCAGGCAGATCTGTTTACCATCAGGTAAAATTCCATGCAGGATTGAACTGGTAATATGACAAGCTGGAAAATTAAAACAAACTGGATTGGGGCAATGCAAAGAGTCTAATTCCTAGGCATTAAACTGCCTGCATGCATCCCCTGAATCCTCTGGGGGAGAGAAATTTCACTGGGAAGAAACGTTTTTGGAAATTATGATTTCATCTAAACTCCCCAGCACACCTGTGATTTCCCCAAGGTTACTCATGAATTATTTGTAAGTAACTGGGATCAGATTCAAACCTATGACATTCAAATGTATAAATAGTAAAAACAGACTAAACAACAACAGAGCAGGAAGTAAATGCAATGACTCTAAGAGAATTAACAAAAATGCCACTACTTTTAATTTGTGCCTCAAAGGCTAATAGTTCCTAAATTTCTTTCCTGTTTCACCAGTAGCAGGAAAGTTTACAAGCTCCTCTTCATAAGATGGCTCCAAAGGGTCAGGTCATGATGACAGGCATCTAAGACAATAATAATGAGGTTTGGGGATATTTTCCAGTCAACATCAATGGCCCATTAGTCATTCCCTGATAAGGAATGTCTTGCAGACAAGACAGATCACAGGGCCAGCACAGGCAGGGAGGAGGGGGTTGACACAGAAGTGCAGGAAGAGTTACTTATCTTCAGAAATTTGGGAAGAGACTCCCACAGAAGTGGGATGGAGAAGGTGAACTCTGAAGAAGGTTCCTTAATGACTCATCACCCCCAAAAAAAGAAAGACACACCTTAAAATTGATTCCTTCCTTCTTTGTTTGTCTGGAAGATGGAAGAGTGTGATTTCTTAGCTTGCTCTGAACGTGGGCTGCTGGTTTCACACTGCAGTGTCAGAAGGCTGATTCCAGCCCAGGTATCTACAAATTGACTCACCATTTTACTCTGTTTAATGAATAAACAAACTTTCCTCTGTAAGATTGAATTAATTTGGATTTATTTGTCTAGGTACAGACGCTACAGATGTTTTAATTTAGGCAGTTTGCAGTGTCAAAGTGGCTGTGCTGGCTGAGCCTTTGATTTCTGTCCATGCAGGTAGAATTCAGAGTGGATGTTATGGGCTTTTTGACCATGGGAAGGACAATTCCAGCTGAATATCACCAAGGGAAAAAAAGTTAAGTGAAGTTTAACTGAAGTGCGCTGAGTGGTTGCCATAGCGAAAGTGATGGAGCCTCTTTGCTTTAGCTGCTGAGAGCAGGACTGACAAATGCGTGTGATACTACTCTGTCAGGAACATTTCCACAGCTGAGATGAACATCTCCTTCAATTGCCACCTTCCTGATCAAAAAATGAATTGGGAGAGAAAGGGAGAATTGAGAAAGAGAACTTTCCCCTGCAGGAAAGGGACACCAGCTCTGCAGGCCCCAGGGGACAGGGGAGAGGTTGTGGATTTTAAGGGGAGAAGTTACCAGATGTCTCCCTCCAACTGACTCCCAAGTGCAATGATTCAGTTAAATGCTCTTTATTTTGCCCCAAGTGTTGCTTGCGAGTGGATGTGCTGATCCAACTTCTCTGAGATTCCATTTTTGGTTTCTTGCCTCGGTGAGGACTCGGATTCCAGGACCAAAGGTTGCTGTTAATTTACAATCCTCAGCTGAACACTGAGTTGGGCCCATGAGGTCTAATTCCATTCTGGTGTGTTTCTTCTGTCTTTAACTGACAACTTCATAGGGGACTCTGAACCATTTGTTTCTGTCCCACGGAGGAAAAAGCACCAAAGAAAAATGGCTTATAACCTTTCATTCCAATGCTCAATTTTGATATTCCGTCACTTCCTCAAGGATTTTGTTTTCTCAGATCACATCCCATCAGACTCTCGTTTGTGGGTGAGTAATAGGTTGTTCTCTGTCCTCTCATCATCCGCCCACACAAACACTCCTGCCTGGATCCCAGTGCCATTGCATCCTCACACCGTGGGTGGATATGCTGCAGCTTCTACAGATCAGTAGTAATTGGAAAAAATCCAAAGTTGTGGTCTTGCCTGGGCTGTCCCTGCGCGTGAGTGCAAGGAGTTTGGGGAGAGCACAGTGCAGACAATGCAGGGGGACACAGGAGCCACTCCCAAGTCGCAAAGAACCAGCTACAAGTAACTCTGCCACATAATAATCTTGGAAAACATTTAAGCTTTGTCTTACAAATTAATACCCATTTTATGTGTTCCCTTTATTCCTAATCAATATTGCAGAGTGTTGCTGCCCTGGGAGAGCTTTCCAGTAAACAAACAGACTATTTCCTCCTTCTCTTGCTAAAGCTGGTTTTCAAGACTAGCACATTCTGGGCTCCTAGTGCTGTTCCCAATCTGGCATCTCCACTAAATAATATACTTTGGGGGAAGAGAAGTTGCAAGACTGTCTGGAGATAGGTCTCTTGTAAACTCCTCTCCTTACAGGTCACACATCTAGTTTCCACCAGTCCTTGCCTCTTATCAACCTCTCTTTGGCTGTATAAGCAATTTTAGCCTCTTAAATCTGCATCTGATCTCCCATTCTGTTTCAGCCCATCTCCATAGAAAGCCAGAAACCAAGAGGTGGGTTTGAGCTTTACCCTTTCAAAGCCTTTCTTCACCCTCCACCGACTTCTCTCTTGCCACTTGAATTCTGTTACTACAGCAACCTTGTATTTCTTGCTTTGGCAGAGTTGACATGTTAGCATGGGGACACACACAAGGCCTCTCTAATCAGCACTTATGTGGTCTAAAACATTTAGCTCATCTGCTCAGAAGACTTATTAAAATGTTCAACCCATCTGCTGTGGGAGGCTCCAGTGAAACCGAAGCCAACATTTTCCCACTCAGTTTCCTGTCACGCAGCCTGACCAAAGCCTCTCATTTCAGCAGCACACAGCAATGGTGTCTCTGCCATAAGGCACAGAACTTGCTTGCATGTGCTCTTTGGACAAGCTTGAAAGGGTGTCAGCTCAGTCTTCTGCAGTGGCTGTTGGAGAAATCACTGTGCTGACATTTGCCTTTCAGAGTGTGAAACGCTAGAGAAATCACTTGAGTGCAGCACAGGGAATTCAGAACAACATCTTTCAGAATGCTTCCTTTGCCCTCAGGTGCTTGGAGGGAGACATTTATGGCAGCAGGTTTCCAAAGAGCTGGCTCAAGGGATGGGACCAGCCCCGAGGGGGGCCTGCAAAGGAACCATGTAACCCATCTGGCAAGCTGGAATCCCCTCTTCCTGCTTTTTATCATCTAATTCTCTGGAGAGCTGTGCAACTTGCTCTTGTTGCTCCTAGAGGAAACATCACAATTTCCTTTAATTCCCTCTCCATCATCTGGTACCGTTCAGTCTGCACACAGGTGATCTGTGTTATATTCCTAAACCTGCATCTTTCCTGAGGGAGTTGGAGGCAGCAGGGATTTTTAAAGATGTATAGCTGCCATCATCTGACCAGCCATAGCTATATGTGTATCTATAATCATTTGTTCGCAAAAGAATTCCTCTCCAGCTTGCTTTGAGTGTTGGACTAACAGCAAAATGTGAAATTTCTTATTATCTTCACTCAGCAGTTCTTCAATCCCTCCTGGTCATGGTCACTACATTTAGAAGTAGAAGGTAGTTTGATGCTTATTTGTCCTACGACTCATCTGCAACACAGATGTCCTTGACGGGAATGGCAGCAAATCAGAAACAGGATACAGGCTGTGGAGAGGAGCTACAGGGTGAGAACTTGGCCAGTGGAAGATGGATGAGCGCTATCTAAAAACATAACTGCAGCAAGGATGAGCAGCAAACAGAAATACCTTCAGCTCAGTGTCTGGGCAACCACTGTAAATCAACACAGGCATCTCCCAGAGAAGGTTTAATCACAAAAAGCTGCGCTTGCTCCTCTCACCTAATGTGGCTGATGGGTGTTTGCAGTTAAATCCCCATCACAATGATCCTGTTTAGAGCTAAGGTGCATGGAGGGGAAACCTGCTAGCAGTCAATTCATCTCCCATTACCAGTGGAACTCACTTTAAGTAGCTCTAGGGATTACTGAGGTGTTAACTCACACTGAACTGTATTCCCTGGGCAAGAGGATGGCAGTGCAGCGTTGTCCTCTGTGGAGATCATGATAAGGAGTCCAAGATGTTTCTGAAAGGCTTTTTTTAAATGTGTATTTGTGTGTATGATGCTGTTTTCTTTTGTTTTTAATGAGGGAAGAAAAAGATCCAGTGCCACTATGTATATTAGGGATTTAGAAGTGCTTAAAAGCACTAGGAGTGCCTTTAAAATGCAGACCTCATACAAGAGATAAAGCATCTACCCAGAGAAGAGATGCTCTGATCCCTAGATGTATTTGTTTGTTTATTTTAGAGGGGAGAAAAGAATGGTATGTTTTACTGCTAAGCTATTAACCATCAAGATTGCCCAAAGGCATCAGCTGGTTCATTTAAAATGCAAATGAGCTTCTCAGTCAGGCACTCAGTTGTTCAGGCTCTACAGGCTGCTATTATGTGAAATTGGATGGGGTCTTCACATGGCACAGCTGAACACTTGGGCTGGGCTCCCTCTCCACTCCACACCCCGTTATGACCAACGTGAATGGATACTGCAGTGGCCCCCAGAGCTGCTCTCCAGATTAGGAGAGTGGCTTTATTGTAGAAGACAGGGGTAATTAACTGAGTCCCTGTGCTGCTGCAGAACGATCTCCTTGGGAAATACCACTTAGCCCTGCAAACAGCAAATGGGCATTTATTCATGGCCTTCCCACCCCCTTTTGGGAAGAACCATTCTCTTGAATTAATGTTTGGAGCCTACTGGCTAAAAGTGAGCATAAACAATGAAAAGCAATTGGACTGAGGAAGATTTTCTCTTTTTAATACTTAATTACTGTGTGTCCTGGGTTTACATGGAGGTGCACTTATCAGTGAGATCCCTGCCCAAATAGCACACTGGCAGGTTACTGGGAATGACACCTGAAGGGATGCTTTTGCCTTGGGGTAATACTGCATGAGGGACATGTCAAAGACTTGCATTGTCACTTTTTAAAGTTCTGCCAGTGTTTCAATCCATAAAAGAAGGCTTGGGAGGAATGTCACCCACTTAACAGGAAAAGTTGTGCTGTGGTTGATGATCCTGATCCCACAGAGAGGGCTGGTTAAAATCCAAGAATTCCATTGTGCAGCGGATGTCAGGCTTCTGCCACTCGGATTTGTTTCGATGTGGAACTGAAGACAATGCCATCACTGCTGCTCCGGAGCGTGGTGCTGGCAGAACTGCTGACACGTGAGCAAGGGTTCAGCTGCAGCAGCAGAAGACTCAGTGGTAGAGCTGGTTTGTGGCACAGACACAAAAGAGACCAGAGAGATGGCTGCTAATATAAGTGTAATTAAATGCTTATGTAATTGACCCTTGCCATGAGCTTCTGCCTGATTGGATTGCCCTTGAAAATCCCACTTGCTCACCAAACCAAAGTGGAAGAACATGTTTTTGTGGGTTAGGAACAATGATTTCCCTGTGATGATGATGAAGATAATGATGATGATCGTCATGAAAATGCTGTATTGTAAATGTCCCCAGACTGGACAATATTTGTCAGAGTTCCGTGGAGCTTAACTGCACATGACTGTCCTTGTACACACACACCTGTGACCCACAGACTAAAGTCACAGATGTTTTTAGAAGAGAAACAGTAGCTGCACATTGAATTACTTTTTAAAAAGTGTTAAATACCATTGTACTTTTCCATTTCCTTTTTTGTGTGTGTGTGAAAATGGCTGCATTTATCAAAATGTGTTGAAGCCAGTTTAGATGAATTGTCCTGCTGAAGAGGAAAAGGGTTTCTTATCTAGAAACAAGCTTCCCAACTGCACTGCATTTTGTATAAGTAGGGTTAAATAAATCAAAGAAAGCAGAAACACTAAAGAAGATCTTAATTTCTGCTTCTATATCAGTCTTTCCATTCCTTCTGCATATTATGGCTTGCATTCCAGCCTCCGGATAGGACTTGCATAGCCCCTATTAAACATAATCAAGCACTTGTAGAACTTATTTCCAAGTACCTAAAATGGAACCATGATTTGCATGTCATTAAAATAAAAAAGAACCAACATGAATCTTTTCCATCGTTTTTCAACATGCTGTATCCAAAAGCAGCTTACCATGCACTTTTGAAGAACACTGCCAGTCATCTTAAATGATAAATTGTTTTTCATTTAAAATTTATAATTAAATTAAGAAGGAAAGCCATTTTTGGGACATATTCAAAACTCGAAAAAAGCACAAAACCAGAAGTTATATTGTCATTTGCTAGCTCAGCTTCTTAAGAATATAGGAAGGTGCCTGGGATGAAGTTATTTTGGTGGTTGATACTGTGCTGTGAAAGGTTACTGAAGCTCCACCATCACCCATGGAATGATATAAAGATTTATTGGTGACAAAGCCTTCTACAAATGATAGAAGAATCTAAGCTTCAGCATTCAACACAAACACATTGTATTCTTTTAAAAAATAAATAAGTACTTGTGATGCCAGGACTGCCTGAAACAGCTGATCTTATCTTAAAATACCAGCTTTGGTATTTTGAAACCATCCTGGCTGTGCTTTATGTCTCTTCTTTGGTGGATAGTGGAATAAAAAAGAAAATTTGTAGGAGTGAAGCTCATGGCAAAAGAACAGAGAAGATGCCAGTTACGCACTTGCGAGAAAAGGTGTCTGCCACAGCAGGGCAAAATATGCTGAATTACACTTGAAATCCATGCAGAAGTCTGCTACTCCACATTTCCATTATGAGCCAAGTTCTCCTTGAATTCCTTATCCTGAATTTTGTACTGATCCTAGGTAGGTGTCTAGACATTGCATCTCTTTATGCTGATGGGCTTGTTGAAAATTACCTCCCTCTAACTTGCTTTTCTGTGATGAAATTACAGAAGAAGATCCACAGGACATCCTGGAGTACGTAATGTGCCCAGGACATCCCAGCTCCCGGATTCCTGCCCATGGGGTGGTTTTCCTTGTCCTAGTGTGGAAATGCCATAAAGCCAGTCCAGCAGGAATTTCCCCCAGCAGGAAACCCAAAGCAAAACCTACATCAATGTCTGCACACCATTCTGTTGGTCCAAGTAAGGAAGATTTTATTTATTTCAAGAGATAATCAAGTCATCATTTGTTGGGGCATCTTTTCTTCCTTTTGGACAAACACTTCTTTTACACTGTTATAAGGGAGGCCAAACTCTTCCCGTGCTGTAAGGATAGAACATCTAGCACCAAGTTCCATGCATCCTTGCCTTCTCCATGCCCTTCCTGATTTCTGTGAGCCTGCAGGGGATGTAAAGGAGCCTCCTCTATCCTGTCACTGCTCTTTCTGCCTCTCTTCCTTACCTGAACATCCACTTCTCTGGATGTTTAGGTAAAAGGAAGAGAGGTTGTAAACTTTCCTGTTAATTTCTTTGCAAACTTCATTGGGAAGTGAGGGAGCAGGGGAACTTCCTGCCTGGAGAAGAGCAGAGGGAGCCTAAAGAGATACAGCTGTCCCAGTACCTCCATGAAATAAAAGCCACAACACTTCTGGCTGCTTTAAAAACAGGATATCTCTGAGTCCATCCTCCTTACAGCAAGGCTGGCATTTGATTTTATTACCAAAACAGAGAAACTGGTGCAGAATTAATGGTGGGAGAGATTAGATTATTACAGCAAATATGCTCTGGTGGTAGGAGCATGGGTCTGGAAAACCAGGAGCTGGGCTCTGCTTTGCTGGATGGACTGGAATGGATTAATCCTCCCCAATGCTGTTTTCCAGCTCATATATGCCAAGAATGTTAACAGCCCCTCAGGAAGGGATGTGCTGATCTTTATACATCAGATTTAGGAAGAGGCACTGAGATAAGTAGGGGAGAGAGAGGACTAATGGCACAGAACCGAATTCCACTTATATTTCTCCGCAGTAAGTGAGTAGTTATAAAGCTGGAATTATCTCCCTGTATTTCAGACTGGCAGAAACTTCTGGGGGAGCACGTACAGGAACACTTTGAGGAGGAACTGCTGGTTGTGGCATTTGGCTGGGGAGCCTGAGCCCTTGCCGGGAAATCACCAGATGGCGCCAGTAGAAATAATGTTCAAATGTTCCTTTTTTTTTCTTTCTTTTTTTTTTTTTTTCTTCCTTTTAAGCAATTAAAGCTGGAAAAAGGTTTGTTTGTGAAATTGTGACTCAGTTCCTTCAGTGAGAAGTATTTGCATCAGTCAGAATTTGTTGAGTGGCTGCACGGAATAATTCCTTTAATTCAGGGCTGGTGTTGGGAGCCTGTGTGCACACCAGCCAAAGGAAAAACATAGTGTGTGTAATAAATCACTGCATTAGGCAGTCAGCTTTGGCTGTTCCTGCTACCTTCACTCCAGTTTTAATCAATATTTGTGAGGATTTGTTAGGCTATATGGACAAATCCTGAGGCCTGTGCTCAGTTCCCATCAAAGCACGATGATTATTAAGGAGAATGAGAAGTTTGCCTGAGTGACAACCTTATAATAAACCAAAAATGTTGAGATCTGAATTTATCACACTTCATCACTGCTCTACAAACAGATTGGCTTCCCCTTGCAACCCTTCTTGCAGAGAAGTTTGCTCATTTCAGAATCTGGAGAAGTTCATTTTCAAGTAGGTTAAGCCAAAAGGTGCCAAAACTGCATTTTTCTCCTAGTCTATTATTGTATCTTACACTGTAAGTGAGAAGTAGCTTCACCAAGGAATTGATTTCCTGCAAAAGAGACTGAAGCCATGGCTGGAAGATGATTTTCATAACAGATGCAGCCCTTCAGCAGGGATTCTCAGCTTCTTTCACTGCTGGATAGAAGCATGTCTCGAGTTCAATCCTTCTACTTAAATATTTCATTAAGGGCAGGTATGTTTTCTACTTCCCTCTTAGGGCTCCAACCTTCAATTTCTAACTTACGAAAAAATCCACCCTCTTTTATTTTTTAACTGAGCTCCTCTATTATTTTCCATTTCACCTACCACTCCCAGAGACACACACCACTGAAAACCCCAGTATCTGATCTGAAGGTTCTTTCACATCCTAGCACTCAAGCCACAGTTACAGCTAGGGGGGAAAAGCAAAAATTAAAACCAAATCCCTCTCCTGAATAGAAATTTAGTTACAGCAGTGATCCTTTTATTGCATTTCTCTAAGACTTGGAGACATGCATACAGGGTACTTTTCAGGGTGTAATGCTGAGACACCTCGTTTCCATTCAACTACTGCATTTATATATATATATATATACATATATGTACCTCATGCAGAGCTCAAGAGATCTTTTTAAACTTACCTTTCAGGCTGGATAAACTGCATGTTTACTCTCCCAATTACATTTGGTTGGATGGCCTATCTGAAAATTCAGGAGAAAAATACCTCCATTCAAGACAAGGGTTTTGTAGTTTGGGGTTTTTTTTCCAACAAAGTGGAAAGATTTTCACCTTTTCAAGCCATTCCAAATTGAAATGGAAGCCAAAACAAAATAGGAGCCAAAGAAAACACCCCAGGAATCTGCTATGTTGTGCTCCCCTTATTTTGTTTTTCACAGGCTCTTCTACAGGTCTTCATTTCGTTCTGGAAAGGAGACAAATACTGGAATCTGCTCTTTTCCCCCCAAAAAAAGACTTTTCACCTGTCTCTATTTCTCGCACATTTGAGATTATTTTTCTGGGAAAGAGGAAAAGAAATAATTGCCCTCAACACTTCACACAGTCAGCATTTTGCTCTGGGTGTGACTGAAGCTTCAGGTAGGGATCAGGGGACATTTGTTACTCCTGCCTTGACCTCCCTCCTGTTAATTCACATTTTAAGAGAGCAGAAAACTGCCTTTCATGCTCTGGTCATTAGAATTCTCTTTACTGGGGAAACAGCACTGGGCCATCCTTTTCCCCGAGAGGGCAGCTCCTGTGGTGCCTGTCATGCCTCATTACTCTGAGCAGCACAACTTATGCTAGAAAAATAGCAAGCAGGAGAAACTGCAACAAAACCAGCAGTGTCACTGCAAGGCTCCTAACCCACCAAAATAGCACGAACATGATGTGAATAATGACTTTCTTTCAGTTTTAAGCAGTCCTGCTCGTTGCGTTGATAGTTGTTTGGGTACTTTGGTTGCATTGTCAATTACCTGCCCATTTAAAAAGCGCTAATGATGAGAGAAATCCAGGCAAGGAGCAGGGTCAGCCTCAGCTGTGTGTAGCCTGCAACAGACTTTGTTAGGCAGTCAACAGCACAACTCACAGGGAGTGTGCAGCTACAGGGTCAGGACTTCTGCAGCAATAAAATGAATCCATTTTGCCTCACGGATTTTTGTGGAAACACTTGAGTTTAGAAAAACAGAACTATCCACACAGAAGTTTAAATAAAACCCCACATTTCATTTACTGGTTTCAGCCCTAGGCTACTCATTTATAGGACAAGCAATCCTAGCCCTCATATAAGCTAACTTGAGTGCAAATATGTGCAAAGCCATGAAAAATAACTTGTTCTAAGACTTCTGCACAGATCAAAACACCTCCCAACAACACAGGAGCAGGGGCAGCATGAGCTGGGCAGGTGTGAACAACACTTTAACACCTGAGAGTGACCAAACCCCCGTGTGCCATCGAGCAGCTTTCCTCGGTGCCAGAGGGTGGAGTTTCACGGGGCTGCAACGTTGCAAACCAGGCACAGGGACTGCATCCAGCATCCCACACCTCCAGCAAGGAGAAGCCAGAGCTCTTCCCACAGACCTGCACAGAGAAAGGCATTACACAAGCCAGCTTCATAGAATCCCAGAGGAAGGACAGTGGGGTGTTCACTGTGGAGATTTTTGGTTGGTTCTACTTAAAAAGTGAGTTAGAAACATTGAAAAGCAGGCAGCATGGGAAAAAGAAAGTTTCTATTTCTTTTTGCCATTTGGTTTTGATCCAAATTGGCATGAAGCTGGTGGAATGAACATCTCTGTCAGCAGTGTTTAGCCAGGAAGGTTGGAACTGGCTGAGCATCTGTTCACCCAGTTGTTGTACCACCAGCTTTTCCAGAGCAGCAGGCTCAGTACCCCCAAGTACTGGGGTCAGCTCTCTGCAGCCACCAAACCAGGTGCAGGAACCCAGGAGGGACTCAGTAAAAGTTCATCAGTTAAAACACACCAAACCAGTCTTTTCGTTGTTACTTTTTTGGATTAAACTGTTTTACCAGAAAAAGTATGAGCAGGTTTACCTTATCTCCCACTGTACCTGGCAGTTCCATGCCTCCTCCCTCTGCCTTGATGCCATTTCCTCAGGTTCTCTGCCTTTCTCCCTTAAAATCCTCTTGCCTGGGAATTTTCAAGTATCAGAAATCTGACCTGTCTTGTGTTTGTGCCCCCCTCCAGTCAATAATCACATTAGCACATCTGTGTGACAGAAATAATAGCTTTTGTCTCCCAAAGATGCAGAGTCTTGTTGCCAGGCAACTCCATCCTGAGGCACCAACCCAGCGAGGAGCGGGTGTGTGGGAGGACCAAGCCCGGCTGCAGGAGCTGCTGCTGGTGCTGTGGGTAGCTATAATTGGGGGAAACTTGGAATATACTGTTTTCACCAGAGAGCCGGGATAACACAGCCCTGACAGGCTCAGAAACTTTCAATTAGGTGGCTACAGACTGCGGCTGGCTCGCCTCCTTTGTTCTAATGTTACAGAAAAGCTTTGGGAGTGCTGCAGGTTGGGCTGGCTTCTATCAGAGGAGCTCAGTCCACTGCAGTGGAAAGGTAAATAAGGTCACCCTTTCCAAATCCATGCCAGAGCACAGACTAAACACGCTTTGGGGGTTGATCCTCCTCAGGAACCAGGCTCTTTCCATGCTCCACCGTCAGGGATTGCAGGGGCTCAGCTGCTCCGGCATTATTTGTGTGCCATTCCAGTCACAGCCTGGCAGCCTCAGCATCATGTGGTTAGAAACGAGCATTTCACTTGATAACCAAGCCTTGATTTATGAAATATTACCCTGTTCACGCCAGAGAGAAAGAGGAGTCCCTAAAATAATACGGTTGGCTGTTGACATAGATGGGATGGGAATTCTTGACAGAGTTTAATTTTGTTCATCTCTGGTTTACACTGGCTGCTCCTTTGTCAGAGCTTGATGCAGACAAACACTAAGGCACATATAGCTGCTGCCAGCACGCAGCCTCCTGCCAGGGTAGGACTGTGCTGCCCAAATGTATTTTGGATTCAGTGCATGAAATACAGCCCCTGCCTGCTGAGAGCTTCCCTTACTTGTACAGTGCTACAGGACAAAGGTTTTGCCCATAAAACAGATGCACATACAGCATTCCTGAACACTGTTTCCTGAAGGAAACCTGGTATTTTTTACAGCTGGAATATGGCCCAGAACAGCAGCTTAATCCCCACCACTGCTTCTGTTTATACTGATATTGGTAAGTCCAGTTTAAGCCCTGAGATGCTCACAATTATCTCGGTGTTCTGCATATGGGGTGCATATGGTATCTTGAAATGCATCTCTTTGGTCTCAGTTTCACTGGGGAGGAAGTGGAACATTTCCAGTGACCTAAATGACCTGGAATCAATAGCAATCGAGCTCTGAAACGTCATCATTGGATTCTCAGTGCATGACAACAGCCAGGCACAACAATCCCTGTGTGCACAGACATTCATCAAATCAGGGCTGCAGGAAAAAACTTAAGAGATTCCTTGAATAAATTATTTAGTGTTTGTTATTCACCCTTCTACATTTACACACAAGCCACTATATCCAACTGGGTAAAGAACCATCTTCATAACCTGTCTGGTACTATAAGGCATCTTTGATACTTCCCACAGAGACATTTGTAGAGTATTTAGGATGGCAAAAGTACACAACCCCACGTCAGGACACTTTTGCTTCCACATGAATATTTGTTTAGCTGGTGCTCAGTGGTTGAATTGCTGAATATACCACATTTTTTACAAGCTGTCTCATCCTTTACAGCAGCATTTAAGTTTATTTCTTGTTCTAGGACCCGCATGTCAACAGAGGGGTAACTCTGCTGGGTTCAGCCAGAGCTGGAAAACCAAGCCCTGGATATTAGGCAAGCGTGAAAAGTGCTGTGTTAGATTCACATCTTGGAAAGCACAGTTGTGGCTGGCCATAAATTGGACTTTTTTTTCCTTTTGGCTTTCCTGGGAACTTTGGTTTATGATCTGAAATACAGGCAAGAAAGGAGGTAATATTCCTTTAAAGACACCATATTTTAAAGGATAAAGAAAATTCATTTCCCGTTTTATAAGGAGAAAAAAAGCAGGGATTGTGTCCAAGTCTCAAAGGAGGTGACACACAGATTTTACCTTAAAAAGACAGGTGGAACAGGTTATCTAGGCTTTGTTGCCTGCTGGGAAAACACAAATAAAGACATGAAAAAGCCATGAAGATATGAAAACTGGGGAGCATATCAGGAAGCACAGGGAGAGAGCACTTTTTGGGCACAACAGTTGAGAGGCCCTGAGACATATCAACTTCTCAGTGCTTCAAAAGAAGTAGATGGGAAGGAAACCACAGGTATGGGTCAGGGAAACCACTCTGTAGACAGTCTTTGAAATACTACAAAATCTTTTAAAACTGTTTAAGGGTACAACTCTGTCCATGTCAACCACTTTCATCAGCCTGGGAAAAAAAAAAATTACAGGCACCCAGAGAGCAAAGATGTGCAGTGAGTTGAAATCACATGCCTCTAGGTCTTGTTATAATAGTGCTGTAGTTATTTGTTAGCATGAAATGCCTCTCCACTGCAATGGGGGGGCTTTACTGCAGTACCTAATTTAATCTTTCAATGAATGCACTCCCCTGAATACAGTGTATTTTGTTTGACAGTTCTTAAACGCTTGGATGAGTCTAAACATTGAGGAACTGGAGTACACACATTATTTTTCTGCAGATTCATTTAGCAATCCAAGCTAACAGCCAGATTATTAATAATGAGCTAAATAACACACTTTTCAAAGGCTTGATGGGCATTTGAAATCTGGAAAACAAAATACAACATTTACTACTCAGCTTCCCTCTGGAAAAGCATTGAAAAGTACCCAGATATCCCTTCAGGAAAGGCTGATTTTTCTCAGGGTTTCACTTACACTGAGGAAACTAATTGCAAGGGGGAAATATGAAAGTGATGTTAGTAACTTTCCTAACATATGTTTTGCAAGGCACAGAGCTATTGTTATACTGCAATTTTTGGCCAATAAAATGGCAGAAGCTTCCCAACCTCTTGGCTGAATTCCTTCAAAACCAGCAGCAGTTCTGCAGTATTTTGCAGATGCAAGAACTGATGACCAACCCATCCAGATGTGCCTAAATTACCTTTACAGATTAACTTTACAGCCTAGATACTACTGACAGCTGGGCTGTAGAAGCAAATCCCTGGAGAAGTAAATTTTTAAGAATGCATCGTTGTCTCATGGCTCAACTTTTCATGTTGGCAGAAGCTGTTTTTGGTCTATCCTTTCTATTCCAGTAGCTCTTTGAAGCTCTGTGGAGAATCAAAGCCTTTAGCACTACACCACAATCCAGAAAAAGATGTTTCCTGTCCCTGACCACTTCTGTGATTGCATTGGTTAAAATAGATTGAAAATAGTGGACAACACACTGAATTCACAAGCCTTTCTGCAAGACCAAAGAACACTTCAAGATAAAGGCAGGAGCAATTGTTCTGAGTAATTAATTTGTGTTTGAGGCTTGCAGGGACTGAGCAGGAAGGGTCATTCCCACGTGTGCAGCATTGGGGTCTCAGGGGTTCAGACTGACAGGTAGCACCCCTCAAATATCGAAAGGGGACAACAGAATTTGGAGAGAGGAAAAAAATAATATCTTATGCAATGAACTGAGAATCCAGCTGAGAATCTACAGTTATTAATATGCAGAGAGCTGCCAAGCCAAAGGTGAGCCAATGAACACAGCTCAGCAGATCTGCTGCTGGTCCAAAAAGTCAGGTACAGCTGCTCTGCCAGGCAGAGCACCCAGACATGCTCTGACTTAGCCCATTCTGCACAGCCATGCCAGAGCATCTGGGTTCCTTGGACATCTTCCTTTCCACCTGGAAATTCCCTCTGGCCAGAATTAGAAGATTTTTTACATTTGTGCAATAGCTTGGACACAGAAGAGGCACATCAGAGATTCCTGGCTAGGCCCATGGCATGTGCTGTGGGAAAAGGGCAGCAAGCCTGAAACCTCCTGGAGTTGTGTTTATGGCACGTGGAGACATCAGCTCTCCACCTGCCTGTTGTAGGTGAGAGCTTTCCATGGGATCCATGAACAGGAGCAGCCCCACACACAAGGATATGAATCAAGGGAATGCCTTTCTGTTCCTGCTAATACCTTTACATTCTTGGAAATTTAAGGCCCAGTTAATCTTCTAATTCCAGAACTGGGAAATTCCCCCTTTTCCCCATGGATTCCAGTACACACAGAGATGCCTTTACCTCTGTCTCTCCCATGCTGCTATCTTTTACATCCACTCTCATGCCAACGTGGTTCACAGGCACAATCTTCTCCAAACAGTATCCTTTGCAAAGCAGCAAATCTTTTCCTCCCCCTCTCCCTGCCTTTTATTCTGTAGCTTTGTCAGGAATGTTTGTACCTGTCCTCTCACACTGAGCCACTCTGTATTTTTGATGAAGATTTCTCCTTTTCAGTACAGGACACAAAAAGCAGCGGGTTTCATTCAGCAGTGACTGAGAGAAAAATATTCCTGTCTAAACCAAAGCCACCAGCAAAGCAGAGAGACGAGGAGAGCGAGGGAAAGAGAGAGTGCGCCTGCAGGGAAAGTAGCTTAAGGAGAAGTGTAGGAGGAATACTGATTCTAGACTTGCAGCAGGTCTATTTTTCATAAAGATAGCAATAATATGGTGTAATTAGGGCGCAAAATCACACTAATTGCTGAGTGCTTGTCTGCAGGGTTCACTAGGAGGGAAAGAAACAAAGGGGCCTGAATGGATCCTCCTGGGGTTGGCACTGAGATGAGTTTTCCCAAACTCATCCAAAGGATCTCACTGTTGAAAGTTAGAAGTCTATGTTGGAATTTCAATCTTTTATTTCCCCCCCATTATAAATTCCCCATGGCCAGATGTGGCAGGGCTGGTGAGGGTGTACTGACCAGAACAACACCACAAAGACAGACCCATCTGGGTCCTGAAAAACAAGAATACACAATCCATGCTGCTTCCAAAGCAAGACCGAACACTGAAATCTGGCATCTCTGCACCACGCCCTCATGATAACAGAATTTCTTGTCTTCTGCACTCAGTCCTGGGGAGACCCTTTGCCTTTCCACTGCTATGGGCTATGCTCCTTGCATTCTCCCAAAAACACATGAGCAATGCCATAAATATCTTCTGCAGCCAGCATGACACAAGAGCCAGTGCCTGTGTTTAAAGGGAGAAGGATCCAGTTCATACAACTTTCTTGTGCTGAGATGGGATCTCCTCCTGATTCAGAGTGGTTGGTACTGGGCTGAGTAACTTTCCAGAGGGCCATAAAGCACAGACCTGCTGTGATCTCACTCAGCTACTGAGCAACCAATTGTCACCAAATTTGATTTATTCCTCATTGTTTCTTATCCTCTGTTGAAAATTACTTTTGCTTTAATTTTCTACAGAGATTTCTTAAACAAGCACATCAGTCTCCCTGAAAGAAAAGTTTACAGTGTCAGTTTCTAGCAAGTGTATACCTAAATTTCTGCTCAGAAGATTTTCAGAGTTCTCTAACATAAACTGCATCAAAAATACCCATATTCAAAGAACCTGTCTAGCTGAAGACCCTACTGGGTAATCCCCTCCCTAGGGTTGTGGCTGTAAGCTTCATTCAACTTTAGGTGGTGATTTTCCAGAGATTTTAATCATTTTAAGGGTTTGTGCTACAAAATCACTGCAAAGTGCTTATGAGTCACAGCTGAAAAGGGAATTTGAGTTAGAGTCAGAGCAGTGGAAGCTGGAAAATCTGAAGGCAAGGAATGCAGGCAAAACGCAGGAGCACAAACTCCTAGACTAGGTGTGACATGTTGGAAGGAAAGAGTGTGCCCTGGCCATCAGTCCTGGAGCAAAGAGCCTTTGTTTTAAACAGGAGAGGTTTCACTGTGAGGTCTCCCCCTCCAGGCTCTCCTCACTGTCCAGCCACGCCAGTATCTGAAGGATTATTCCCCAGATAAAAGCTTTCCCCCAGCCTTGGACTGAAGGGTGCTGGTGATGGTAGAGATATGCGTTATCACTCACAGATGTGTTCCTCCTCCTCCGGGGGCCAGGATCTCTGTATTGCTTAGATGTAGCTACCAACTCCCTGGGATGCTCTGGCATTCCCACACGTTGCCCTGCAGTACGCAGAAAGGCCAGTAATAAATCAGGTTTTAGTATCCAAACATCTAATTACTTGTCACTTGTCCTGAAGTCACCTTACTGTAGACAATGCAAGTTTCGAGGCTCAGAGATAAAAGAAGAGGTGAAATCAGAAGATGAACTTAAAGGATTTTCATCACTGTGTGTCATCCATTGGACCTGCCAAGATGTTGCCTTGCAGCTGGGATCTGGGCCACAAGAAAAATCGTCACCTTGAATACAGCTCTCACTGGGGAGGAGGATGCTTTGTGCCTACCCTATTGTTATGCACCCAGACTCTCTGTGGTGATTTTATCACCCTCAAGATTTCTCCCCAAGCGTTTCTTGTGAGTCACCCTTTAATCAAGGGTCTCTTTTTAACACTCCCCACACAGCAGGGATGACTGCATCTGCCTCTTGATAACAGTGATGCTCTTTCAACATGACTGGGCAGAATTATATGCTAGCCAGAAGAGCCTAATGAATGTTTCAGTATTTAATTTTATGCAGACCTTAACCCACTGCAAATTAAATGTACTTTTCCAGCTGGGGGAGCAATATTTAAACCTCAGTGCACTGTTTTTTAATATCGAACTGTAATTTATGTAAAATAGCAATGATTCCTTGAGCAAGTTCAGAAAGAAGAATAAGGTATGCTATTCATTACTAGTTTTGATTGTGAACAGATAGAACAATTTGGGGCTAGGTGTGTTTGGGACAGAAAATTCTCTAACCACGCCTATGAGAGATACTGTGATGGAAGTTCACATTTTTGATAAATTAAAAAAGCTAAAAGGTGTTTAAAACTTCAAATGTTGGTTACTAGAAGATAGTACAAAAAAAAGCAAATAAATACTATGTAATGATACAGAGAAACAAGTGAAATGTAATGGAATACTTGTTCTCGATGATGTTCCATCTTGGTTTGCTTTCATGCTTCCAGGAATGCGCACCAAAGCACCAGACAAAAAAAAAAGACAGGAAAAAGAGGTATGAAAGTTTTCTGATTTAAACAAATTGTTTGGTAATGACATCTTTCTTGCCAGCCAGCTGCTGCTGAAATTAAATTGGTGTCTATGTTTTGAGGTAGCTTCAGACTTGATCATACGCCCTGGTCTTGAAACTGTAAATCAATACTGATACAAAAGATCTCTAGGTCTTCACATCTTTGCAACAGCTGCATTATTACTGGCTGCGGAATTTGAAAGTTTCAGAAGGTTCTTCTCAGCCTAAAATCTGTCTTGTGTATGGATTCTGTGCTGCAAGAAGCTCTGCCCAGGCAGATTTGTAGAAAGCAACCTTTCGCCATCACTTTACAGATGATGAATGAAAGGAGGGAGAGATTAAGTGCCTTCCACTTAATCTTTTGCAGATTAAGCAAAAGCAAAACCTTTTGCAGAGCCAGCACTGAACTCCTGTTGTTCGATTCCCTGTGCAGCACCTGGGGCCTGAGCTCATCCTGCTCCTGTCTTGACTTTAATGAAATAACTCTAAATGGGACCACGACAGAACTGCAAATTCTCCTGCTCTGAAGGTCACCTGCAGGTGAATGCAATGGCCTTGCTTTGGTGTGCCCTCCTTGTTGTCCATTTCAGCGAGTGTCTAAGTATTAATCAATTTATAATTTCTGAAGTGTAATCAAGGACTGAAGTTGCAATCAAATGGCAAGCCAATAGAACACAGGGATGTTTGTCTGCCTGACTGCCTGGCTGTCCCTCGGAGCCACATTAACAATTATCTCTGCTGAGTGACCCCTTGATCCTGCACAGTTTAGCTGAAAGAGATGCATCCAAGTAGCAATTTCACCTTTTGCCTTCATTGTGTGGTATTATTCTAACTGTTTATTAAATTCCCAGCCTCTCCAGAGTTTGCACAATGGGAGAATCGTTAGTTAAACCTGCAATTACTGTAATGAGAAGATATAATGAAGTTATCATTAAGGAGGATTAAATATTTTCTTATTTTCCCCTCCCCCTTTATTTATAATCATCTTTTTTTCTCCTTCTCCTCAAACTGAAAAGAACTGGCATTTCTAGTAGAACCCACCAAGAAGAATTTGTGGAAAAATCAGTAGCAGAAACAACCACAAGGAAGGAATGTCATGTCAGTTCATTAGGAGGTTTTCTGAAGCAACCCAATTCCTCACAGTTTTGTAAAGGCAGATCTCAAATTCTGTATCTTACTGCCATGATATCAGATGATGACATTCCCAGTGAAAGGCAGGAGACATAGCTGTAAAATGCATTGTTCTGGTATATTTATTGTACCTTTATTTCATTAAAAATCCTTTTTTCCTCACTTCTCTCTGAAGTACCTCTATAGGCAGAAAATACGCTGTCAAAGTTGGAAGTGAATCACTGGAAAATCAACCTTCATTTGAGATGAACAATTTAGAAACAGCGAGAAAACATCGGACATTTTATAAAATGTGGAGAACACATTTTAACGCTGGATAAGGACTCTTATACTTGTGTAAGTTGTTGCAAAGGCTATATAAACATAGCAAAAGGAACTAAAATAAACCCATTGTTCCCAAACATTGGTAGACTGTTGAAGAGCATGTTTTACAGCAGATGCTGAGCACTCTTCCCAGACACTGACATCAGTTAAAGAGATTTAGCAACCTCTGCACTTAGATCTTCACAAACTTCATCTACCTCTACAGCTAAAAAAATCGATTACATGCCCAGGTACCTGAATAACTGTTGAGCTAAACCCAAATGTCCTGCCAAAGGCACTCTGCTGAAACTCTGAGCAAGAGATGAGATTGTCTGGGATCTAGATTGCTCCATGGTAGCCAGACTAGTGCTGTGGAAAATATGTACAGGGTAGCAAAGATGTCATCCAAAGCATCTCATCTTGGTTTCTAAATGTTGGTCGTGAAGATATTCTCCCCAGGGTCATGGATTTGACCTTCTCCTCCCTCTCTATTCTACAGAGTGGAAATAGAGACCAAGCATTCCAATGCACGAAAGGGCAACACGAGGACACAGCGCCATCGGAGGGGTTTGATGATAAATAGCAGTAATACCGCAGCTGTATGAAACTGTCATAAGCAATATTCCCATTGGACAAGCCATTAAAATACTGACTTTACACTGAGCAATATCCTGGGAGAAGGCACCTGAATTATTCCTTGGGGTACCTTGCTGTTACAGAGGTGTGATGGATGTCCAGGCATTAGTGGCGCCTTCTCAAGCCATCAGAAGTGTTGACACAGATGGAGCAGTTTGATTAAGTGTTCCTGTTCAGCTTTCTATATAAAACACTCTATTGGATAGAGAAGCAGATCTCTCATCTTTGCTTTTCTTAATTTGTATTCTCATAATGTAATAAAAAATAGAATAAAACCACTGGAAAGAGATGACTGATCTCAGCACCCTCATGCTTGCTGGAGGCAGGACCTTCTTTTGCTGGCTGTGGATCCATCCAGTCCTAGGGGTCTTTAAGTAACTATTGAGGTCCTCTTGATGTTTTAATTGCTTCCCCTGCAACAGATCCTGTGTCTGTGCACCCCCCAGCACAACGGGGGCTCATTCACATGTAGGTGTCCTAAATGAATAGATTCTTCTTTGAGGCTCCGACTGAACTGGTGAGGATGTTCCCTCTTTTCTTTCTTTCCTCTACCCTTTCTGTGAGATATCCCAGGAGAAAAGTCTGCTAATTAGGAGTGGCTGATGTTGATTCTTCATTTGCTTCAGAAATTACTGAGGGCCTAATGAAGAGGTTCTGAACGACAGCTGATTTGCATGGTTTAGGGAACTGAAGCACAGAACATCACACAGGTCAGAGCACTGCCAGTATCTGTTGTCTCTGACAGGATTGTTGTGCCAGGTTTGTGGAGGGCATTTCCTGCTAATAATGTTTTAACATTCAACAAGAGAAAGTAAAATCTCCCAACACAGAACAAATTAATAGTCAGGACAACAGCTGTAATGAGGCTGTAAAATGAAACTCAACAGCCCCAAACAGGGCTGGATTTTCTGGCTTCCCATTTTCATTATACTTTGTTTTGATATCACCTGAATTAGGGAAAATGATGGGAAATTGGAGGTACAGGAATTCTGCCAGCGGATGTTCTGTGTTTTCTTCACCTGGGGAAGAACAAAGGTGATATAAATGCTGGAAAGCACTATAGAATAATCACACCCTTCTAAAATAGAAATAATAACATATATTACCTGCACATAAGTAGAAAGATTAAAGACTTATTTGGTAAAATAAATTAGTCATTGGCTCTGTTCCCTTGATCATAAATTACATGGTAAAGAAAAATCTCAATTCCAGTGAGTGTCTGAAAGTGCACTGAACATATTTCAGTAAAAGTGCCAAAGAATTTGTTCTTTCACTACCCAACAGACTGGAATGAAATTCAGCACCTGAGTGCAACTGACACAAGGACTGCTTCATTTAATAAATCAGGAAAGCCAAGCCTGACTCCAGATCCCAATCCAACCCATATGGACATCATGAGCAGTAGAGACTGACTGAAATGCAGTGCATTTGTAGCGGACCAAGGAGAGGATTTTAATGACTTGTGGATGTGTTTGAGCTCATGGATCAAGAAATGTGAGGTGGGGTATGAAGGAGGATGGAAAGTTAAAATCAAATAGAAGACTGAGGTCTCTCTCAGCTATTTTGAGGGCTTGTGAAGCTCAGTGCTGTGCTGTGTGACAGCTGCTGACCCATTGTGGTCCCTCCAGTGCTGCTGTTTCTCTTTTCTAACCCCACCACGCAGCCACACCTCATGTTTGGGAGATTCAAGCACTCACACATTTCAAACTGCAGTGACATTACTCTGCAAAGCTGTTCAGTCTCCTGCATTCGTGTCTGCATTACCTGGCACAAGCCCCACCGCACACAGGGTTGTCACATGTGAGAGCAGGTGTCACTTCTTCTCTTTGAGTTCTGCCTTTACAATGGTTATCACAAAACCAAAGCACTAATGAAAAGAGTGAAAACTTCTCCACCTTCTGTATTTCCAATGAAATGGTTTGTGTGTCCCTAGAGGGGGGAAAAGATATTTGGATCATTCTCTCAATTATTTTTCCAGTCTATTAAACTGTCTAAACTCCAGGTTCTCAAAAATATACAAATATATAAATAAAATAAATCCTAGAGAGAATAAATGAAAATGGAGGCCTCTGTTCATCTCACCCAGCATCGTCCTTGATCATCCCCAGGAGACATCTTCAGAAGCATGGCTTTATGACCACGAGAGAAAATAATGATGTGCTGAGAATACTTGCAACTGCACAACCCTGTTGCACAGAAAATGGATCCCTTAAGTGATTCACCATTACCATTTGGAAAATAAATAGTGGTGGGAGAAAGGGAAGGGATGTCTGTTTAATTTGATGCCTTTACACAGCAAGAAGCTGCCACTGAGGGTGGAGAAGGGAAGGGATAAATGCAGGAGTGACAGAGAGGAAAAACTTCATGTCCTCACAAACCCAAGTAATTGAAAGGAAGTGTTCTCCCAAGATATAATGATGCAAACATATATCACATGGAAATTTAGCTACCCCAGCCTAAATTCTCTTTAGCTTCCTGCCAGTGCTCTGAAAAAAATGTCCTTATGTGTGTCTGAGACTCTGAGAGGAGACAGGATGGCACCCTGCCATGCACAGCCCATCTAAAATACTGCAGATCCTATACCTTAGTTACACACCTGTCCTCTAAAGCACACAAGTACTTGTTCATTATTAGTGAGATCTGATTTCTCAGCTCTGGTTCTCAGTGACTTTTTAAGGAAAAGAAGGTCAGGGGACCAGGTACAGCTCATCACAGCTGGGCTAAATACCAAGATTATATTTGCTGCATTTATTGCATCATTCAAATAGCCAGCTCATGCACTTACACATCTTATAAGGCCCCAAAGTCAGTGAATGTCCTCCATCCCATGTAGATCTGTTACCTTTTTGAAATTCCCATTTGTTTCTACTGTCACTCTGTAGCACGGCTGAGGTAATATTCCAGCTGATCCCTTCCACCTCTCCTTTCTAGAGTGTGCCTGGCTGGGAAGCTGACTCGTTAAGTGAGAAGCAACAAAGAGCAATTTGGTGTTTTGAGCTTGTCCCTGCATTCTTGACAAACACCTGTGCCAGTCACACCCTGCACCTTCTCCCACAGATGCCTGGCAGGGCAGCTCCCTCATCTGCACAGTTTGACATCTCCATCACATGCTGAAATGAGGTGACTGGAAAACCTCATCTTCAGCTACTCTTTCCCATGGGTTGGAAAATCAGATTATATTTTCATAGCTTTGAAATAAAATAACAGGGTCAGTTTGCAAAGCAAATAATGCTGAAATAATCAGGCATTTTTAGTCAATCATTTCACTGAGAAAGGCTATGGTTTAGCTTAAAAATGTTGAAGAGGGACAAGGCATGAGCAAATGCATAGAAACAGTTCATTTGCTATGGTTTTCTGTTCTCCTCACCATGTTGTTGCTGTTTATACTTCACACAAATCAATTTAAGAGTATCTGGGGAAATCAGAAAGGCTCACGTACCCATCTGTCTTCTGTAGGATTCATTGGATGGGTTGGACTTTGGATAAAGCTCTGCCCTTTGGGGAGGGATGGGGAAGCTTCTTCCACTCTGATAGACAAGAGGAGCTCAGAGCTTTCCCCTGCAGAAAACCTGCTGCTCAGCTCTGTCCCCAAACCAGGTAAATGAGGTAAACAGGCTAATTTTAACCTATGCCTGATAATGGCCAGCGGTGAATGCTTAGGGGAAAGGGGACAACGAAGATCACTCTCTTGGTAAACGCTCCCAGCTCCTCACAATCTGTGATCCTAGAGCTTGGGAGTGTGTTCCTAGAGGTACCAATAAAGTGACTGAAATAAGGTTTTCTTCTTCTCTTATTAATGAAAGCGATGTAGTTTAGAAAACTGAAACCCATGTAAGTTTAATCAGCTGTACTGAGAAACTGAATATTGTAAGAAACCGACACTTTGGGGTGCCTTGCCATACCACTGTTCAGCAAATACATCTTCAGCTCTTCCTTTTCCTACAGCATTAATATTGAAAACGCAGCTGGGAGGAGGTTCCTTGTTAGGATATAATAAGTAAATCCTCAGTCTTAGGTCATGAGGGTTGAAGTGGCTGTTTTGTTGTCTAGGGAGATGATCCAAACTCAGAGACGAGAAATATTGTAAAGAAATTGTTGGAAAGGTGTCAGTCATCCTGCTAATCTGTCTCTGCAGAGTCACACAGTCTCCTTACAGCCAGAACCCCTTGGCACCTCCAGAGAGAAGTGAAAATCACTTGCAAAAACTTCTCTAACAAACCCAGGCATTATCTCAGGACAGAAAAAGCAGCACCCGGTCCTTTACATGTTATAGGCTTAAAATCCTATGCCTTCCTCTTTGTCTGAACCATGAGTGAGCACTTCAGATAACACTGCTCTTTTGGGACAGCTTCCTCCAGAATCCAAGAGCTGCTTCAAGCTGGATACGCAGTTTGGAAGGCAGAAGATGTGAAAAGAGCTTCATTCTGCAACACTGTCATGAGAAGTCAGGCAGAGATGTTCCCATGGGCTGTTCCAGCAGACCTGCAGCAGAGTATCACTGTGCAGGGAGCATGTGAGACAGCAGACTGAGAGCAGTGAGGGTGTTAAACCTTGGAACAGTGGCCCAGAGAGCCTGGGCTATTTCTGCCCATGGAAATACTCCAGAGTTGGCTATAAAGGGCCCTGAGCTGTCCTTTTCCCTGGCTGGAAAAAGTCTATTAACTCTGAAAGTAGATCTAACCTTGGACTTGGCCCTGCTTTGAGTGAGGGCTTGATGAGATGACCTGTGGGTGTCCTTTTCAACATAAACTATTCTATGATCCTATGAATCCAGGCAAGGTCATCAGCAAAGCCACTTTCTACTTCCATGCTTCTATTTTCCTCCCTGGCTTAGCCTGGCTGTTCCATTTTGCTTGGTACAGGAGGTCTGTCACTGTACAGCTCTCTCTTGTCCACCATGAGGAAGACCTTGACCAGCCCAAGGTGTTATAACTGCAATTGTATCCTTATGAAAAACAAAGAAATTCCTCAGTTCGTGCACAGCTGATGTTATAAATCTGAACTGATCTAAACAAAGCAACAAAAGCCAGTATCACAAGTGTATGCTCAGCTTTTTTCCTTTCTTAAGTTGCAGAAAAATATCCCCTAATCTGCTCACGCAGACGGATGAAAAATGCATCAGCTCTGAGAAGAGCATGCTGGTACCTGCAGGAGCACATTAGGTATGAAAAGCCTGCACAGCATGAAGAGAAAACTCAGTTTGAGAGACTGCAGCATGGGTAGCTCTGTTGAGGTATCTCGTAACAGGTTTGGCACATTTTGCAAAATAGATCATGGCTCCAGCACTCCCCGAAAAGTGCATCTGTCACAGTCCTCCCG